>NW_027490135.1:0-325034 GCF_050948175.1 Xylocopa sonorina | reverse complement strand
TGAAACATAGAAATGTGGTGTGATATCGCGTTTTAAGAAGATTTAGAACTCTTTTGCTTCGATACGTAGACATCTGCAAACGCTATTTCCTAGCAAGGAAGTGTCGCATTTACATTCATTTGAAGTGTATGCGATGTATACGTGACACTTCGCAATAAATATTATATCTCATCATGAAACATAGAAATGAGTTGCGATATCGCGTTTTGGCATGCAATAGAAATCTAATGCTACGATACGCAGAAATCTGCAAACGCTATTTCCTAGAACGGAAGAGTCGCATTTACATTCTTTTGAGGTGAATACAAGGTATACATGACACTTCGCAATTAATATTATATCTTATCATGAAACATAGAAACGTGATGTGATATCGCGTTTTAAGAAGCATTAGAACTCTATTGCTACGATGCGTAGACATCTGCAGACGCTGTTTCCTAGCAAGGAAGTGTCGCATTTACATTCTTCTGACGTGAGTACAAGGTATACATGACACTTCGCAATTAATATTATATCTTATCATGAAACATAGAAATGAGATGCGATATCCCGTTCCAAGAAGCATTAGAACTCCATTGCTTCGATACGTAGGCATCTGCAATCGCTATTTCCTAGCAAGGTAGTGTCGCATTTACATTCACTTGAAGTGTATGCGAGGTATACATAACACTTCGCAATGAATATTATATGTTATCATGAAACATAGAAATGAGATGCGATATCTTGTTTTAAGAAACATTATAACATGCTTGCTACGATACGTAGACATTTGCAAACGCTATTTCCTAGGAAGGAAGTGCCGCAGTTACCTCCATTTGATTTGAATACGAGGAATACGTGAAACTGCGCAATGAATATTATGTCCTATCATGAAGCATAGAAATGTGATGCGATATCGCGATTTAAAAAGCATTAGAACACTATTGCTACGATACCTAGACATCTGCAAACGCTATTTCCTAGCAAGGAAGTGTCGCAATTTCATTCTCTTGAAGACAATACGAGGTATACATAACACTCCACAATGAATATTATATCTTATCATGAAACATAGAAATGAGATGCGATATCGCGATTTAAAAAGCATTAGAACACTATTGCTACGATACCTAGACATCTGCAAACGCTATTTCCTAGCAAGGAAGTGTCGCAATTTCATTCTCTTGAAGACAATACGAGGTATACATAACACTCCACAATGAATATTATATCTTATCATGAAACATAGAAATGAGACGCGATATCGCGTTTTAAAATGCATTAGAACTCTATTGCTACGATACGGAGACATCTGCAAACGGTTATTTCCTAGCAAAGAAGCGTCGGTCATTTACATTCTTTTTATGTGAATACGAGGTATACATGACACTTCGCAATGAATATTATATATTAACAGGAAGCATAGAACTGAGATGCTATATTGCGTTTTAAGAAGCGTTAGAACCCTATTCCTTCGATACGGAGACATCTGCAAACGCTATTTCCTAGCAAGGAAGTGTGGCATTTACATTCTTTTTAAGTGAATACGAGGTATCCATGACACTTCGCAAATGATATTATATCTTATCATGAAACATAGAAATGACATGCGGTGTCCCGTTTTATGAAGCATTAGAACTCTATTGTTTCGATACGTAGACATCTGCAAACGCTATTTCCTAGCAACGATATGTCGCATTTACATTCATTTGAAGTTTATGCGAGGTATAAGTGTCACTTCGCAATAAATATTATATCTTATCATGAACCATAGAAATGAGATGCGATATCGTTTTTTAAAAAGCATTAGAACTCTATTGCTACGATACCTAGATATCGGCAGACGCTATTTCCTAGCAAGGAAGTGTCGCATTTACATTCACTTGAAGTGTAGACGAGATATACATAACACTGCACAATGAATATTAAATCTTATCATGAAACATGGAAATGAGATGCGATATCGCCATTTATGAAGCATTAGGACTCGATTGCATCGATACGTAGACATCTGCAAACGCTATATCCCAGCACGGAAGTGTCGCATTTACATTCTTTTGAAGTGAATACGAGGTATACATGACACTTCGCAATGAATGTTATATCTTATCATGAAACATAGAAATGTGATGCGATATCGCGTTTTAGGAAGCATTAGGACTCTATTGCTTCGATAAGGTGACATCTGCAAACGCTATTACCTAGCAAGGAAGTGTCGCATTTACACTCATTTGAAGTGTATGCGATGTATGAGCGACACTTCGCAATGAATATTGTATCTTATCATGAAACATAGAAATGAGATGCGATATCTCGACTTAAGAAGCATTGGAACTCTATTGCTTCGATACGTAGACATCTGCAAACGCTATTTCCCAGCAGGGCAGTGTCGCATTTACATTCATTTGAAGTGTATGCGAGGTATATATGACACTTCGCAATTAATAGTAAATCTTATCATGAAACATAGAAATGAGATGCGATATCGCGTCTTGAGAAGCATTAGAGCACTAATGCTACGATACGTAGACATCTGCGAACGCTATTTCCTAGCAAGGAAGTGTCGCATTTTCATTCTTTTGAAGTGAATACGAGGTATACATAACATTCCACAATGAACATTATATCTTATCATGAAACATAGAAATGAGATGCGATATCGCGTTTTAAGAGGCATTAGAACTCCTTTGCTGCAATACGTAGACATCTGCAAACGCTATTTCGTAGCAAGGAAGTGTCGCATTTACATTCTTTTGAAGTGAATACGAGGTATACATGATGCTTTGCAATGAATATTACATCTTATCATGAAACATAGAAATGAGATGCGATATAGCGACTTAAGAATCGTTAGAAATCTGTTGCTATGATACGTAGACATTTGCAAACGCTATTTCCTAGCAAGGAAGTGTCGCATTTACATTCTTTTGAAGTGAATACGAGGTATACATGTAACTTCGCAGTGAATATTGTATCTTATCATGAAGCATAGAAATGTGATGCGATATCGCGTTTCAAGAAGCATAAGAACGCTATTGCTCCGATAAGTAGACATCTGCAAACGCTACTTCCTAGCAATGAAGTGTCGCATTTACATTCTTTTGAAGTGAATACGTGGTATACATGACACTTCGCAATGAACATTATATCTTATCATGAAACATATAAATAAGATGCCATATCACGATTTAACAACCATTAGAACGCTGTTGCTGCGATACGTAGATATCTGCGAACGCTATTTTATAGAAAGGAAGTGTCGCATTTACATTCATTTGAAGTGAATACGAGGTATATATAACACCGCGCAATGAATATTATATCTTATAGTGAGACATCGAAATGAGATGCTACATCGCGTTTTGGGAAGCATTAGAACCCCATTACTACGATACGTAGACATCTGCAATCGCTATTTCCTAGCAAGGAAGTGTCGCATTTACATTCTTTTGAAGTGAATACGAGGTATACATGACACTTCGCAATGAATATTATATCTTATCATGAAACATAGAAATGAGATGCGATATCGCGTTTTAAGTAGCATTAGAAATATATTGCTACGATACGAAGATGTCTGCAGACGCTATTCACTAGCAAAGAAGTGTCGCATTTACATTCACCTGAAGTGTAGGAGATGTATAAGTGGCATTTCGCAATGAATATTATACCTCATCATGAAACATAGAAATGAGATGCGACATCTCGTTTTAAGAAGCATTAGAACTCTATTGTTTCGATTCGTAGACATCTGGAAGCGCTATTTCCTAGCAAGGAAGTTTCGCATTTACATTCTTTTGAAGTGAATTCGAGGTATATATAAAACACCACAATCAATATTATATCTTATCATGAAACATAGAAATGAGATGCGATATCGCGATTTAAAAGGCATCAGGAACCTATTGCTGGGATACGTAGACATCTGGAACCGCTATTTAATATCAAGGAAGTGTCTCATTTTCATTCTTTTGAAGTGAATACGAGGGATGCATAACACTCCGCAATGAATATTATACCCTATCAGGAGACATAGAAATGAAATGCGATATCGCGATTTAAGAAGCATTAGAACTCTATTGCTTCGATACGGAGACATCTGTAAACGCTATTTCCTAGCAAGGAAGTGTCGCATTTACATTCTTTTGAAGTGAATACGAGGTATACATAACACTCCACAATGAATATTATATCTTATCATGAAACAGAGAAATGTGATGCGATATTGCGTTTTGAGAAGCATTAGAACTCTATTGCTTCGATACGTAGACATCTGCAAACGCTATTTCCTAGCAAGGAAGTGTCGCATTTACATTCATTTGAAGTGAATACAAGGTATGCGTGTCACTTCGCAATGAATATTATATCTTATCATGAGACATAGAAATGACGTGCGATATCGCGTTTTAAGATGCATTAGAACTCTATTGTTTCGATACGTAGACACCTACAAACGCTATTTCCTAGCAAGGAAGTGTCGCATTTACATTCAGTTGAAGCGTATGCGAGGTATACATGACACATCGCAATGTATATTATATCTTATCATGAAACATAGAAATGAGATTCTATATCGCGTTTTAAGAAGCACTAGATCTCCATTTGTATGATACGTAGACATCTGCAGACGCTATTTCCTAGCAAGCAAGTGTCGCATTTACATTCCTTTGAGGTGAATATGAGGTGTACGTGACCCTTCGCAATGAATATTATATCTTATCATGAAACATAGAAATGGGATGCGATATCGCGTCTTATGAGGCGTTAGAACTCCTTTGCTTCGATACGTAGACATCTGCAAACGCTATTTCATAGCAAGGACGTGTCGCATTTACATTCTTTTGAAGTGAATGCGAAGTATACATAACATTGCACAATGAATATTATATGTTATCATCAAACATCGAAAGGAGATGCGATATCACGATTCAAAATGCATTTGAACTTTATTGCTTCGATACGTAAACATCTGCAAATGCTAATTCCTAGCAAGGAAGTGTCGCATTTACATTCATTTGAAGTGAATACGAGGAATACATGAAACTTCGCAATGAATATTATATCTTATCATGAAACAGAGAAATGTGATGCGATATTGCGTTTTGAGAAGCATTAGAACTCTATTGCTTCGATACGTAGACATCTGCAAACGCTATTTCATAGCAAGGACGTGTCGCATTTACATTCATTTGAAGTGTATGCGATGTATACGTGACACTTCGCAATAAATATTATATCTTATCATGAAACATAGAAATGAGTTGCGATATCGCGTTTTGGCATGCAATAGAAATCTAATGCTACGATACGCAGAAATCTGCAAACGCTATTTCCTAGAACGGAAGTGTCGCATTTACATTCTTTTGAGGTGAATACAAGGTATACATGACACTTCGCAATTAATATTATATCTTATCATGAAACATAGAAACGTGATGTGATATCGCGTTTTAAGAAGCATTAGAACTCTATTGCTACGATGCGTAGACATCTGCAGACGCTGTTTCCTAGCAAGGAAGTGTCGCATTTACATTCTTCTGACGTGAGTACAAGGTATACATGACACTTCGCAATTAATATTATATCTTATCATGAAACATAGAAATGAGATGCGATATCCCGTTCCAAGAAGCATTAGAACTCCATTGCTTCGATACGTAGGCATCTGCAATCGCTATTTCCTAGCAAGGTAGTGTCGCATTTACATTCACTTGAAGTGTATGCGAGGTATACATAACACTTCGCAATGAATATTATATGTTATCATGAAACATAGAAATGAGATGCGATATCTTGTTTTAAGAAACATTATAACATGCTTGCTACGATACGTAGACATTTGCAAACGCTATTTCCTAGGAAGGAAGTGCCGCAGTTACCTCCATTTGATTTGAATACGAGGAATACGTGAAACTGCGCAATGAATATTATGTCCTATCATGAAGCATAGAAATGTGATGTGATATCGCGTTTTAAGAAGATTTAGAACTCTATTGCTACGATGCGTAGTCATCTGCAAACGCTGTTTCCTAGCAAGGAAGTATCGCATTTACATTCTTCTGAAGTGTATCCGAGGTATAAGTGATTCTTCGCAATGAATACTATATCTTATCATGATACATAGAAACGAGATGTGACATCCCGTTTCAAGAAGCATTAGAAATCTATTGCTTCGATACGTAGACATCTGCAAACGCTGTTTCCTAGCAAGGAAGTATCGCATTTACATTGTTCTGGAGTGTATGCGAGGTATAAGTGATTCTTCGCAATGAATACTATATCTTATCATGAAACATAGAAACGAGATGTGACATCCCGTTTCAAGAAGTATTAGAACTCTATTGCTTCGATACGTAGACATCTGCAATCGCTATTTCCTAGCAAGGAAGTGTCGCATTTACATTCATTTGAAGTGAATACGAGAAATACATGAAACATCGCAATGAATATTATATCTTATCATGAAACATAGAAATGTGATGTGAGAGCGCGTTTTATGAAGCATTAGAACTCTATTGCTACGATGCGTAGTCATCTGCAAACGCTGTTTCCTAGCAAGGAAGTATCGCATTTACATTCTTCTGAAGTGTATGCGAGGTATAAGTGATACTTCGCCATGAATACTATATCTTATCATGAAACATAGTAACGAGATGCGATATCCCGTTTCAAGAAGCATTAGAACTCTTTTGCTTCGATACGTAGGCATCTGCAATCGCTATTTCCTAGCAAGGTAGTGTCGCATTTACATTCATTTGAAGTGTATGCGAGGTATACATAACACTTCACAATGAATATTATATGTTATCATGAAATATAGAAATGAGATGCGATATCTTGTTTTAAGAAGCATTATAATACGCTTGCTACGATACGTAGACATCTGCAAACGCTATTTCCTAGCAAGGATGTGTCGCATTTACATTCATTTGAAGTGTATGCGATGTATACGTGACACTTCGCAATAAATATTATATCTTATCATGGAACGTAGAAATGAGATGCGATATCGCGTTTTGAGATGCAATAGAAATCAAATGCTACGATAAGCAGAAGTCTGCAAACGCTATATCCTAGCAAGGAAGTGTCGCATTTACATTCTTTTGAGGTGAATGCGAGATATACATAACACTTCGCAATGAATATTATACCTTATCACGAAACATAGAAATGAAATGCGATATCGCGATTTAAGAGGCATTCGAACTCTATTGCTACATTACGTAGACATCTGCAAACGCTATTTCCTAGCAAGGAAGTGTCGTATTTACATGCTTTTGAAGTGAATACGAGGTATGCATGACACTTCGCAATGAATATTATATCTTGTTACGAAACATAGAAATGAGTTGCGATATCGCGATTTAAGAAGAATTAGAACTATTGCTTCGTTACGGAGACATCTGCAAACGCTATTTCCTAGCAAGGAAGTGTCGCATTTACATTCTTTTGAAGTGAATACGAGGTATACATGACACTTCGCAATGAATATTATACCTTATCACGAAACATAGAAATGAAATGCGATATCGCGATTTAAGAGGCATTCGAACTCTATTGCTACATTACGTAGACATCTGCAAACGCTATTTCCTAGCAAGGAAGTGTCGTATTTACATGCTTTTGAAGTGAATACGAGGTATGCATGACACTTCGCAACGAATATTATATCTTACCATGAATCATGGAAATGAGATGCGATATCGCGATTTAAAAAGCATTAGAACACTATTGCTACGATACGTAGATATCTGCATTCGCTATTTCCTAGCAAGGAAGTGTCGCATTTACATTCTTTTGAAGTGAATACGAGGTATGCACAACACTCCACAATGAATATTATATCTTATCATGAAACACAGAAGTGAGGTGCGATATCACGTTTTAGGAAGTATTAGAACCCTATTGCTACGATACGTAGACATCTGCAAACGCTAATTCCTAGCAAGGAAGGGTCGTATTTACATTCATTTTATGTGATTACGGGGTATACATAACACTGCACAATGATTACCATATCTTATCATGAAACATAGAAATGAGATGCGATATGACGATTTAAGAAGCATTAGAACTTTATTGCTTCGATACGTAGACATTTGCAAACGCTGTTTCCTAGCAAGGAAGTGTCGCATTTTCATTCATTTGAAGTGTATACGAGGTATACATAACACTGGACGATGTATATTATATCTTATCATGAAACAAAGCAATGAGATGCGATATTGCGATTTCAGAAGCATTAGAAACCTATTGCTACGATACGTAGACATCTGCAAACGCTAATTCCTAGCAAGGAAGGGTCGTATTTACATTCATTTGATGTGATTACGGGGTATACATAACACTGCACAATGATTACCATATCTTATCATGAAACATAGAAATGAGATGCGATATGACGATTTTAGAAGCATTAGAACTCTATTGCTTCGATACGTAGACATCTGCAAACGCTATTTCCTTGCAAGGAAGTGTCGGATTTACATTCATTTGAAGTGTGTGCGAGGTATACGTAACACTTCGCAATGAATGTTATATCTTATCATGAAACATAGGAATGAGAGGCGACACCTCGTTTTAAGAAGCATTAGAACTATATTGCTACGATACGAAGACATTTGCAATCGCTATTTCCTAGCAACGAAGCGTCGCATTTACATGCTTTTGAAGCGTATGCGAGGTATACATGACACATCGCAATGTATATTATATCTTATCATGAAACACGGAAATGAGATTCTATATCGCGTTTTAAGAAGCACTAGATCTCCATTTCTATGATACGTAGACATCTGCAGACGCTATTTCCTAGCAAGCAAGTGTCGCATTTACATTCCTTTGATGTGAATATGAGGTGTACGTGACCCTTCGCAATGAATATTATATCTTATCATGAAACATACAAATGGGATGCGATATCGCGTCTTGTGAGGCGTTAGAACTCTTTTGCTTCGATACGTAGACATTTGCAAACGCTGTTTCCTAGCAAGGAAGTGTCGCATTTACATTCATTTGAAGTGAATACGAGGAATACATGAAACTTCGCAATGAATATTATATCTTATCATGAAACATAGAAATGAGATGCGATATCGCGTTTTGAGAAGCATTAGAGCTCTATTGCTACGATACTTAGACATCTACAAACGCTATTTCATAGCAAGGACGTGTCGCATTTACATTCTTTTGAAGTGAATGCGAGGTATACATAACATTGCACAATGAATATTATATGTTATCATCAAACATCGAAATGAGATGCGATATCACGATTTAAGGTGCATTAGAACTTTATTGCTTCGATACGTAGACATCTGCAAACGCTATTTCCTAGGAAGGAAGTGCCGCATTTACATCCGGTTGAAGTGAATACGAGGAATACATGAAACTTCGCAATGAATGTTATATCTTATCATGAAATATATAAATGTGATGTGATATCGCGTTTTAAGAAGCATTAGAACACTATTGCTACGATACGTAGACATCTGCAAACGTTATTTCCTAGCACGGAAGTGTCGCATTTACATTCTTCTGACGTGAATACAAGGTATACATGACACTTCGCAATTAATATTATATCTTATCATGTAACATAGAAATGAGGTGCGATATCCCGTTCCAAGAAGCATTAGAACTCTTTTGCTTCGATACGTAGGCATCTGCAATCGCTATTTCCTAGCAAGGTAGTGTCGCATTTACATTCATTTGAAGTGTATGCGAGGTATACATAACACTTCACATTGAATATTATATGTTATCCTGAAATATAGAAATGAGATGCGATATCTTGTTTTAAGAAGCGTTATAATACGCTTGCTACGACACGTAGACATCTGCAATCGCTATTTCCTAGCAAGGAAGTGTCGGATTTACATTAAATTGAAGTGAATACGAGGAATACATGAAACTTCGCAATGAATATTATGTCCTATCATGAAACATAGAAATGTGGTGTGATATCGCGTTTTAAGAAGATTTAGAACTCTTTTGCTTCGATACGTAGACATCTGCAAACGCTATTTCCTAGCAAGGAAGTGTCGCATTTACATTCATTTGAAGTGTATGCGATGTATACGTGACACTTCGCAATAAATATTATATCTTATCATGAAACATGGAAATGAGATGCGATATCCCGTTCCAAGAAGCATTAGAACTCCATTGCTTCGATACGTAGGCATCTGCAATCGCTATTTCCTAGCAAGGTAGTGTCGCATTTACATTCACTTGAAGTGTATGCGAGGTATACATAACACTTCGCAATGAATATTATATCTTATCATGAAACATAGAAATGAGTTGCGATATCGCGTTTTGGCATGCAATAGAAATCTAATGCTACGATACGCAGAAATCTGCAAACGCTATTTCCTAGAACGGAAGTGTCGCATTTACATTCTTTTGAGGTGAATACAAGGTATACATGACACTTCGCAATTAATATTATATCTTATCATGAAACATAGAAATGTGATGTGATATCGCGTCTTAAGAAGCATTAGAACTCTATTTCTTCGATACGTAGACATCTGCAAACGCTATTTCCTAGCAAGGATGTGTCGCATTTACATTCATTTGAAGTGTATGCGATGTATACGTGACACTTCGCAATAAATATTATATCTTATCATGGAACGTAGAAATGAGATGCGATATCGCGTTTTGAGATGCAATAGAAATCAAATGCTACGATAAGCAGAAGTCTGCAAACGCTATATCCTAGCAAGGAAGTGTCGCATTTACATTCTTTTGAGGTGAATGCGAGATATACATAACACTCCACAATGAATATTATATCTTATCACGAAACATAGAAATGAGATGCGATATCGCGTTTTAAGTAGCATTAGAACTCTATTGCTTCGATACGTAGACATCTGGAAACGCTATTTCCTAGCAAGGATGTGTCGCATTTACATTCATTTGAAGTGTATGCGAGGTATACATGACACTTCGCAATGAATATTATATCTTGTTACGAAACATAGAAATGAGATGCGATATCGCGATTTAAGAAGAATTAGAACTATTGCTTCGTTACGGAGACATCTGCAAACGCTATTTCCTAGCAAGGAAGTGTCGCATTTACATTCTTTTGAAGTGAATAGGAGGTATACATGACACTTCGCAATGAATATTATACCTTATCACGAAACATAGAAATGAAATGCGATATCGCGATTTAAGAAGCATTCGAACTCTATTGCTACATTACGTAGACATCTGCAAACGCTACTTCCTAGCAAGGAAGTGTCGCATTTACATTCTTTTGTAGTGAATACGGTGTATACATAACATTGCACAATGAAAACTATATCTTATCATGAAGCATAGGAATGTGATGCGATATCGCGTCTTAAGAAGCATTAGAACTCTATTGCTTCCATACGTAGGAATCTGCCATCGCCACTTCCTAGCAAGGAAGTGTCGCATTTACATTCATTTGAAGTGTACGCGAGGTATACAAGACACTTCGCAATGAATATTACATCTTATCATAAAACATAGACATGAGATGCGATATCGCGTTTTGAGAAGCATTAGAACCCTAATGCTACGATACGTAGACATCTGCAAACGCTATTTCCTAGCAAGGAAGTGTCGCATTTAAATTCACTTGATGAGAATGCGAGGTACACATGACACCTCGCAATGAATATTATATCTTATCATGAAACATAGAAAGGAGATGCTATATCGTGTTTTAAGGAGCATTAGAACTCTATTGCTTCGATACGTAGACACCTGCCAACGCTACTTCCTATCAAGGAAGTGTCGCATTTACATTCATTTGAAGTGAATGCGAGGTATACATAACAGTCCACACTGAATATTATATCTTATCATGAAACATAGAAATGAGGTGCTATATAACGATCTAAAAAGCATTAGAACTCTGTTGCTACGATACGTAGACATCTGCAAAAGCTATTTAATAGCAAGGAAGAGTCGCACTTACATTCTTTTGATGTGAATACGAGGTATACATAACACTCCACAGTGAATATTATATCTTGTCATGATAATATAGGAATGAGATGCGTTATCGCGATTTAAGAAGCATTAGAACACAATTGCTTCGATACGGCGACATCAGCAAACGCTATTTCCTAGCAAGGAAGTGCCGTATTTACATTCTATTGAAGTGAATACGAGGTATACATGACACTACACAATGAATATTATATCTTATCACGATACATAGAAATGAGATGCAATATCGCGATTTAAGAAGCATTAGAACTCTATTGCTATGACACGTAGACATCTGCAAACGCTACTTCTTAGCAAGAAAATGTCGCATTTACATAGTTTTGAAGTGAATACGAGGTATACATGACACTTCGCAATGGATATTATATCTTATCATGAAACATAGAAATGAGAATCGATATCGCGTTTTAAGAAGCATTTGAATTCTATTGCTTCGATACGTAGACATATGCAGGCCCTTTTTCCTAGCAAGGAAGTGTCGCATTTACATTCTTCCGAACTGAATACGAGGTATACTTAACACTCCACAATGAATATTATATCTTATCATGAAACCAAGAAATGAGGATCGATTTCGCGTTTTAAGAAGCTTTAGAACTCCTTTGCTACGATACGTAGACATCTGCAGAAGCAATTTCCTGGCAACGAAGTGTCGCAATTACAATCTTTTGTAGTGAATACGAGGTATACATAACACTCCACAATTAATATTATATCTTATCATGAAACATAGAAATGATATGCGATATCGCGATTTAAGATGCGTTAGAACTCTATTTCGTCGTTACGTAGACATCTGCAAACGCTATTTCCTAGCAAGGAAGTTTCGCATTTACATTCGTTTGAAGTGAATACAAGGTATACATGACACATCGCAATGAATATTATATCTTATCATGAAACATAGAAATGAGATGCGATATCTTGTTTTAGGAAGCATCAGAACTCTGCTACTTCGATACGTAGGTATCTGTGAACGCTACTTCCTAGCAAGGAAGTGTCGCAGCTGCATTCTTTTGAAGTGAATACGAGGTATACATGTCACTTCGGAATGAATATTATATCTTATCATGAAACATAGAAAAGAGTTGCGATATCTCGCTTTAAGAAGCATTAGAACTCTATTGCTTCGACACGTAAACATCTGCCAATGCTATTTCCTAGCAAGGAAGTGTCGTATTTACACTCATTTGAAGTGTATGCGAGAAGTACATTACACTTCGCAATGAATATTATATCTTATCATGAAACATAGAAATGAGATGCGACATCTCGTTTTAAGATGCAATAGAACTCTATTGATTCGATACCTAGACATCTGGAAACGCTACTTCCTAGCAAGGAAGTGCTGCATTTACATTCTTTTCAAGTGAATACGAGGTATACATGACACTCCGCAATGAATATTTTATCTTATAATGAGACATAGAAATGCTATGCGATATCGCGTTTTAAGAAGCATTAGAACACCATTGCTTCGATACGTAGATATTTGCAAACGCTGCTTCCTAGCAGGGAAGTGTCGCATTTACATTGTTTTGATGTGAATACGAGGTATACATGACACTCCGAAATGAATATTATATCTTATCATGAAACATAGAAATGAGATGCTATATCGCTATTTTAGAAGCAATAGATCTCTATTGCTTCAATACGTATACATCTGCAAACGCTATTTAAAAGCAGGGTAGTGTCGCATTTGCATTCTCTTGAAGTGAAGACGAGGTACACATAACACTCCACAATGAATATTATATCTTATCATGAAACATAGAAATGAGATGCGACATCGCGTTTTAAGAAGCATTAGAACCCTATTGCTACGATATGTAGACATCTGCAAACGCTATTTCCTAGCAAGTAAGTGTCGAAATTACATTCTTTTGAAGTGAATACGAAGCATACCGGACACTCCGCATTTAATATTATATCTTATCATGAAACATAGACGTGAGATGCGATATCGCGATTCAAGATGCATGGCAACTCTATTGCCTCGATACGTAGACATCTGCAAACGCTACTTCCTAGTAAGTAAGTGTCGTATTTACATTCTTCTGAAGTGAATACGAGGTATACATAACACTTCACAATGAATATTACATCTTATCACGAAACATAGAATTGAGATGCGATATCGGGTATTAAGAAGCATTAGAGCTCTATTGCTTCGATACGTTGACATCTGGAAACTCTATTTCCTAGAAAGGAAGTGCCGCATTTACATCCATTTGAAGTGTAGACGAGGAATACATAACACTTCGCAATGAATATTATATCTTGTCACGGATCATAGAAATGATATGCGACAGCACGGTTTGAGAAGCATTAGAACTCTATTGCTTCGATACGTAGACATCTGGGAACGCGATATCCAAGAAAGGAAACGTCGCATTTACATACAATTGTAGTGTAGGCGAGGAGTACGTAACACTCCACAATGAATATTATATCTTATCACGAAACATAGAAATGAGATGCGATATCGCGTTTTAAGAAGCATTAGAACTCTATTGCTTCGATACGTAGACATCTGCAAACGCTATTTCCTAGCAGGGAAGTGTCGCATTTACATTCATTTGAAGTGTAGACGAGATATACATAACACTGCACAATGAATATTATATCTTATCATGAAACATAGAAATCAGATGCGATATCGCGATTTAAGATGCATTCGAACTCTATTGCTTCGATACGTAGACAACTGCAAGCGCTACTTCCTAGCAAGTTAGTGTCGCATGTACATTCAGTTGAAGTATAGACGAGGAATATATAACACTTCGTAATTAATATTATACCTTATAATGAAACATAGGAATGAGATGCGATATCACGTTTTAAGAAGGATTAGATCTCTATAGCTACGATACGTAGACATCTGGAAATGCTATTTCCCGGCAAGGAAATGTCGCATTTACATTCATTTGAGGTGTATGCGAGGTATAAGTGACACATCGCAATGAATATTATATCTTATAATGAAACATGGACATGAGATGCTATATCGCGTTTTAAGAAACATTAGGACTCTAATGCTACGATACGTAGACATCTGCAAACGCTATTTCCTAGTAAGTAAGTGTCGAATTTACATTCTTTTGAAGTGAATACGAAGTATACCGGACACTCCGCATTTAATATTATATCTTATCATGAAACATAGAAGTGAGATGCGTTATCGCGTTTTAAGAAGCATTAGAACTCTTGCTACGATACGTAGACATCTGCAAACGCTATTTCCTAGCACACAAGTACCGCACTTATATTGTTTTAAAGTGAATACGCGGTATACATGACACTTCGCAATGAATATTATCCCTTATCATAAAACATAGAAATGAGATGCGATATTGCGTTTTGAGAAGCATTAGATCTCTATTGCTACGATACGTAGACATCTGCAAACGCTATTTCCTAGCAAGTAAGTTTCGCATTTACATTCATTTGAAGCGTTGCCGGGAAATACATAACACTTCGCAATGAATATTATATCTAATCATGAGACATAGGAATGAGATGCTATATCGCGTTTTAAGAAGAATCAGAACTCTATTGCATCGATACGTAGACATCTTGAAACGCTATTTCCTAGAAAGGAAGTGTCGCATTTACAATCCTTTGAAGTGAATACGAGGTATACATGACACTCCACAATGAATATTATATCTCATCATGAACCATAGAAATGAGGAGCGATATCGCGGTTTAAGAAGCATTAGAACTCCTTTGGTACAATACGTAGACATCTGCAAACGCATTTTCGTAGCAAGGAAGTGTCGCATTTACATTCTTTTGAAGCGAATACGAGGTATACATAGCAATCCACAATGGATATTATATCTTATCACGAAATATAGAAATGAGATGCGATATCGCGATTTAAGAAGCATTATAACACTATTGCTTAGATACGTAGACATCTGCAAACGCTACTTCCTAGCAAGGAAGTGTCGCATTTACATTCTTTTTATGTGAATACGGGGTATACATAACACTCCACAATGATTGTTGTACCTTATCACGAAACGTAGAAATGAAATGCCACATCGCGGTTTAAGAAGCATTAGAACTCTATTGCTTCGATACATAGACATCTGGCATCGCTATTTCCTAGCGAGGAAGTATCACATTTACATTCATTTGAAGTGCATGCGAGATATACATGACACTTCGCAATGAATATTGTATCTTAACATGAAACATAGTAATAAGGTGCGATATCGCGTTCTAAGAAGGATTAGAAATCTATTGCTACGATACGGAGACGTCTACAAACGCTATTTTCTAGGTACGATGTGTCGCATTTACTTTCATTTGAAGTGAATGCGACGTATAGATAACACTCCACAATGAATGTTATATCTTCGCATGAAATATAGAAATGAGATGCGATATCAGGCTTTGAAAAGCATTAGAAATCTATTGCTACGGTACGTAGACATCTGCAAACGCTATTTAATAGCAAGGAAGCGTCGCACTTACATTCTTTTGAAGTGAATACGAGGTATACATAACACTACACAATGAATATTATATCTTATCACGAAACATAGAAATGAGATGCAATATCGCAATTTAAGAAGCATTAGAACTCTATTGCTTCGATACGCAGACATTTGCAAACGCTATTTCCTAGCAAGGAAGTGTCGCATTTACATTCATTTGAAGTGTATGCGAGGTATACATGACACTTCGCAATGAATATTACATCTTATCATGAAACATAGAAATGAGATGCGATATCGCGTTTTGAGAAGCATTAGAACCGTAATGCTACGATACGTTGAAATCTACAAACGCTATTTTCTAGCAAGGAAGTGTCACATTTTCATTCTTTTCAAGTGAATATGGGGTATACATAACACTGCACAATGAATATTATATCTTATCATGAAGCATAGGAATGTGATGCGATAACGCGTTTTAAGAAGCATTAGAACACTATTGCTACGATACGTCGACATCAGAAAGCGTTATTTCCTAGCAAGGAAGTGTCGCATTTACATTCGTTTGAAGTGAAGACTAGGTATACATGACACTTCGCAATGAATATTATATCTTATCATGAAACATAGAAATGAGATGCGATATCGCGATTTAAGAAGCATTAGAACTCTATTGCTTCGATACGTAGACATCTGGAAACGTAATTTCCTAGAAAGGATGTGTCGCATTTACATTCATTTGAAGTGTAGACGAGGAATACATAACACTTCGTAATGGATATTTTATCTTATCATAAAACATAGAAATGAGAAGCGAAGTCTCGTTCTAAGAACCATTAGTAACCTATTCTTTCTATACGTAGACATCTGAAAACGCTATTTCATAGCAAGGAAGTGTCGCATTTACATTCTTTTGAAGTGAATGCGAGGTATTCATGACACTTCGCAATGAATATTATATCTTATCATGAAACAGAAATGAGATGCGATATCCCGTTTTAAGAAGCATTAGAGCTATATCGCTTCGAAACGTAGACATCTGGAAACGCATTTCCTAGAATGGAAGTGCGGCATTTATATTCGTTGGAAGTGTAGACGGGGAATACATAATACTTCGCAATGAATATTATATCATAACATGAAATATTGAAATTAGATGCGATATCGCTTTTTAAGAAGCATTCGAAACCTATTGCTTCGATACGTAGACATCTGCAAATGCTATTTCCTAGCAAGGAAGTGTCGCATTACATTCTTTTGAAGTGAATACGAGGTATACATAACACTTCGCAACGAATAATATATCTTATCATGAAACATGGAAATGAGATGCGACATCTCGTTTTAAGAAGCACTAAAGCTCTATTGTTTCGATTCCTAGACATGTGGAAACGCTATTTCCTAGCAAGGAAGTGAAGCACTTACATTCTTTTGAAGTGAATACGAAGTATACATGACACTTCGCAATTAATATTATATCTCATCACGAAACATAGAGATGAAATGCGGTATCGCGATTGAAGAAGCATTAGAATTCTATTGCTTCGATACGTAGACATCTGCAAACGCTATTTCCTAGCAATGAAGTGTCGCATATACATTCATTTGAAGTGTATGCGATGTATAAGTAACACTTCGCAATGAATATTATATCTTATAATGAAACATAGAAATGAGTTGCGATATCGCGTTTTAAGTAGCATTAGAACTCTGTTGCTTCGGTACGTAGACATCTGCAATCGCTATTTCCTAGCAAGGAAGTGTCGCATTTTCATTCTTTTGTAGTGAATACGAGGTATACATAGCACTCCACAATGAATATTTTATCTTATCATGGAACATAGAAATGAGATGCGATTTCACGTTTTCAGAAGCATTAGAACTCTACTGCTATAATACGTAGACATCTGCCAACGCTATTTCCTAGCAAGGAAGTGTCGCATTTACATTCCTTTGATGTGAATACGAGGTATACATAACACTCCACAATGAATATTATATCTTATCATGAAGCATATAAATGAGGAGCGATTTCGCGTTTTAAGAAGCATTAGAACTCTATTGCTATCATACGTAGACATCTGCAGACGCTAATTCCTAGCATGGAAATGTCGCATTTTCAATCTTTAGAAGTGAATACGAGGTATACATAACACTCCAGAATGAATATTATATCTTATCATGAAACATAGAAATGAGATGCGATATGGCGATTTAAGAAGCATTAGAACTCTGTTGCTTCGATACGTAGACATATGCAATCGCTATTTCCTAGCAAGAAATTGTCGTATTTACATTAATTTGAAGTGTATGCGAGGTATACAAGAAACTTCGCAATGAATATTACATCTTATCATGATTCATAGAAATGAGATGCGATATCGTGCTTTGAGAAGCATTAGAACTCTATTGCTTCGATAAGTAGACATCTACAGACGCTATTTCCTAGCAAGGAAGTGTCGCATTTACAATCTTTTGAAGTGAATACGAGGTATACATATCATTGCACAATGAATATTATAGCTTATCATGAGACATAGAAATGGGATGCGATATCGCGTTTTTAGTAGCATTAGAACTCTAATGCTACGATACGTAGACACCTGCAAGCGCTATTTCCTAGAAAGGAAGTGTCGAATTGACATTCCTTTGAAGGGAATACCAGGAATACATAATACTCCACAATGAATATTATATCTTACAATAAAACATAGAAATGAGATGCGATATGGCATTTTAGGAAGCATTAGAACTCTATTGCTACGATGCGTAGACATCTGGAATCGTAATTTCCTAGAAAGGAAGTGTTGCATTTACATTCAATTGAAGTGTAGACGAGGAACACATAACACTTCGCAATGAATATTATATCTTATCATGAAGCATAGATATGGGATGCCACATCGCGTTTTAAGAGGCATTAGAACTCTATTCCTTCGATACGTAGACATCTGGGAACGCTATTTCCTAGAAAGGAAGTGTCGCTTTTACATACCGTTGAAGTGTAGACAAGGAATACGTAATACTTCGCAATGATAATTATATCTTATCATGAAACAAAGAAATGAGGAGCGATATCGCGTTTTAGGAAGCATTTGAACCCTATTGCTACGATACGTGCACACCTGCAAGCGCTATTTCCTAGCAAGGAGGTGTCGCATTTACATACTTTTGAAGTGAGTACGAGGTATACATAACAATCCACAATGAATATTATATCTTATCATGATGCATAGAATTGAGATGCGATATCGCGTTTTAAGAAGCATTAGAACTCTATTGCTTCGATACAGAGATATCTGGGAACGTAATTTCCTAGAAAGCAAGTCTCGCATTTACATTCATTTGAAGTGTAGACGAGTAATACATGGCACTTCGAAATGAATATTATATCTTATCGTAAGACATAGAAATGATGTGCGATATCGGGGTTTAAGAAGCAAAAAACTCTGTTTCCTCGATACGTAGACATCTGCAAACGCTATTTCATAGCAAGGAAGTCACGCATTTACATTCTTTTGAAGTGAATACGAAGTATACATAACAGTCCACAATGCATATTATATCTTATCATGAAACATAGAAATGAGATGCGATATCGGGATTTAAGAAGCATAAAACTCTATTTCTTCGATACGTAGACATCTGCAAACGCTATTTCCTAGCAGGGAAGTCTCGCACTTTCATTCATTTGATGTGTATACGAGGTGTGCGTAACATTTGGCAATTAATATTATATCTCATCACGAAACATAGAGATGAAATGCGGTATCGCGATTGAAGAAGCATTAGAACTCTATTGCTTCGATACGTAGACATCTGCAAACGCTATTTCCTAGCAATGAAGTGTCGCATATACATTCATTTGAAGTGAATGCGATGTATAAGTAACACTTCGCAATGAATATTATATCTTATAATGAAACATAGAAATGAGTTGCGATATCGCGTTTTAAGTAGCATTAGAACTCTGTTGCTTCCGTACGTAGACATCTGCAAACGCTATTTCCTAGCAAGGAAGTGTCGCATTTACAATCTTTTGAAGTGAATACGAGGTATACATATCATTGCACAATGAATATTATAGCTTATCATGAGACATAGAAATGGGATGCGATATCGCGTTTTTAGTAGCATTAGAACTCTAATGCTACGATACGTAGACACCTGCAAGCGCTATTTCCTAGAAAGGAAGTGTCGAATTGACATTCCTTTGAAGGGAATACCAGGAATACATAATACTCCACAATGAATATTATATCTTACAATAAAACATAGAAATGAGATGCGATATGGCATTTTAGGAAGCATTAGAACTCTATTGCTACGATGCGTAGACATCTGGAATCGTAATTTCCTAGAAAGGAAGTGTTGCATTTACATTCAATTGAAGTGTAGACGAGGAACACATAACACTTCGCAATGAATATTATATCTTATCATGAAGCATAGATATGGGATGCCACATCGCGTTTTAAGAGGCATTAGAACTCTATTCCTTCGATACGTAGACATCTGGAAACGCTATTTCCTAGAAAGGAAGTGTCGCTTTTACATACCGTTGAAGTGTAGACAAGGAATACGTAATACTTCGCAATGATAATTATATCTTATCATGAAACAAAGAAATGAGGAGCGATATCGCGTTTTAGGAAGCATTTGAACCCTATTGCTACGATACGTGCACACCTGCAAGCGCTATTTCCTAGCAAGGAGGTGTCGCATTTACATACTTTTGAAGTGAGTACGAGGTATACATAACAATCCACAATGAATATTATATCTTATCATGATGCATAGAATTGAGATGCGATATCGCGTTTTAAGAAGCATTAGAACTCTATTGCTTCGATACAGAGATATCTGGGAACGTAATTTCCTAGAAAGCAAGTCTCGCATTTACATTCATTTGAAGTGTAGACGAGTAATACATGGCACTTCGAAATGAATATTATATCTTATCGTAAGACATAGAAATGATGTGCGATATCGGGGTTTAAGAAGCAAAAAACTCTGTTTCCTCGATACGTAGACATCTGCAAACGCTATTTCATAGCAAGGAAGTCACGCATTTACATTCTTTTGAAGTGAATACGAAGTATACATAACAGTCCACAATGCATATTATATCTTATCATGAAACATAGAAATGAGATGCGATATCGGGATTTAAGAAGCATAAAACTCTATTTCTTCGATACGTAGACATCTGCAAACGCTATTTCCTAGCAGGGAAGTCTCGCACTTTCATTCATTTGATGTGTATACGAGGTGTGCGTAACATTTGGCAATTAATATTATATCTCATCACGAAACATAGAGATGAAATGCGGTATCGCGATTGAAGAAGCATTAGAACTCTATTGCTTCGATACGTAGACATCTGCAAACGCTATTTCCTAGCAATGAAGTGTCGCATATACATTCATTTGAAGTGAATGCGATGTATAAGTAACACTTCGCAATGAATATTATATCTTATAATGAAACATAGAAATGAGTTGCGATATCGCGTTTTAAGTAGCATTAGAACTCTGTTGCTTCCGTACGTAGACATCTGCAAACGCTATTTCCTAGCAAGGAAGTGTCGCATTTACAATCTTTTGAAGTGAATACGAGGTATACATAACATTGCACAATGAATATTATAGCTTATCATGAGACATAGAAATGAGATGCGATATCGCGTTTTTAGTAGGATTAGAACTCTAATGCTACGATACTTAGACATCTGCAAGCGCTATTTCCTAGAGAGGAAGAGTCGAATTGACATTCCTTTGAAGGGAATACCAGGAATACATAATACTCCACAATGAATATTATATCTTATAATAAAACATAGAAATGAGATGCGATATGGCGTTTTAAGAAGCATTAGAACTCTATTGCTATGATGCGTAGACATCTGGAATCGTAATTTCCTAGAAAGGAAGTGTTGCATTTACATTCAATTGAAGTGTAGACGAGGAACACATAACACTTCGCAATGAATATTATATCTTATCATGAAGCATAGATATGGGATGCCACATCGCGTTTTAAGAAGCACTAGAACTCTATTGCTTCGATACGTAGACATCTGGAAATGCTATTTCCTAGAAAGGAAGCGTCGCTTTTACATACCTTTGACGTGTAGACAAGGAATACATAATACTTCGCAATGATAATTATATCTTATCATGAAACAAAGAAATGAGGAGCGATATCGCGTTTTAGGAAGCATTTGAACCCTATTGCTACGATACGTGCACACCTGCAAACGCTATTTCCTAGCAAGGAGGTGTCGCATTTACATTCTTTTGAAGTGAGTACGAGGTATACATAACACTCCACAATGAATATTATATCTTATCATGAGACATAGAAATGAGATGCGATATCGCGTTTCAAGAAGCATTAGAACTATATTGCTTCGTTGCGTAGACATCTGGAAACGCTATTTTCTAGCAAGGAAGTGTCGCATTTACATTCATTTGAAGTGTAGACGAGAAGTACATAACACTCCACAATGAATATTATATCTTATCACGAAACATAGAAATGAGGTGCGATATCGCGTTTTAAGAAGCATCAGAACTCTATTGCTTCGATACGTAGACTACTGCAAACGCTACTTACTGGCAAGGAAGTCTCGCACTTTCATTCATTTGAAGTGTATACGAGTTATGCGAAACATTTCACAATGAATATTGTATCCTATCATGAAACTAATAAATAAGATGCGATATCGCGTTCTAAGAAGCATTAGAACTCTATTGCTTCGATACGCAGACATCTGCAAACGCCATTTCCTAGCAAGGAAGTGTCGCATTTACATTCTTTTGAATTGTACGCGAGGTATACATAACACTCCGCAATGAATATTATATCTTATCTCGAAACATAGGAATGAGATGCGATATCGCGATTTAAGAAGGATTAGAACTCTATTGCTTTGATACGTAAACATCTGGAAACGTAATTTCCTAGAAAGGAAGTGTCGCATTTACATTCATTTGAAATGTGGACGAGGAATACATAAAGTTTCGCAATGAATGTTATATCTTATCACGAAACATAGAAGTGAGACGCAATATCGCGATTTAAGAGGCATTAGAACTCTATTGCTACGATACGTAGACATCTGCAAACGCTATTTCCTAGCAAGGAAGTGTCGCATTTACATTCTTTTGAAGTGAATACGAGGAATACATAACATTGCACAATAAATATTATACCTTATCACGAACCATAGAAATGGGTTGTGATATTGCGATTTAAGAAGCATTGGAACACGATTACTTCGATACGTAGACATCTGCAAACGACTTCTAATAGCAAGGAAGTGTCGCATTTACATTCTTTTGAAGTGAATACGAGGTATACATGACACTTCGCAATGAATATTATATCTTATCATGAAACAAAGAAATGAGATGCGATATTGCTATTTAAGGAGCATTAAAACTCTATTGCTTCGATACGTGGACATCTGCAAACACTATTTCCTAGCAAGGAAGTGTCGCATTTGCATTCTTTTGAAGTGTAGACGAGGTATACATAACACTTCACAATGAATATTATATCTTATCATGAAACATAGAAATGAGCTGCGATATCGCGTTTTGAGAAGCATTAGATCTCTAATGCTTCGAGACGTAGACATCTGCAAACGCTACTTCCTAGCAAGCAAGTGTCGCATTTACATTCTTTTGAAGTGAATACGAAGTATACATGACACTCCGCAATGAATATTATATCTTATCATAAAACATAGAAATGAGATGCGATATCTCGTTTTAAGAAGCATTAGAAATCTGTTGCTTCGATACGTAGACATCTGCCATCGCTATTTCCTAACAGGGAAGTGTCGCATTTACATTCTTTTGAAGCGAATACGAGGTATACATAACACTCCCCAACGAATACTATATCTTATCAGGAAACATAGAAATGAGAGGCGATATGGCGATTCAACAAGCAGTAGATCTCTATTGCTTCGATACGTAGACATCTGCAAACGCTATTTCCTAGCAAGGAAATGTCGCATTTACATTCTTTTGAAGTGAATACGAGGTATACATAACACTCCACAATGAGTATTATGTCCTATCATGAAACATAGAAATGAGATGCGATATTCCGTTTTCAGAAGCATTTGAACACTATTGCTACGATACGTAGATATTTGCGAACGCTATTTCCTAGCAAGAAAGTGTCGCATTTACAATCATTTGAAGTGCATGCGAGGTATATGTGACATTTCGCAATGAATATTATTTCTTACCACAAAACATAGAAATGAGGTGCGATATCGCGTTTTAAGAAGCAATGCAACTCCATTACTTCGATACGTAGACATCTGCAAACGCTATTTCCTAGCAAGGAAGTGTCGCATTTACATTCTTTTCAAGTGAATACGAGGTATACATAACACTGCACAATGAATATCATATCTTATCGTGAAACATAGAAATGAAATGCGATATCGCGATTTAAGAAGCATTAGAACTGTATTGCTACTATACGTAGACATCTGCAAACGCTATTTCCTAGAAAGGAAGTGCCGCATTAACATTCATTTGAAGAGCATGCGAGGTTTACATGACACTTCGCAATGAATATTATATCTTATCATGAAACATAGATATGAAATGCGCTTTCGCGTTTTAAGAAGCAATAGAACACTAATTATTCGATACGTAGATATCTGCAAACGCTACTGCCTAGCAAGGAAGTGTCGCATTTACATTCTTTTGAGGTGCATACGAGATAAACATAACACTCCACAATGAATATTATATCTTATCATGAAACATAGAAATGAGATGCGATGAGGCGTTCTTAGAAGCATTAGAACTCAATTGCTACGATACGAAGGCATCTGCAAACGCTATTTCCTAGCAAGGAGGTGCAGCATTTACACTTATTTGTAGCGTAGACGAGGTATACGTAACATTTCGCAATGAATACTATATCTTATCATGAAACATAGGAATGAGATGCGATGTGGCGTTCTTAGAAGCATTAGAACTCAATTGCTACGATACGAAGGCATCTGCAAACGCTATTTCCTAGCAAGGAGGTGCCGCATTTACACTTATTTGTAGCGTAGACGAGGTATACATAACACTTCGCAATGAATATTATATCTTATCATGAAACATAGAAATGAGATGCGATATCGCGATTTAAGATGCATTAGAAATCTATTGCTGCGATACGTAGACATCTGCAAGCGCTATTTCCTAGCATGGCAGTGGCGCATTTACATTCTTTTGATGTGAATACCAGGTATACATAACACATCGCAATGAACATTATATCTTATCACGAAACATAGAAATGAGATGCGATATCGCTTTTCAAGAAGCATTAGGACTCTATTGCTTCGATACGTAGACATCTAGAAACGCTACTCCCTAGCCAGAATGTTTCGCATTTACATTCATTTGATGTGTATGCGAGGTATTCATAACACTTCGCAATGAATATTACATCTTAAGATGAGACATAGAAATGAGATGCGATATCGCGTTTTAAGATGCATTGGAATTCAATTGCTTCGATACGTAGACATCTGCAAACGCTATTCCCTATCAAGGAAGTGTCGCATTTACATTCAGTTGAAGTGTATGCGAGGTATACATGACACTTCGCAATGAATATTATATGTCATCATGAAACATAGAAATGAGATGCGAAGTCCCGTTTTAAGAAGCATTAGAACCCTATTCTTTCTATACGTAGACATCTGGGAACGCTATTTCCTAGCAAGGAAGTGTCGCATTTACATTCTTTTGAAGTAAATACGAGGTTTACATGCCACTTCGCGATGAATATCATATCATCACGAAACATAGAAATAAGATGCCATAACGCGATTTATGAAGCATTAGATCTCTATTGCTTCGATACGGAGACAATTGCAAACTGTATTTCCTAGCAAGGAAGTGTAGCATTTACATTCTTTTGACGTGAATACGGGGTATACATAACACTCCACAATGAATATTATCCCTTATCACGAAACATAGGTATGAGATGCGATATCGCGATTTAAGAAGCATTAGAACTCTAATGCTTCGATACGGAGACATCTGCAAAGGACATTTCCTAGCTAGGAAGTGTCGCATTTACATTCAATTTAAGTGAATACGAGGAATAAATGACACTCCGCAATGAATATTATATCTTATCGTGAAACATAGAATTGAGATGCGATATCTCGTTTTAAAAAGCATTAGAACTCTGTTGCATCGATACGTAGACATATGCAGACGCTATTTCCTAGCAAGGAAGTGTCGCATTTACATACATATGAAGTGTATGCGAGGTATACAAGACACTTTGCAATGAATATTACATCTTATCATGATTCATAGAATTGAGATGCGATATCGCATTCTAAGAAGCATTAGGACTCTAATGCTACGAAACGTAGATATCTGCAATCGCTATATCCAAGCAAGGAAAAGTCGCATTTACATTCTATGGCAGTGAAAACGAAGTATACATGACACTCCGCAATGAATATTATATCTTATCATAAAACATAGAAATGAGATGCGATATCTCGTTTTAGGAAGCATTAGAACTCTATTGCTTCGATACGTAGACATCTCACATCGCTATTTCGTAGCAAGGAAGTGTCGCATTTACATTCATTTGAAGTGTATGGGTGGTATACAAGACACTTCGCAATGAATATTACATCTTATCATGAAACATAGAATGGAGTTGCGATATCGCGTTTTAAGAAGCATTAGGACTCTATTGCTATGATACGTAGACATCTGGAAACGACAATTCCTAGATAGGAAGTGTCGCATTTACATTCATTTGAAGTGTAGACGTGGAATACATAACACTTCGCAAGGAATATAACATCTTATGATGAAACATAGAAATGAGATGCGATATCGCGTTTTGAGAAGCATTAGAACACTAATGCTACGATACGCAGACATCTGCAAGCGCTATTTCCTAGCAAGGATGTGCCGCATTTTCATTCATTTGAAGTGTATGCGAGGTATACATGACACGTCGAAATAAATATTGTATCTTATCATGAAACATAGAAATGAGATGCGATATCGCGTTATGAGAATCATTAGATCTCTATTGCATCGATACGTAGACATTTGCAAACTCTATTTCCTAGCAAGGAAGTGTCGCATTTACATTCTTTTGAAGTGTGTACGAGGTATACATGACACTTCGCAATGAATATTATATCTTATCATGACACAAATAAGTGAGATGCGATATCGCGATTTAAGGAGCATTAAAACTCTATTGCTTCGATACGTAGACATCTGCGAACGCTATTTCCTAGCAAGCAAGGGTCGCATTTACATTCCTTTGAAGTGAATACGAGGTATACATAACAGTGCACAATGAATATTATATCTTATCATGAAACATAGAAATGAGTGGCGATATCCCGATTTAAGAAGCATTAGAACACTATTGCTTCGGTACGGAGACATCTGCAATAGCTATTTCCTAGCAAGGAAGTGTCGCATTTACATTCATTTGATGTGAATACGAGATATACAAGAAACTCCACAATGAGTATTATATCTAATCATGAAACTTAGAAATGAGATGCGATATCGCGATTTAATAGCATTAGAACTCTATTGCTACTATACGTAGACATCTGCAAACGCTATTTCCTAGAAAGGAAGTGTCGCATTTACATTCATTTGAAGTGTATGCGAGGTATACGTGACATTTCGCAATGAATATTATATCTTACCATGAAACATAGAAATGAGATGCGCTATTGCGTTTTAAGAAGAATTAGAACACTAATTCTTCGATACGTAGACATCTGCAAACGCTACTGCCTAGCTAGGAAGTGTCGCATTTACATTTATTTGAAGTGTTTGCGAGGTATACATGACACTTCGCAATGAATATTGTATCTTATCATGAAGTGAGATGCGATATCGCGATTTAAGAAGCATTAGAACTCTAATGCTACGATACGTAGACATCTTCCAAACGCTATTTCCCAAGAAAGGAAGTGTCGCATTTACATTCATTTGAAGTGTATGCGAGGTATACATGATACATCGCAATGAATATTATATCTTATCATGAAACATAGAAATGAGATGTGATATCGCGTTTTGAGAAGCATTACAACTCAAATGATAGGATAAGTAGACACCTGCAAACGCTATTTCCTAGCAAGGAAGTGTCGCATTTACATTCATTTGAAGTGTAGACGAGATATACGTAATACTGCACAATGAATATTATATATTATCATGAAACATAGAAATGAGATGCGACATCGCGATTTAAGGAGCATTAGAACTCTATTGCTTCGAAACGTAGACATCTGCCAACGCAATTTCCTAGCAAGGAAGTGTCGCATTTACATTCATTTGAAGTGTATGCGAGGTATACATGACACTTCGCCATGAATATTATATCTTATCATGAAACATAGATATGAGATGCGATATCGCGAATTAAGAAGCATTAGAACTCTACTGCTACGATACGTAGTCATCTGCAAACGCTATTTCCTAGCAAGGAAGTGTCGCATTTACATTCATTTGAAGTGTAGACGAGATATACATAATACTGCACAATGAATATTATATATTATCATGAAACATAGAAATGAGATGCGATATCGTGTTTTAAGAAGCATTAGAACACTATTGCTACGATACGTAGATATCTGCAGACGCAACTTCCTAGCAAGGAAGTGGTCTCATTTACATTCTTTTGAGGTGAATACGAGGTATACATAACCCTCCACAATGAATATTATATCTTATCATGAAACGTAGAAATGAGATGCAATATCGCGTTTTGAGAAGCATTAGGACTCTAATGCTACGATACGTAGACATCTGCAAACGCAATTTCCCAAGAAAGGAAGTGTCGCATTTACATTCATTTGAAGTGTATGCGAGGTATACATGATACATCGCAATGAATATTATATCTTATCATGAAACATAGATACGAGATGCGGTATCGCGAATTAAGAAGCATTAGAACTCTATTGCTTCGATACGTAGACATCTGCCAACGCTACTGCCTAGCTAGGAAGTGTCGCATTTACATTTATTTGAAGTGTTTGCGAGGTATACATGACACTTCGCAATGAATATTGTATCTTATCATGAAGTGAGGTGCGATATCGCGATTTAAGAAGCATTAGAACTCTAATGCTACGATACGTAGACATCTTCCAAACGCTATTTCCCAAGAATGGAAGTGTCGCATTTACATTCATTTGAAGTGTATGCGAGGTATACATGATACATCGCAATGAATATTATATCTTATCATGAAACATAGATATGAGATGCGGTATCGCGAATTAAGAAGCATTAGAACTCTATTGCTTCGATACGTAGACATCTGCCAACGCTATTTCCTAACAAGGAAGTGTCGCATTTACATACAAGACACTTCGCAATGAATATTATACCTTATCATGAAACATAGAAATGAGATGTGATATCGCGTTTTGAGAAGCATTACAACTCAAATGATAGGATAAGTAGACACCTGCAAACGCTATTTCCTAGCAAGGAAGTGTCGCATTTACATTCATTTGAAGTGTATGCGAGGTATACATGACACTTCGCCATGAATATTATATCTTATCATGAAACATAGATATGAGATGCGATATCGCGAATTAAGAAGCATTAGAACTCTACTGCTACGATACGTAGTCATCTGCAAACGCTATTTCCTAGCAAGGAAGTGTCGCATTTACATTCATTTGAAGTGTATGCGAGGTATAAATGACTCTTCGCATTGAATATTATATCTTATCATGAAACGTAGAAATGGGATGCAATATCGCGTTTTGAGAAACATTAGAACTCTAATGATACGATACGTAGACATCTGCAAACGCTAATTCCTAGCAAGGAAGTGTCGCATTTATATTCATTTGAAGTGTAGACGAGATATACAAAATACTGCACAATGAATATTATATATTATCATGAAACATAGAAATGAGATGCGATATCGTGTTTTAAGAAGCATTAGAACACTATTGCTACGATACGTAGATATCTGCAGACGCAACTTCCTGGCAAGGAAGTGGTCTCATTTACATTCTTTTGAGGTGAATACGAGGTATACATAACCCTCCACAATGAATATTATATCTTATCATGAAACGTAGAAATGAGATGCAATATCGCGTTTTGAGAAGCATTAGGTCTCTAATGCTACGATACGTAGACATCTGCAAACGCAATTTCCCAAGAAAGGAAGTGTCGCATTTACATTCATTTGAAGTGAATGCGAGGTATAAGTGGCACTTCGCAATGAATATTATATCCTAGTATGAGTCATAGAAATGTGATGCGTTATCGCGTTTTAAGAAGCATTAGAAATCTATTGCTACGATACGTAGATATCTGCAGACGCTATTTCCTAGCAAGGAATTGTCGCATTTACATTCTGTTGAGGCGAATACGAGGTATGCATAACACTGCACGATGATTATTACATCTTATCATGAAACGTAGAAGTGAGATGCGATATCGCGATTTAAGAAGCATTAGAACACTATTGCTTCGATACGTAGAAGTCTGCAAACGCTACTTCCTAGCAAGGAAGTGTCTCATTTACATTCTTTTGAAGCGAATACGAAGTATACATGACACTTCGCAGTGGTTATTATATCTTATCACAAAACATTAAAATGAGATGCGATATCTCGTTTTAAGAAGCATTAGAACTCTGTTGCTTCGATACGTAGACAACTGCAAACGCTATTTCCTAGCAAGGAAGAGTCGCATTTACATCCATTAGAAGTGTAGACGAGACATACATAACACTGCACAATGAATATTATATCTTATCAAGAAACGTAGAAGTGAGATGCGATATCGCGATTTAAGAAGGATTAGAATTCTAATGCCACGAAACGCAGATATCTGCAAACGCTATTTCCAAGCAAGGAAGTGTCGCATTTAAAATCTTTTGAAGTGAATACGAGGTATACATGACACTTCGCAATGAATATTATATCTTATCATGAAACATGGAAATGGGATATGCGATACATGGATGCGATATCGCGTTTTATGAAGCGGTAGAACTCTATTGCTACGATAAGTAGACATCTGCAAACGCTATTTCCAAGGAAGGAAGTGTCGCATTTACATTCATTTGATTTGAATGCGAGGTGTAAGTGACACATCGCATTGAATATTATATCTTATCATGAAACATAGAAGTGAGATGCGATATGGCTTCTTAAGAAGCATTAGACCACTATTGCTACGATACGTAGATATCTGCAGACGCCATTTCCTAACAAGGAAGTGTCGCATTTACATTCTTTTGAAGTGAGTACGAGGTATACATAACACTCCACAATGGATATTATATCTCATCCCGAAACATAGGAATGAGATGCGATATCGCGATTTAAGAAGCATTAGTACTCTATTGCTTCGATACGTAGACATCTGGAAACGTAATTTCCTTGAAAGGAAGTGTTCGTATTTACATGCATTTGACTCTTGGAGGAGGAATACATAACGCTTCGCAATGAATATTAAATCTTATCATGAAACGTCGAAATGAGATGCGATATCTCGATTTAAGAAGCATTAGAACTCCATTGCTTCGATACCCAGACATCTGCAAACGCAATTTCCTAGCAAGGAAGTGTCGCGTTTACATTCATTTGAAGTGTAGAAGAGGAATACATATCACTTCGTAATGGATATTATATCTTATCATGAGACATAGAAATGAGATGCGATATCTCGATTTAAGAAGCATTAGAACTGAATTGCTTCGATACTCAGACATCTGCAATCCCTATTTCCTAGCAAGGAAGTGTCGCATTTACATTCTCTTGAATTGTATGCGGGATATACATACCACGCCACAATGAATATTATCTCTTATCTCGAAACATAGAAATGAGATGCGATATCTCGTTTTAAAAAGCATTGGAACTCTGTTGCTTCGATACGTAGACATATGCAGACGCTATTTCCTAGCAAGGAAGTGTCGCATTTACATTCATTTGAAGTGTATGCGAGGTATACAAGACACTTCGCAATGAATATTACATCTTATCATGATTCATAGAATTGAGATGCGATATAGCATTCTAAGAAGAATTTTGACTTTAATGCTACGAAGCGTAGACATCTGCAAACGCTATTTCCAAGCAAGGAAGAGTCGCATTTACATTCTATTGACGTGAATACGAGGTATACATGACACTGCACAATGAATATTATATCTTATCATGAATCATAGGAGTGAGATGCGATATCGCGTTTTGAGAAGCATTAGAACTCTATTGCTTCGATACGTAGATATCTGCAAACGCTATTTCCCAGCATGGAAGTGTCGCTTTTACATTCATTTCAAGTGTATGCGAGGTATACGTGACACTTCGCAATGAATATTACATCTTATCAGGAAATATAGGAATGAGATGCGATATCGCGATTTAAGAAGCATTAGAACACTATTGCTTTGATACGTAGACATCTGGAAACGCTATTTCCTAGCAAGGAAGTGTCGCACTTACATTCTTCTAAGGTGAATATAAGGTATACATAGCACTCCACAATAAATAATATATCTTAATGTGAAACATAGAAATGAGATGCGATATCGCGTTTTAAGATGCATTAGAACTCCATTGCTACGGTACGTAGACATTTAAAAAAGCTATTTCCTAGCAAGGAAGCGTCCCATTAACATACTTTTGTGGTGAATACGAGGTATACATATCACTCCAGAATGAATATTGTATCTCATCATGAAACATAGAAATGAGATGAGATATCGCGATTTAAGAAGCATTAGAGCTCTATTGCTACGATGCATAGACATCTGCAGACGCTATTTTCTAACAAGGAAGTGTCGCATTTACATTCATTTGAAGTGTATGGAAGGTATACAAGACACTTCGCAATGAATATTACATCTTGTCATGATTCATAGAAATGAGATGCGATATCGCGTTCTAAGAAGGATTAGAATTCTAATGCCACGAAACGCAGATATCTGCAAACGCTATTTCCAAGCAAGGAAGTGTCGCATTTACATTCCATTGCAGTGAATACGACGTATACATAACACTGCACAATGAATATTATATCTTATAATAAAACATAGAAATGAGATGCGATATCTCGTTTTAGGAAGCATTAGTACTCTTTTGCTTCGATACGTAGGCATCTGCAAACGCTACTTCCTAGCAAGGAAGTGTCGCATTTACATTCTTTAGAAGTGAATACGAGGAATCCATGACACTTCGCAATGAATATTATACCTTATCACGAAACATAGAAATGAGATGCGATATCGCGTTTTAAGAAGCAGTAGAACTCTATTGCTACGATACGTAGACATCTGCCAACGCACTTTCCTAGCAAGGAATTGCCGCATTTATATTCATTTGAAGAGTATGCGCGGTATACATATCACTTTGCAATGAACATTATATCATATCATGAAACATAGAAATGGGATGTTATATCGCGTTTTAAGAAACATTATAACACGATTGCTACGATACATAGACATCTGCAAACGCTATTTCCTAGCAAGGAAGTGTCGCATTTGCATTCATTTAGAGTGAAAACGAGGTATACATGACACTTCGCAAAAAATATTATGCCTTATCATGAGACATAGAAATGAGGTGCGATATCACGTTTTAAGAAGCATTAGAATTCTATTGCCTCGAAACGTACGCATCTGGAAACGTAGGTTCCAAGAAAGGAAGTGTCGCATTTACATTCTTTTGAAGTGAATACGTGGTACCCATAACATTTTGCAATGAGTATTATATCTTATCATGAAACATAGAAGTGAGATGCGATATCTCGCTTTATGAAGCATTAGAACCCTATTGCTTCGATACGTAGGCATCTGCAAACGCTACTTCCTAGCAAGGAAGTGTTGCATTTACATTCATTTGAAGTGAATACGAGGAATACATGAAACTTCGCATTGAAAATTATATCTTATCATGAAACACAGAAATGTTATGTGATATCGCGTTTTAAGAAGCATTAGAACCCCATTGCTTCGATACGTAGACATCTGCAAACTCTATTTCCTAGCAAGGAAGTGTCGCATTTACATTCTTCTGAAGTAAATACAAGGTATACATGACACTTCGCAATTAATATTATATCTTATCATGAAACATAGAAATGAGATGCGATATCCCGTTCCAAGAAGCATTAGAACTCTCTAGCTTCGATACGTAGACATCTGCAAACGCTACTTCCTAGGAAGGAAGTGTCGCATTTACATTCGTTTGAAGTGAATATGAGGAGTACATAACACTCCACAATGAATATTATATCTTATCAGGAAACATAGAAATGGGATGCGACATCATGTTTTAAGAAGCACTAGAACTCTATTGTTTCGATGCGTAGACATCTGGAAACGCTATTTCCTAGCAAGGGAGTGTCGCTCTTACATTCTTTTGAACTGAATACAAGGTATACATGACTCTTCGAAATGAATATTATATCTTATCGTGAAACGTTAAAATGAGATGAGATATCGCATTTTAAAAAGCGTTAGACCACTATTGCTACAATACGTAGACCTTTGCAGACAATATTTCCTAGCAAGGAAGTGTCGCACTTACATTCAATTGAAGTGAATACGAGGAGTGCATAACAATTCGCAATGAATATTATATCTTATCATGAGACATAGAAATGGGATGCGATGTCGCGTTATGAGAAGCATTAGAACGCTATTGCTTCGATACGTACACATCTGCAAACGCTATTTCCTAGCAAGGAAGTGTCGCATTTACATTCTTTTAAAGTGAATACGAGGTATACATAACACTCCGCAATGTATATTATACCTTATCACGAAACATAGAAATGAAATGCGATATCGCGATTTAAGAAGCATTCGAACTCTATTGCTACAATACGTAGGCATCTGCAAACGCTATTTCCTAGCAAGGAAGTGTCGTATTTACATGCTTTTGAAGTGAATACGAGGTATGCATGACACCTCGCAATGAATATTATATCTTATCATGAATCATGGAAATGAGGTACAATATCGCGATTTAAAAAGCATTAGAACACTATTGCTACGATACGTAGATATCTGCAAACGCTATTTAATAGCAAGGAAGTGACGCAGTTACATTCTTTTGAAGTGACTACTGGGTATACATAACACTCCATAGTGAATATTATACCTTATCACGAAACATAGAAATTAAATGCGAATCGCGATTTAAGAAGCATTAGAACTATTGCTTCGTTACGGAGACATCTGCAAACGCTATTTCCTAGCAAGGATGTGTCGCATTTACATTCTCTTGAAGTGTGTGGGTGGTATAAGTGACACTTCGCAATGAATATTACATCTTATCATGAAACATAGAAATGAAATGCGATATCGGGTTTTGAGAAGCATTACAACTCTATTGCTACGATACGTAGACACCTGCCAACGCTATTTCCTAGCAAGATAGTGTCGCATTTACATTCTTTTGAAGTGAATACGTGGTATACATGACACTTCGCAATGAATGTTATATCTTATGATGAAACATAGAAATAAGATGCGACATCTCCTTTTAAGAAGCAGTAGAACTCTATTGCTTCGATACGTAGACATCTGGAAACGCTATTTCCTAGGAAGGAAGTTTTGCAGTTACATTCATTTGAAGTGTATGCGTGGTATAAGTGACACTTCCCAATGAATATTATATCTTAACATGAAACATAGAAGCGTGATGCGATATCGCGTTTTAAGAAACATTTGAACTCAATTGCTACGATAGGTAGATATCTGGAAAAGCTATTACCTAGCTAAGGAAGTGTCGCATTTACATTCTTTCGACGTGAATACGATGTAGACATAACACTCCACAATGAATATTATACCTTATCACAAAAAATAGAAATGAAATGCGATATCGCGATTTAAGAAGCATTAGATCTCCATTGCTTCGATACAGAGACATCTGGAAACGCTATTTTCTAGCAAGGAAGTGTAGCATTTACATTCTTTTGAGGTGAATATAATGTAAACATAACACTTCAAAATCAATATTTTATCTTATCATGAAACATAGAAATGAGATGCGATATCGCGTTTTAAGAAGCATTAGAACTCTATTGCTTCAATACAGAGACATCTGCAAACGCTATTTCCTAGCAAAGAAGTGTCGCATTTACATTCACTTTAAGTGTACGTGAGGTATAAGTGACACTTCGCAATGAATATTATATCCTATCATGAAACATAGAAATGAAATGCGATATCTAGATTTAAGAAGCATTAGAAATCTATAGCTTCGATACGTAGACATCTGCCAAGGCTATTTCCTAGCAAGGTAGTGACGCATGTACATTCTTTTGAAGTAAATACGAGGTAGACATGACACTTCGCAATGAATATTATATCTTATCATGAAACATAGAAATGAGATGCGATATCGCGTTTTGAGAAGCATTAGAAAACAATTGCTACGGTACGTAAACATCTGCAAACGCCATTTCCTAGCAAGGACGTGTCGCATTTACATTCTTTTAATGTGAATCCGAGGTATACATGACACTCCACAATGAATATTATACCTTATCACGAAATATAGAAATGAGATTTCGCGATTTAAGTAGCATTAGAAATCTATTGCTTCGATACGTAGACGTCTGCAAACGCTACCTCCTAGCAAGGAAGCGTCGCATTTACATTCTTATAAAGTAAGTACAAGGTAAACATAACACTCCACAATGAGTATTATATCTTATCATGAAACATAGAAATGAGATGCGACATCTCGTTTTAAGAAGCATTAGAACTCTATTGTTTCGATTCGTAGACATCTGGAAGCGCTATTTCCTAGCAAGGAAGTATCGCATTTACATTTATTTAAAGTGTATGCGAGGTATGCATGACACTTCGCAATGAATATTATATCTCATCATGAAAGATAGAAATGAGATGCGATATTGCGATTTAAGTATCATTAGAACTGTGTTGCTCCGATACGTCGACATCTGCATACGCTATTTCCTAGCAAGGAATTGTCGCATTTTCATTCTTTTGAAGTGAATACGAGGTATGCATGACAATTCGCAATGAATATTATGTCTTATCATGAGACATAGAAATGAGATGCGATATCGCGTTTTAAGAAGAGTTAGGACCCTATTGCAACGAAATGTAGATATCTGGAGACGCTGTTTCCTAGCAAGGAAGTGTCGCTTTTACATTCATTTGAAGTGTATGCGAGGTATACAAGATACTTCGCAATGAATACTATAGCTTATCATGAAACGTAGAAATGAGACGCGATATCGCATTTTGAGAAGCATTAGAACTCTAATGCTACGATACGTAGACATCTGCAAACGCTAATTCCTAGCAAGGGAGTGTCGCATTTACATTCTTTTGAAGTGAATACGAGGTTACAATAACACTCCACAATGAATATTATATCTTGTCATGATACATAGATATGAGATGCGATATAGCGATTTAAGAAGCAGTAGATCTCTTTTGCTTCGATACGTAGACATCTGCCAACGCTATTTCCTAGGAAGGAAGTGTCGCATTTACATTCGATTGAAGTGTATGCGACGTACACAATACACTTCGCAATGAATATTATATCTTATCATGTAACATAGAAACGAGATGCGATATCGCGTTTTGAGAAGCATTAGAACTCTAATGCTACGATATGTAGACATCTGCAAACGCTATTTCCTAGCAAGGAAGTGTCGTATTTACATTCTTTTGATGTGAACATGGGGTATACATAACACGGCACAATGAATATTATATCTTATCATGAAACATAGAAATGAGATGCGATATGACGATTTAAGAAGCATTAGAAATCTACTGCTACGATACGTAGAAATCTGCAAACGCTATTTCCATGGAAGGAAGTGTCGCATTTACATTCTTTTGAAGTGAATATGAAGTATACATGACACTCCGCAATGAATATTATATCTTATAATGAAACATGATAATGAAATGCGATATCGCGTTTTAAGAAGCATTAGAACTCTATTGCAACGATACGTAGACATCTGCAGACGCCATCTCCTAGCAAGGAAGTGTCGTATTTACATTCATTTGGAGTGTATGCGAGGTACACAAGACACTTCGCAATGAATACCTTATCATGAAACATAGAAATGAGATGCGATATGACGATTTAAGAAGCATTAGAATTCTATTGCTACGATACGTTGACATCTGCGAACGCTATTTCCTAGCAAGGCAGTTTCGCATTTACATTCTTTTGAAGTGAATTCGAGGTATACATAACACTCCACAATGAATATTATATCTCATCATGAAATATAGAAATGAGATACGATATAACTTTTTAAGAAGCATTAGAACTCTATTGCTACGATACGTAGATATCTGGAAACGCTATTTCCTAGCAAGGAAGAGTCGCATTTACATTCTTTTGATGTGAATACGATTATATACATGACACTTCGCAATGAATATTATATCTTATCATGAAACGTAGAAATGAGTTGCGATATCGCGTTTTAAGAAGCATTAGAGCTCTATTGCTACGATAGGTAGACATCTGCAGACGCTATTGCCCAGCAAGGAAGTGTTGCATATACGTTCGTTTGAAATGAATACGAGATATACATAACACTCCACAATGAATATTATATCTCATCATGAAACATTGAAATGAGATACGATATCACTTTTTAAGAAGCGTTAGAACTATATTGCTACGATACGTAGATATCTGGAAACGCTATTTCCTAGCAAGGAAGAGTCGCATTTACATTCATTTGAAGTGTAGACGAGATATACGTAACCCTGCGCAATGAATAATATATCTTATCATGAAGCATAGAAATGATATGCGATATAGCGATTTAAGGGGCATTAGAAATCTATTGCTTCGGTACGTAGACATCTGGAAACGTAATTTCCTAGCAAGGAAGTGTCGCATTTACATTCATTTGAAGTGTATGCTAGGTATACATGACACTTCACAATGAATATTATATCTTATCATGAAACATAGAAATGAGATGCGATATCGCGTTTTGAGAAGCATTAGAATTCTAATGCTACGATACGTAGTCATCTGCAAACGCTATTTCCTAGCAAGGAAGTGTCGGATTTACATTCATTTGTAGTGCATGCGAGGTATACATTACACTCCACTATGAATATTATATCTTATCATGAAACATAGAAATGAGGGGCGATATCGCGTTTTAAGAAGCATTAGAAATTTATTGCTACGATACGTAGACATCTGCAAACGCTATGTTCTAGCAAGGAAGTGTCGCATTTACATTCTCTTGAAGTGAATAGGAGGTGAACATAACACTGCACATTGAATATTATATCTTATAACGAAACATAGAAATGAGATGCGATGTCGCGTTTTGAGAAGCATTAGAACACTAATGCTACGATACGGAGACATCAGCAGAAGCTATTTCCTAACAAGGAAGTGTCCCATTTACATTCATTTGACTGGTATGAGAGGTATACATGACACTCCACTATGAATATTATATCTTATCATGAAACATAGCAATGAGGAGCGATATCGCGATGTAAGAAGCATTATATCACTATTGCTTCAATACGCAGACATCTGCATTCGATATTTCCTAGCAAGGAAGTGGCACATTTACATTCTTTTGAAGTGAATACGAGGTATACATAACAATGCACAGTGAATATTATATCTTAATATGAAACATAGAAATTAGATGCGATATCTCGTTTTCAAGAAGCATTAGAATTCTATTGCTTCGATACGTAGACATCTGCAAACGAGATTTCGTTGCAAAGCAGTGTCGCATTTACATTCTTTTGAAGCGAATACGAGGTATACATAGCAATCCACAATGAATATTATATCTTATCACGAACCATAGCAATGAGGAGCGATATCGCGATGTAAGAAGCATTAGATCACTATTGCTTCAATACGCAGACATCTGCATTCGATATTTCCTAGCAAGGAAGTGGCACATTTACATTCTTTTGAAGTGAATACGAGGTATACATAACAATGCACAGTGAATATTATATCTTAATATGAAACATAGAAATTAGATGCGATATCTCGTTTTCAAGAAGCATTAGAATTCTATTGCTTCGATACGTAGACATCTGCAAACGCTATTTCGTTGCAAAGCAGTGTCGCATTTACATTCTTTTGAAGCGAATACGAGGTATACATAGCAATCCACAATGAATATTATATCTTATCACGAAATATAGAAATGAGTTGCGATATCGCGATTTAAGAAGCATTAGATCACTATTGCTTCAATACGCAGACATCTGCATTCGATATTTCCTAGCAAGGAAGTGGCACATTTACATTCTTTTGAAGCGAATACGAGGTATACATAACAATGCACAGTGAATATTATATCTTATTATGAAACATAGAAATTAGATGCGATATCTCGTTTTCAAGATGCATTAGAACTCTATTGCTTTGATACGTAGTCATCTGCAAACGCTATTTCCTAGCAAGGAAGTGTCGCATTTACATTCTTTTGAAGTGAATACGATGTATACATAGCACTCCACAATGAATATTATATCTGATCATGAAAAATAGAAATGAGATGCGTTATGGCGATTTAAGAAGCATTGGTACTCTGTTGCTTCGATATGTAGGCATCTGCAAACGCTACTTCCTAGCAAGGAAGTGTCGCATTTACATTCTTTTGAAAGGAATGCGAGGTATACATGACACTTCGCAATGAAAGTTATATCTTATCATGAAACGTAGAAATGCGATGCGATATGACGATTTAAGAAGCATTTGAATTCTATTGCTTCGATACGTAGACATCTGCAATCGCTATTTCCTAGCAAGGAAGTGCCGCATTTACATTCATTTGTAGTGTATGCGAGGTATACATAACACTTCGCAATGAATATTATATGTTATCATGAAACATAGAAATGAGATGCGACATCCCGTTTGAAGAAGCATAAGAAATCCATTGCTTTGATACGTAGACATCTGCAAACGCTATTTCCTAGCAAGGAAGTGTCGTATTTACATTCTTCTGAAGTGAATACGATGTATACATAACACTCCACAATGAATATTATATCTTATCATGAAACATAGAATTGAGATGCGATATCGCGTTTTAAGAAGCATTAGAACACTATTGCTTCGATACGTAGATATCTGGAAACGTAATTTCCTAGAAAGGGAGTGTTGCATTTACATTCATTTGAATTGCAGACGAGGAATACATAATACTTCGCAATGAATATTGTATCTTATCATGAAACATAGAAGTGAGATGCGATATCGCATTTTGAGAAGCATTAGAACTCTATTGCTACGATACGTAAACATCTGCAAACGTTATTTCCTAGCAAGGAAGTGTCGCATTTACATTCTTTTCAAGTGAATACGAGGTATACATGACACTTCGCAATGAATATTATATCTCATCATGACACATAGAAATGATATGCGACCGGGCGTTTTAAGAAAAATTAGAACTTTATTGCTTCTATACGCAGACATTTGGAAACGCTATTTACTAGAAAGGAAGTGTCGCATTTAGATTCATTTGAAGCGTAGACGAGGAATTCATAACACTTCGCCATGAGTATTATACCATATAATGAAACATAAAAATGAGATGTGATATCCCGTTATAAGAAGCATTAGAACTCTCTTGCTTCGATACATAGACACCTGCAAACGCTACTTCCTGGCAAGGAAGTGTCGCATTTACATTCTCTTGAAGTGTATGCGCGGTATACATGACACTTCGCAATGAATATTAGATACTATCATGAAACATAGAAATGAGATGCGATATTGCGTTCTCAGAAGCATTAGAACTCTACTGCTACGATACGTAGACATCTGCAAACGCTATTTCCTAGCAAGGGAGTGTCGCATTTACATTCATTTGAAGTGTATGCGAGATATACATGACACTTCGCAATGATTATTATATATTATCATGAAACATAGAAATGAGATGCGATATCGCGTCTTGAGAAGCATTAGAGCACTAATGCTACGATACGTAGACATCTGCAAACGCTATTTCCTAGCAAGGTTGTGACGTATTTTCAATCTTTTGAAGTGAATACGAGGAATACATAACAATCCACAATGAATATTAGATCTGATCATGAAACGTAGAAATGAGATGCGATATGGCCATTTAAGAAGTATTAGAACTCTATTGCATCGGTACGTAGACATCTGCAAACGCCACTTCCTTGCAAGGAAGTGTGGCATTTATATTCATTTGATGTGTATGCGAGGTATACATAACACTCCACAATGAATATTATATCTTATCATGAAACATAGGATTGAGATGCGATATCGCGTTTTGAGAAGCACTAGAACTATCTTGCTACGATACGTAGACATCTGCAAACGCTATTTCCAAGCAAGGAAGTGTCGCATTTACATTCATTTGAAGTGAGGACGAGGAATACATGACTCTTCGCAATGCATATTATATCTTATCATGAAACATGGAAATGAGATGCGATATCGCGTTTTGAGAAGCATTAGAACTCTATTGCCACGATACGTAGACATCTGCAAACGCTATTTCCTAGCAAGGAAGTGTCGCATTTACATTCATTTGAAGAGTATGCGAGGTATACATAACATTTCCCAATGAATATTATATCTTATCATGAAACATAGAAGTGAGATGCGATATCACGTTTTATGAAGCATTAGAACCCTACTGCTTCGATACGTAGGCATCTGCCAACGCTATTTCCTAGCAAGGAAGTGTCACATTTAGATTCATTAGAAGTGTAGACGAGGAATACATAACACTTCGCATTGAATATTATTTCTTATCATGAAACATAGAAATGTGATGCGATATCGCGATATAAGAAGCATTAGAACTTTATTGCTTCGATACGTAGACATCTGCAAACGCTATTTCCTAGCAAGGAAGAGTCGCATTTACATTTTTCTGAAGTGAATACAAGGTATACATGACACTTCGCAATTAATATTATATCTTATCATGAAACATAGAAATGAGATGCGATATCGCGATATAAGAATCACTACAACTCTATTGCTTCGATACGTAGACATCAACTATACGCTTTTTCCTAGCAAGGAAGTGTCGCATTTACATTCATTTGAAGTGAATACGATATATGCATGCCACTTTGCAATGAATATTACATCTTATCAAGAAGCATGGAAATGAGGTGCGTTATCGCGTTTGAAGAAGCATTAGAACTCTATTGCTACGATACGTAGACATCTGCAAAGGTTATTTCCTGGCAAGGAAGTGTCGCATTTACATTCTTTTGAAGTGTATACGTGGTATACATAACACTTCGAAATGAATATTATATCTGATCGTGAAACATAGAAATGAGATGCGACATCTCGTTTTAAGAAGCATTAGAACTCTATTGCTACGATACGTAGACATCAGCAGACGCTATTTCATAGCAAGGAGGTGTCGCATTTACATTCTTTTGAAGTGAATTCGAGGTATACAAGGCACTTCGCAATGAATATTATATCTCATCATGAAACATAGAAATGAAATGCGATATCCCGGTTTAAGAAGCATTAGAACTTTATTGCTTCGACACGTAGATATCGGCCAACACTATTTCCAAGCAATGAAGTGTCGCAATTACATTCATTTGAAGTGTATGCGAGGTATAAGTGGCACTTCGCAATGAATATTATCTCCTATCATGAAACATAGAAATGAGATGCGATATCGCGATATAAGAATCACTACAACTCTATTGCTTCGATACGTAGACATCAATTATACGCTTTTTCCTAGCAAGGAAGTGTCGCATTTACATTCATTTGAAGTGAATACGATATATGCATGCCACTTTGCAATGAATATTACATCTTATCAAGAAGCATGGAAATGAGGTGCGTTATCGCGTTTGAAGAAGCATTAGAACTCTATTGCTACGATACGTAGACATCTGCAAAGGTTATTTCCTGGCAAGGAAGTGTCGCATTTACATTCTTTTGAAGTGTATACGTGGTATACATAACACTTCGAAATGAATATTATATCTGATCGTGAAACATAGAAATGAGATGCGACATCTCGTTTTAAGAAGCATTAGAACTCTATTGCTTCGATACGGAGACATCTGCAAACGCTATTTCCTGGCAAGGAAGTGTCGTATTTACATTCTTTTGAGGTGACTACGAGGTATACATGTAACTTCGCAATGAATATTATATCATATCATGAAACATAGAAATAAGATGCGATATCGCGATTTAAGAAGCATCAGAACTCTATTGCTTCGATACGTAGACATCTGCAAATGCTATTCCCAAGCAAGGAAGTTTCGCATTTACATTTTTCTGAAGTGAATACAAGGTATACATGACACTTCGCAATTAATATTATATCTTATCACGAAACATAGAAATGAGATGCGATATCCCGTTTCAAGAAGCATTAGGACTCGATTGCTTCAATACAGAGACATCTGCAATCGCTATTTCCTAGCAAGGAAGTGTCGCAATTATACTCATTTGTAGTGTATGCGAGGTATACATAACACTTCGCAATGAATATTATATGTTATCATGAAACATTGAAATGAGATGCGATATCTCGTTTTAAGAAGCATTATAACAAGCTGGCTACGATACGTAGACATATGCAAACGCTATTTCCTAGCAAGGAAGTGCCACATTTAAATTCTTTTGAAGTAAATACGCTTCATACATAACACTGCACAATGATTATTATATCTGATCATGAAACATAGAAATGAGATGCGATATGACGATGTAAGAAGCATTGGAACTCTATTGCTTCGATACGTAGACATCTGCGAACGCTACTTCCTATCAAAGAAGTGCCGCATTTACATTCTATTGAAGTGAATACGAGCTATACATGACACTTCGCAGTGGCTATTATTTCTTATCATGAGACATATAAATGGGATGCGATATCCCGTTTTAAGAAGCACTAGAACTCTATTGCTTCGATTCGTAGACATCTACATTCGCCATTTTCTGCCAAGGAACTGTCGCATTTACATTGATTTGAAGTGTAGACGAGAAATACATAACACTTCGCAATGAATATTATATCTTATCATGAAACATAGAAATGAGATGCGATATCGCGATTTAAGAAGCATTAGATCTCAATTTCTAGGATACGTAGACATCTGCAGACGCTATTTCCTAGCAAGCAAGTGTCGCATTTACATTCTTCCGAAGAGTATGCGAGGTATAAGTGATACTTCGCAATGAATACTATATCTTATCATGAAACATAGATACGAGATACGATATCCCGTTTCAAGAAGCATTGGAACCCTATTGCTTCGATACGTAGACATACGCAAGCGCTACTTCCTAGCAAGGAAGTGTCGCATTTACATTCATTTGAAGTGTACAAGAGCAATGCATAACACTTTGCTATTAACATTATATCTTATCACGAAACGTAGAAATGAGATGCGATATCGCGTTTTGAGAAGCATTATGTCTCTAATGCTACGATACGTAGATATCTGCAGACGCTATTTCATAGGAAGGAAGTGTCGCATTTACAATCTTTTGAAGTGAATGGGCTTTATACATAACACTCCACAGTGAATATTATACCTTATCACGAAACATAGAAATGTGATGCGATATCGCGATTTAAATAGCGTTAGAACCCTGTTGCTACGATACGTAGACACCGGCAAGCTCTATTTCGTAGCATGGAAGTGTCGCAAATACATTCTTTTGGAATGAGTACGAGGTATACGTGACACTTCGCAATGAATATTATATCTTATCCTGAAACATTGAAATGAGATGCGATATCGCGTTATAAGGAGCATTTGAACTCTATTGTTTCGATACGTAGACATCTGCAAACGCTATTTCCTAGCCAGGAAGTGTCGCATTTACATTCTACAGAAGTGTAGGCGAACTATACATAACACTTCGCATTGAATATCATATCATACGATGAAACATAGGAATGAGATGCGATATCGCGTTTTAAAAAGCATTAGAACAAAAGTGCTTCAATACCTAGAGATCTGGGTGCGCTACATCCTAGCATGGAAGTGTGGCATTTGCATTCTTTTGACGTATAGACGAGTTACACATAACACTTCGCAATGAATATTGCATCTTATCATGAAATATAGAATTGAAAAGCGATGAATTGAACAGTTGGAAACGCTATTTCATAGGAAGGAAGTGTGGCATTTACATTCCTTTGAATTGTAGACGAGACATACATAACACTTCGCATTGAATATTATGTCTTATCATGTAACATAGAGTTGAGATGCTATATCGCTTTTAAAGAAGCATTAGAACTGTATTGCTTCGAAACGTAGACATCTGGATACGCGTTTCCTAGGAAGGAAGTGAGGCATTTACATTCATTGGAAGTGTAGGCGAGGAATACATAACACTTCGCAATGAATATTATATCTTATCATGAAACATAGAAATGAGATGCGATATCCCGTTTCAAGAAACATTAGAACCCTATTGCTTCGATACGTAGACGTCTGCAAACGCTATTTCCTAGCAAGGAAGTGTCGCATTTACATTCATTTGAAGTGAATACGAGGAATACATGAAACTTCGCAATGAATACTATTTCTTATCATGAAGCATAGAAATGAGTTGCGATATCCCGTTTCAACAAGCATTAGAACTCTATTGCTTCGATACGTAGACGTCTGCAAAAGCTATTTCCTAGCAGGGAAGTGTCGCATTTACAATCTTTTGAAGTGAATATGAGGTACACATGACACGTCGCTATGAATATTATACCTTATCATGAAACATAGAAATGAGATGCGATATCGCGTTTTGAGAAGCATTAGAACTCTATTCCTACGATACGTAGAGATCTGCAAACGCTATTTCCTAGCTAGGAAGTGTCGCATTTACATTTTTTTGAAGTAAAAACGAGGAATACATAACATTCCACAATAAATATTATACCTTATCACGAAACATAGAAATGAGATGCGATATCGCGATTTGAGAAGCATCAGAACTCTATAGCCACGATACGTAGACATCTGCAATCGGTATTTCCTAGCAAGGAAGTGTCGCCTTTACATTCTTTTTAAGTGAATAGGAGGTATACATAACACTCCAAGATGAATATTATACCTTATCAGGAAACATAGGAATGACATGCGTTAACGCGATATAAGCAGCATTAGAACTCTATTACTTCGAAACGTAGACACCTGCAAACGCTATATAATAGCAAGGAAGTGTCGCATATACATTCATCTGAAGTGAATACGAGGTATAAATGACACTTCGCAATGAATATTATATCTTAACATGGAACATAGAAATGAGATGCGATATCGCGTTTTAACAAACATTAGATCTGTATTGCTACGATGCGTAGACATCTGCCAACGCTATTTCCTAGCAAGGAAGTGTCGCATTTACATTCATTTGATGTGTATGCCAAGTACACATGACACTTCGCAATGAATGTTATATCTTATTGTGAGACATAGAAATAAGATGCGATATCGCATTTTAAGAAGCGTTATAACCGTATTGCTACGATACGTAGACATCTGCAAGCGCTATTTCCTGGCAAGGAAGTGTCCATTTACATTCTTTGATGAGAATACGAGTTATACATATAACTTCACAGTGAATATTATATCTTATCATGAAACATAGAAATGTGATGCGATATCGCGTTTTACGAAACATTAGAACCCTATTGCTACGATACGTAGGCTTCTGCAAACGCCATTCCCTAGCCAGGAAGTGTCGCATTACATTCTTTTGAAGTGAACACGAGGTATACATGACACTTCGCAATGAATAATATATCTTACCATGAAACATAGATATGAGATGCGACATCTCGTTTTAAGAAGCATTAGAAATCTATTGCTTCGATAAGTCGACATCTGCAAACGCTATTTCCTAGCAAGGAAGTGTCGCATTTACATTCATTTGAAGCGTATGCGAGGTATACATGACACTCAATAATGAATATTATATCTTATCACGAATCATGGAAATGAGATGCGATATCGCGTTTTAAGAAGCATTAGAACTCCATTGCTTCGATACGTTGACGTCTGCAAACGCCATTTACTAGCAAGGAAGAGTCGCACTTACTTTCTTTTGAAGTGAATACGAGGTATACATAACACTGCACATTGAATATTATATCTTATCATGAAACATAGAAATGAGATGCGATATCTCGTTTTAAGAAACATTAGAACCCTATTGCTACGATGCGTAGACATCTGCCAACGCTATTTCCTAGCAAGAAAGTGTCGCACCTACATTCATTCGAAGCGTATGCGAGGTATAGAACACACTTCGCAAGGAATATTATATCTTATCACGAAACATAGAAATGTGATGCGATTTCGCGTTTTATGACGCATTAGATCTCTATTGCTTCGATACGTAGACATCTGCAAACGCTATTGCCTAGCAATGAAGTGTCGCATTTACATTCTTTTGAAGTGATAACGAGGTATTCATGACACTTCGCAATGAATATTATATCTTATCATGAAACATGGAAATGAGGTGCGATATCTTGTTTTAAGAAGCTTTAGAACTCTATTGCTACGGTGTGCAGACATCTGCAAACGCTATATAATAGCAAGGAAGTGTCGCATTTACATTCTTTTGAAGGGAATACGAGGTATACATGACAATTCGCAATGGATACTATCTCTTATCATGAAATATAGAAGTGAGATGCATTATCACGTTTTAAGAAGGATTAGAACTCTTGCTACGATATGTAGACATCTGCAAACGTTATTTCCTAGCAGGGAAGTGTCGCATTTACATTCTTTTGAAGTGAATACGAGGTATACATGACACTTCGCAGTAAATATTATATCTTATCATGACACATAGAGATGTGATGCGATATCGCGTTTTAAGAAGCATTAGAATCCTATTGCTTCTATACGTAGACATCTGCAAACGCTATTTCCTAGCAAAGAAGTGTCGCTTTTACATTCTGTTGAAGTTAATTCGAGGTATACATGACACTTCACAATGAATGTTATATCTTATCGTGAAACATAGAAATGAGATGCGACATCTCGTTTTAAGAAGCATTAGAATTCTACTGCTTCAATACGGAGACATCTGCAAACGCTATTTCCTGGCAAGGAAGTGTCGCATTTACATTCGTTTGAAGTGAATACGAGGTATACATGTAACTTCGCAATGAATATTATATCTTATCGTGAAACATATAAATGTGATGAGATATCACGTTTTGAGATGCATTAGAACTCTATTGCTTCGATATATAGACACCTGGAATCGCTATTTCCTAGCAAGGATGTGTCGCATTTACATGCTTTTGAAGTGAGTACGAGGTATACATGACACTTCGCAATTGATATTATATCTTATCATGAAACATAGAAATGAAATACGGTATCCCGTTTTAGGCAGTATTAGAACACTGTTGCTTCGATACGTAGACATCTGCAAACGCTATTTCCCAGCAAGGAAGTGTCGCATTTACATTCATTTGAAGTGTATGCGAGGAACACATAACACTTCGTAATGAATATTATATCTTAATATGAAACATTGAATTGAGATGCGATATCGCGTTTTAAAAAGCACTAGAACTCTATTCCTTCGATACGTAGACATCTACAAACCCTATTTCCTAGCAAGGAAGTGACGCATTTACATTCATTTGAAGTGTATGCGAGGTATAAGTGACAATTCGCAATGAATATTTCATCTTATCATGAACATAGAAATGAGATGCGATATCGCTATTTACGATGCATTAGAACACTGTTGCATTTGGAAACGCTATTTAAGAGCAAGGTCGTGTCGCATTTACATTCCATTGAAGTGAATACGAGGTATACATGACACTTCGCAATGAATATTATATCTTATAATGAAACATAGATATGAGATGCGATATCGCGTTTTAAGAAGCATTAGAACTCTATTGCTACGATACGTAGACATCTGCAGACGCTATTTCCTAGCAAGGAAGTGTCGCATTTACATTATTTTGAAGTGAATACGATGTATACATAACACTAAACAATGAATATTATATCTTATCAGTAAGCATATAAATGAGGAGCGATTTGGGGTTTAGGAAGCATTAGAACCCTATTGCTTCGTTACGCAGAAATCTGCCATCGCTATTTCCTAGCAAGGAAGTGTCGCATTTACATTCATTTGAAGTGTATGCGAGGTATTCAAGACACTTCGCAATGAATATTATATCTAATCATGAAACATAGAAATGAGCTGCAATATCGCGTTCTAAGAAGGATAAGAACTCCAATGCTACGATACGTAGACATCTGCAAACGCTACTTCCTAGCAAGGAAGTGTCGCATTTACATTCCTTTGAAGTGAATACGAGGTATACATAACACTCCACATTAAATATTATATCTTATTGTGACACATAGAGATGTGATGCGATGTCGCGTTTTAAGAAGAATTAGAATCCTATTGCTTCTATACGTAGACATCTGCAAACGCTATTTCCTAGCAAGGAAGTGTCGCATTTACATTCATTTGAAGCGTATGCGAGGTATACATGACACTCCATAATGAATATTATATCTTGTCACGAATCATGGAAATGAGATGCGATATCGCGTTTTAAGAAGCATTAGAACTCCATTGCTTCGATACGTAGACGTCTGCAAACGCCATTTACTAGCAAGGAAGAGTCGCACTTACTTTCTTTTGAAGTGAATACGAGGTATACATAACACTGCACATTGAATATTATATCTTATCATGAAACATAGAAATGTGATGCGATATCGCGTTATTAGTAGCATTAGAACTCTAATGCTACGATACGTAGACATCTGCTGTCGCTATTGCCTATCAAGGAAGTGTCCCAAATACGTTCGTTTGAAGTGAATACGAGGTATACATAACACTCCACAATGAATATTATATCTTATCACGAAACATAGAAATGTGATGCGATTTCGCGTTTTATGACGCATTACATCTCTATTGCTTCGATATGTAGACATCTGCAAACGCTATTGCCTAGCAATGAAGTGTCGCATTTACATTCTTTTGAAGTGAATACGAGGTATACATGACACTTCGCAGTAAATATTATATATTATCATGAAACATAGAAATGAGATGCGATATTGCGTTTTACGAAACATTAGAACCCTATTGCTACGATACGTAGGCTTCTGCAAACGCTATTCCCTAGCCAGGAAGTGTCGCATTACATTCTTTTGAAGTGAATACGAGATATACATGACACTTCGCAATGAATAATATATCTTATCATGAAACATAGATATGAGATGCGACACCTCGTTTTAAGAAGCATTAGAAATCTATTGCTTCGATAAGTAGACATCTGCAAACGCTACTTCCTAGCAATGAAGTGTCGCATTTACATTCTTTTGAAGTGATAACGAGGTATTCATGACACTTCGCAATCAATATTATATCTTATCATGAAACATGGAAATGAGTTGCGATATCTTGTTTTAAGAAGCTTTAGAACTCTATTGCTACGGTGTGCAGACATATGCAAACGCTATATAATAGCAGGGAAGTGTCGCATTTACATTCTTTTGAAGTGAATACGAAGAATACATGATACTTCGCAGTTAATATTATACCTTATCATGAAACATAGGAATCAGATGCGACATCTCGTTTTAAGAAGCATTAGACTCTATTGCTTCAATACGGAGGCATCTGCAAACGCTATTTCCTAGCAAGGAAGTGTCGCATACACATTCTTTTAAAGTGAATACGAGGTATAGAGGACACTTTGCAATGAATATTATATCTTATCAAGAAACATAGAAATGAGATGCGTTATCGCGTTTTGAGAAGCACTAGAACTCTAATGCCACGATACGTAGACATCTGCAAACGCTATTTCCTGGCAAGGAAGTGTCCATTTACATTCTTTGATGTGAATACGAGTTATACATGTAACTTCACAATGAATATTATATCTTATCATGAAACATAGAAATGTGATGCGATATCGCGTTTTCAGAAGCATTAGAACTCTACTGCTACGATATGTAGATTCCTGCAATCGCTATTTCCTAGCAAGGAAGTGTCGCATTTACATTCTTTTGAAGTGAATACGATGTATACATAACACTCCATAATGAATATTATATCTTACTGTGAAACATAGAAATGAGATGCGATATCAAGTTTTAAGAAGCATTAGAACTCTAATGCTACGATACGTAGACATCTACAAACGCTATTTCCTAGCAAGGAAGTGTCGCATTTAAATTTTTTTGAAGTGAATACGAGGTATACATAACACTCCACATTAAATATTATATCTTATCGTGAAACATAGAAATGAGATGCGATGTCGCGTTATAAGAAGCATTAGAACTCTATTGCTTCGATACGTAGATAGCTGCAAACGCTATTTCCTAGCAAGCAAGTGTCGCATTTACATTCTTTTGAAGTGAATTCGAGGTATACATGACACTCCACAATGAATGTTCTATCTTATCGTGAAACATAGAAATGAGATGCGACATCTCGTTTGAAGAAGCATTAGAACTCTACTGCTTCGATACGGAGACATCTGCAAACGCTATTTCCTGGCAAGGAAGTGTCGCATTTACATTCTTTTTATGTTAACACGTAGTCTACATGACACTTCGCAATTGACATTAAATCTTAGCATGAAACATAGAAATGAAATACGGTATCCCGTTTAAAGCAGTATTAGAACACTATTGTCTCGATACGTAGACATCTGCAAGCGCTATTTCCTGGCAAGGAAGTGTCCATTTACATTCTTTGATGAGAATACGAGTTATACATGTAACTTCACAGTGAATATTATATCTTATCATGAAACATAGAAATGTGATGCGATATCGCGTTTTACGAAACATTAGAACCCTATTGCTACGATACGTAGGCTTCTGCAAACGCTATTCCCTAGCCAGGAAGTGTGGCATTACATTCTTTTGAAGTGAACACGAGGTATACATGACACTTCGCAATGAATAATATATCTTACCATGAAACATAGATATGAGATGCGACATCTCGTTTTAAGAAGCATTAGAAATCTATTGCTTCGACAAGTCGACATCTGCAAACGCTATTTCCTAGCAAGGAAGTGTCGCATTTACATTCATTTGAAGCGTATGCGAGGTATACATGACACTCAATAATGAATATTATATCTTATCACGAATCATGGAAATGAGATGCGATATCGCGTTTTAAGAAGCATTAGAACTCCATTGCTTCGATACGTTGACGTCTGCAAACGCCATTTACTGGCAAGGAAGAGTCGCACTTACTTTCTTTTGAAGTGAATACGAGGTATACATAACACTGCACATTGAATATTATATCTTATCATGAAACATAGAAATGAGATGACATATCACGTTTTTAGAAGCATTAGATCTCTATTGCTACGATACGTAGACATCTGCTGTCGCTATTGCCTATCAAGGAAGTGTCCCAAATACGTTCGTTTGAAGTGAATACGAGGTATACATAACACTCCATAATGAATATTATATCTTATCACGAAAGTGATAACGAGGTATTCATGACACTTCGCAATGAATATTATATCTTATCATGAAACATGGAAATGAGGTGCGATATCTTGTTTTAAGAAGCTTTAGAACTCTATTGCTACGGTGTGCAGACATCTGCAAACGCTATATAATAGCAAGGAAGTGTCGCATTTACATTCTTTTGAAGGGAATACGAGGTATACATAAAACTCCACAATTAATATTATATCTTATCATGAAACATAGAAATGAGATACTATCTCTTATCATGAAATATAGAAGTGAGATGCATTATCACGTTTTAAGAAGGACTAGAACTCTTGCTACGATATGTAGACATCTGCAAACGTTATTTCCTAGCAGGGAAGTGTCGCATTTACATTATTTCGAAGTGAATACGAGGTATACATAACACTTCACAATTAATAGTAAATCTTATCATGAAACATAGAAATGAGTCCCGATATCCCGTTTTAAGAAGCATTAGAACTATACTGCTTCGACACGTAGACATCTGGAAACGCTACTTGCAGGGAAGGAAGTATCGCAGTTACATTCATTTGAAGTGAATACGAGGTATACATAAAACTCCACAATTAATATTATATCTTATCATGAAACATAGAAATGAGATGCGATATCACGATTTAAGTAGCATTAGCACTCTATTGCTTCGACACGTAGACATCTGAAGACGCTATTTCCAAGGATGGAAATGTCGCATTTACATTCATTTGAAGTGTAGACGGGGAATACATAACACTTCGCAATGAATATTATATGCTATCATGAAACATAGAAATGTTATGCGATATCGCGTTTCAAGAAGAATTAGTACTGTATTGCTGCGATACGTGGACATCTGCAAACGCTATTTCCTAGCAATGAAGTGTCGCATTTACATTCTTTTGAAGTGAGTATGAGGTATACATAACACTCCACAATGGACATTATATCTTATCATGAAACATAGAAATGGGATGCGATATCACGATTTAAGAAGCATTAGAACTCTATTGCTTCCATACGTAGACATCTGCAAACGCTATTTCCTGGCACGGAAGTGTCGCATTTACATTCATTTTAAGTTTATGCGAGGTATACATGACACTTCCTAATGAATATTATGTCTTATCATGAAACACAGAAATGAGTTGCTATATCTCGTTTTTAGATGCATTTGTACTCTGTTGCTTCGATACGTAGGCATCTGCAAACGCTACTTGCTAGCAAGGAAGTGTCGCATTTACATTCTTTTGAAGTGAATACGCGGTATACATAACACTGCACAATCAAAATTATATCTTATCATAAAACATAGGAATGAGATGCGATATTTCGTTTTAAGAAGCAATAGAACACTGCTGCTTCGATACGTAGACATCTGCCATTGCTATATCCTAGCAAGGAAGTGTCGCATTTACATTCATTTTAAGTGTATGCGAAGTATACATGACACTCCGCAATGAATATTATATCTTATGAAAAAACATAGAAATGAGATGCGATATCTCGTTTTAAGAGGCATTAGAACTCTGTTGCTTCGATACGTAGACATCTGCCATCGCCATTTCCTAGCAAGGAAGTGTCGCATTTTCAATCTTTTGAAGTGAATACGAGGTATACATAACAATCCACAATGTATAATATATCTTATCATGAAACATAGAAATGAAATGCGATATCGCGTTTTAAGAAGGATTAGAACTCTATTGCTTCGATACGTAGACATCTGCAAACGCTACTTCCTAGCAAGGAAGTGTCGCATTTACATTCATTTGAAGTGAATACGATGTATACATGACACTCCGCAATGAATATTATATCTTATCCTAAAACAGAAATGATGTGCTATATCTCGTTTTAAGAAACATTAGAACCCTATTGCTTCGATTCGTAGACATCTGCCAACGCCATTTTCTAGCAAGGAAGTGTCGCATTTACATTCCTTTGAAGTGAATACGAGGTATACATGACACTCCGCAATGAATATTATATCTTATCATGAAACATAGAAATGAGATGCTATATCGCGTTTTAAGAAGAATTAGAACTCCATAGCTACGACACGTAGACAACTGCAAACGCTACTTCCTAGCTAGGAAGTGTCGCACTTACATTCTTTGAAGTGAATGCGAGGTATACATAACATTGCACAATGAATATTGTATCTTATCATGATACATATAAATGATATGCGATATCGCTATTTAAGAAGCAATAGATCTCTATTGCTTCAATACGTAGACATCTGCCAACGCTATTTCCTACCTAGGAAGTGACGCATTTACATTCACTTGAAGTGTATACGAGGTATACAAGACACTTCGCAATGAATATTATATCTTATCATGAAACATAGAAATGGCGATATCGCGATTTAAGAAGAAATGGGACACTATTGCTTCGATACGTAGACATCTGCAAACACTTTTTCCGAGCAAGGACGTGTCGCATTAACATTCTTTTGTGGCGAAGACGAGGTATACATAACACTCCACAATGAATATTATATCTTATCATGAAACATAGAAGTGAGATGCGATATCGCGTTCTAAGGAGCAATAGAACTTTATTGCTACGATAGGTAGATATCTGCAAACGCTATTTCCAAGCATAGAAGTGTCGGATTTATATTCTTTTGAAGTGAATACGAGGTATACATGACACTTCGCAATGATTATTATATTTTATCATGAAACATAGGAATGAGATGCGGTATCGCGTTTCAAGAAAAATTAGAACTATATTGCTACGATACATAGACATCTGGAAACCCTACTTCCTAGCAGGGAATTGCCGCGTTTTCATTCGTTTGAAGTGTGTGCGAGGTATACACTTCGGATCAAACTTCGCACTTATTATTATATCTTATTATGAAACATAGAAATGTGATGCGATATCGCGTTTTAAGAAGCATTAGAACACTATTGCTTCGATACGTAGACATCTGCAAACGCTACTTCCTAGCAAGGAAGTGTCGCATTAACATTCTTTTGAGGTGAATACGACGTATACATTACACTTCGCAATGAATATTATATCTTATCACGAAACATAGAAACGAGATGCGATATGACGATGTGAGAAGCGTTGGAACTCTATTGCTTCGATACGTATACATCTGCAAAGGCTATTTCCTAGCAAGGAAGTGTCGCATTTACATTCTTTTGAAGTGAATACGAGGTATACATATAACTGCGCCATGAATATTGTATCTTATCATGAAACACAGAAATGAGATGCGAAATCGCGATTGAAGAAGCATTAGAACTCTACTGCTACGATACGTAGACATCTGCAAACGCTATTTCCTAGCATGGAAGTGCCGTATTTACATTCGTTTGAAGTGAAGACGAGGTATACATGACACTTCGCAATGAATATTATATCTTATCATGAAACATAGAAATGAGATGCGACATCTCATTTAAAGAAGCATTAGAACTCTACTGCTTCGATACGTAGATATCTGCAAACGCAATTTCCTAGCAAAGATGTGTCCCATTTTCCTACATTTGAAGTGAATACGAAGTATACACAACACTGCACAATAAGTATTATATCTTATTGTGAAACATAGAAATGGGATGCGATATCGTAATTTAAGAAGCATTAGAACTCTATTGCATCGATACGTAGACATCTGCAAACGCTACTTCCTAGCATGGAAGTGCCGTATTTACATTCATTTGTAGTGTATGCGAGGTATACATGACAATTGGCAATGAATACTATATCCTATCATGAAACATAGATATGAGATGCGATATCGCGTTATAAGTAGCATTAGAACTCTATTGCTACGATACGCAGACATCTGGAAACCCTACTTCCTAGCAGGGAATTGCCGCATTTTCATACGTTTGAAGTGTGTGCGAGGTATACACTTCGGATCAAACTTCGCACTTATTATTATACCTTATTTTGAAACATAGAAATGAGATGCGATATCGCGTTTTAAGAAGCATTAGAACTCTATTGCTTCGATACGTAGACAACTGCAAACGCTACTTCCTAGCTAGGAAGTGTCGCATTTACATTGTTTTGAAGTGAATACGAGGTATACATGACACTTCGCAATGAATATTGTATCTTATCATGAAACATAGAAATGAGATGCGATATCGCGTTTTAAGAAGAATTAGAACTCTATTGCTATGATACATAGGTATCTGCAAACGCTATTTCCTAGCAAGGAAGTGACGCATTATCATTCTTTTGAAGTGAATACGAGGTATACATAACATTGCACAATGAATATTGTATCTTATCGTGATACATATAAATGAGATGCGATATCGCGATTTAAGCGGCATTAGAACACTATTGCTTCGATACCTAGATATCTTCAAACGCTGCTTCCTAGCAAGGAAGTGTCGCATCTACATTCCTTTGAAGTGAATACGAGGTATACATGACACTCCGCAATGAATATTATATCTTATCATGAAACATAGAAATGAGATGCTATATCGCGTTTTAAGAAGAATTAGAACTCCATAGCTACGACACGTAGACAACTGCAAACGCTACTTCCTAGCTAGGAAGTGTCGCACTTACATTCTTTGAAGTGAATGCGAGGTATACATAACATTGCACAATGAATATTGTATCTTATCATGATACATATAAATGATATGCGATATCGCGATTTAAGCGGCATTAGAACACTATTGCTTCGATACCTAGATATCTGCAAACGCTATTTCCGAGCAAGGATGTGTCGCATTTACATTCATTTGAAGTGTATGCGAGGTATACATAACACTTCGCAATGGATAGTATATCTTACCATGAAACATAGGAATAAGATGCGATATCTCGTTTTAAGAAGTATTAGAACTCTTTTGCTTCGATACGTAGACATCTGCAAACGCTATTTCCTAGCAAGGAAGTGTCGCATTTACATTCCTTTGAAGTGAATACGAGGTATACATAACAGTGCACAATGAATATCATATCTTATCATGAAACATAGTAATGTTTGGCGATATCACGATTTAAGAAGCATTACAACCATATTGCTTCGATACGGAGACATCTGCAGACGCTTTTTCCTAGATGGGAAGTGTCGCATTTACATTCTTTTGAAGTGAATACGAGGTATACATATAACTGCGCAATGAATATTGTATCTTATCATGAAACATAGAAATGAGATGCGATATAGGGATAATATAAGAAGAATTATAACACTATTGCATCGATACGCAGACATCTCCAAACGCTATTTACTAGCAAGGAGGTGTCGCATTTACATTCATTTGAAGTGAATACGATGTATACATGACACTCCGCAATGAATATTATATCTTATCCTAAAACAGAAATGAGGTGCGATATCTCGTTTTAAGAAACACTAGAACCCTATTGCTTCGATACGTAGACATCTGCCAACGCTATTGCCTAGCAAGGAAGTGTCGCATTTACATTCATTTGAAGTGTATGCAAGGTATACATGACACTTCGCTATGAATATTATATCTTATAATGAAACATAGAAATGAGATGCTATATCTCGTTTTAAGAAGCATTCGAACCCTGTTGCTACGATACGTAGACATCTGCAGACGCTATTTCCTAGCAAGGAAGTGTCGCATGTACATTCTTTTGAAGTGAAAACGAGGTATACATAACACTCCACAATGAATATTATATCTTATCAGGAAACATAGAAATGTGATGCGATATCGCGATTTAAGAAGGATTAGAACTCTATTGCTTCGATACGTAGACATCTGCAAACGCTACTTTCTAGCAAGGAAGTGTCGCATTTACATTCATTTGAAGTGAAAACGAAGTATACATGACACTCCGCAATGAATATTATATCTTATCCTAAAACAGAAATGATGTGCTATATCTCGTTTTAAGAAACATTAGAACCCTATTGCTTCGATTCGTAGACATCTGCCAACGCCATTTCCTAGCAAGGAAGTGTCGCATTTACATTCTTTTAAAGGGAATACGAGGTATACATGACACTTCGCAATGAATATTATCTCTTATCATGAAATATAGAAGTGAGATGCGATATCGCGATTTAAGAAGCATTAGCACTCTATTGCTTCGATACGTAGACATCTGGAGACACTATTTCCTAGCAAGGAAGTATCGCATTTACATTCTTTTGTAGTGAATACGAGGTATACATAACATTCCACAATGAATATTATATCTTATCATGAAACATAGGAATGAGATGCGATATCGCTATTTAAGAAGCAATAGATCTCTATTGCTTCAATACGTAGACATCTGCCAACGCTATTTCCTAGCAAGGAAGTGACGCATTTACATTCACTTGAAGTGTATACGAGGTATACAAGACACTTCGCAATGAATATTATATCTTATCATGAAACATAGAAATGGCGATATCGCGATTTAAAAAGAATTGGGACACTATTGCTTCGATACGTAGACATCTGCAAACACTTTTTCCGAGCAAGGACGTGTCGCATTAACATTCTTTTGTGGTGAAGACGAGGTATACATAACACTCCACAATGAATATTATATCTTATCATGAAACATAGAAGTGAGATGCGATACCGCGTTCTAAGGAGCAATAGAACTTTATTGCTACGATAGGTAGATATCTGCAAACGCTATTTCCAAGCATAGAAGTGTCGGATTTATATTCTTTTGAAGTGAATACGAGGTATACATGACACTTCGCAATGATTATTATATTTTATCATGAAACATAGGAATGAGATGCGGTATCGCGTTTCAAGAAAAATTAGAACTATATTGCTACGATACATAGACATCTGGAAACCCTACTTCCTAGCAGGGAATTGCCGCATTTTCATTCGTTTGAAGTGTGTGCGAGGTATACACTTCGGATCAAACTTCGCACTTATTATTATATCTTATTATGAAACATAGAAATGAGATGCGATATCGCGTTTTAAGAAGCATTAGAACACTATTGCTTCGATACGTAGACATCTGCAAACGCTACTTCCTAGCAAGGAAGTGTCGCATTAACATTCTTTTGAGGTGAATACGACGTATACATTACACTTCGCAATGAATATTATATCTTATCACGAAACATAGAAACGAGATGCGATATGACGATGTGAGAAGCGTTGGAACTCTATTGCTTCGATACGTATACATCTGCAAAGGCTATTTCCTAGCAAGGAAGTGTCGCATTTACATTCTTTTGAAGTGAATACGAGGTACACATATAACTGCGCCATGAATATTGTATCTTATCATGAAACACAGAAATGAGATGCGAAATCGCGATTGAAGAAGCATTAGAACTTTACTGCTACGATACGTAGACATCTGCAAACGCTATTTCCTAGCATGGAAGTGCCGTATTTACATTCGTTTGAAGTGAAGACGAGGTATACATGACACTTCGCAATGAATATTATATCTTATCATGAAACATAGAAATGAGATGCGACATCTCATTTAAAGAAGCATTAGAACTCTACTGCTTCGATACGTAGATATCTGCAAACGCAATTTCCTAGCAAGGAAGTGTCGCATTTACATTCTTTTGAAGTGAATACGAGGTATACATATAACTGCGCAATGAATATTGTATCTTATCATGAAACATAGAAATGAGATGCGATATAGGGATAATATAAGAAGAATTAGAACACTATTACATCGATACGCAGACATCTCCAAACGCTATTTACTAGCTGGAGGTGTCGCATTTACATTCATTTGAAGTGCAGACAAGATATACATAACACTGCACAATGAATATTGTATCTTATCATGAAACACAGAAATGAGATGCGATATCGCGATTTAAGAAGCATTAGAACTCTACTGCTTCGATACGTAGATATCTGCAAACGCTATTTCCTAGCAAAGATGTGTCCCATTTTCCTACATTTGAAGTGAATACGAAGTATACATAACACTGCACAATAAGTATTGTATCTTATCATGAAACACAGAAATGAGATGCGATATCGCGATTTAAGAAGCATTAGAACTCTACTGCTACGATACGTAGACTTCTGCAAACGCTATTTCCTAGCATGGAAGTGCCGTATTTACATTCGTTTGAAGTGAAGACGAGGTATACATGACACTTCGCAATGAATATTATATCTTATCATGAAACATAGAAATGAGATGCGATATCTCGTTTTAAGAAGTATTAGAACTCTTTTGCTTCGATACGTAGACTTCTGCAAACGCTATTTCCTAGCAAGGGAGTGTCGCATTTACATTCAATTGAAGTGTATGCGATGTATACGTGACACTTCGCAATAAATATTATATCTTATCATGAAACATAGAAATGAGATGCCTAATCGCGATTTTAAAAGCATTAGAAATCAATTGCTTCGATACGTAGGCATCTGCAGACGCTATTTCCTAGCAAGGAAGTGTCGCATTTACATTCTTTTGAAGCGAATACGAGGTATACATAACAATCCACAATGAAAATTATATCTTATCATGAAGCATATAAATGAGGATCGATTCCGCTTTTTAAGAAGCATTAGAACTCTATTGCTACGATACGTAGACATCTGCAAACGCTAATTCCTAGCAAGGAAGTGTCGTATTTACATTCTTTTGATGTGAATACGGGGTATACATAACAATCCACAATGAATATTATATCTTATCATGAAACATAGAAATGAGATGCAATATGGCGATTTAAGAAGCATTAGAACTCTATTGCGTCGATACGTAGACATCTGCAAACGCTATTTCCAAGCAAGGAAGAGACGCATTTACATTCTTAGGAAGTGTGGACGAGGTATACATAACACTCCACAATGAATATTATATCTTATCATGAAACATAGAATTGAGGATCGATTCGCGTTTTAAGAAGCATTAGAACTCTATTACTATACGTAGAAATCTGCAAACGCTACTTCCTTGCAAGGATGTGTCGCATTTACATTCTTTTGAAGTGAATACGAGGTATACACAACAATCCACAATGAATATTATATCTTATCATGAAGCATAGAAATGAGGAGCGATTTCGCGTTTTAAGAAGCATTAGAGCTCTATTGCTACGATACGTAAACATCTGCAGACGCCATTACCTAGGAAGGAAGTGTTGCATTTACATTCTTTTGAGGCGAATACGAGGTATATATAACACTCCACAATGAATATTATATTTTAACGTGAAACATAGAAATGAGGATCGATTCGCGCTTTAAGAAGCATTAGAAACCTATTGCTACGATACATTGACATCTGCAGACGCTATTTCCTAGCAAGGAAGTGTCGCATTTACATTCTTTTGAAGCGAATACGAGGTATACATAACAATCCACAATGAAAATTATATCTTATCATGAAGCATATAAATGAGGATCGATTCCGCTTATTAAGAAGCATTAGAACTCTATTGCTACGATACGTAGACATCTGCAAACGCTAATTCCTAGCAAGGACGTATCGCATTTACATTCTTTTGAAGTGAATGCGAGGTATACATAACACACCACAATGAATATTATTTCTTATCACGAAACATAGAAATGAGATGCGATATCGCAATTTAAAAAGCATTAGATCTCTCTTGCTACGATACGTAGACATCTGGAAACGCTATTTCCTAGCAAGGAAGTGTCGCATTTACAATCTTTTGAAGTAAATACGATGTATACATAGCACTCCACAATCAATATTATATCATATCATGCAAAATAGGAATGAGATGCGATATCGCAAATTAAGAAGCATTAGAACTCTATTGCATCGATACGTAGACATCTGCTAACGCTATTTCCTAGCAAGGAAGTGTCCCATTTTCCTACATTTGAAGTGAATACGAGGTATACGTAACACTGCACAATGTCTATTATATCTTATCGTGAAACATAGAAATGAGATGCGATATAGCAATTTAAGAAGCATTAGAACTCTATTGCATCGTTACGTAGACATCTCCAAACGCTATTTCCTAGCAAGGAAGTGTCGCATTTACATTCATTTGAAGCGTATGCGAGGTACACAATACAATTCGCAATGAATATTATATCTTACCATGAAACATTGAATTGAGATGCGATATCTCGTTTTAAGAAGTATTAGAACACTGTTGCTTCGATACGTAGACATCTGCCATCGCTATACCCTAGCAAGGATGTGTGGCATTTATATTCATTTGAGGTGTACGCGAGGTATACTTAACACTGCACAATGAATACTGTATCTTATCATGAAGCATACAAATGAGATGCGATATCGCGATTTAAGAAGCATTAGATCTCTATTGCATCGATACGGAGACATATGCAAACGCATCGTTCTAGCAAGGAAGTGTCGCATTTACATTCTTTTGAAGTGAATACGAGGTATACATGACACTTCGCAATGAATATTATATCTTATCATGAAACATAGAAATGAGATGCGATATCGCGCTTTAAGAAGCATTAGAAAACTATTCCTACGATACGTAGATATCTGGAAACGCTACTTCCTAGCAAGGAAGTGTCGCATTTTTATTCTTTTGAAGTGAATACGAGGTATACATGACACTTCGCAATGAATATTATATCTTATCATGAAACATAGGAATGAGATACGATATCGGGTTTTAAGAAGCGTTAGAACTCTATTGCTGCGATACGTAGACATCTGCAAACGCTAGTTCCCAGCAAGGAAGTGTCGCATTTACATTCCTTTGAAGTGAATACGAGGTATACAAGACACATCGCAATGAATAATATATCTTATCATGAAACATAAAAATGAGATGCGATATCTCGTTCTAAGAAGCATTAGAACTCTATTGCTACGATACGTAGACATCTGCAAACGCTACTTCCTAGCAAGGAAGTGTCGCATTTACGTTCCTTTGAAGTGAATACGAGTTACACATGACACACCGCTATGAATATTATATCTTATCATAAATCATAGAAATGAGATGCGATATGGCGTTTTAAGAAGCATTAGAACTCTGTTGCTTCGATACGCAGATATCAACAGACGCTATTTCCAAGCAAGGAAGTGTCGCATTTACATTCATTTGAAGTATATGCGAGGAATATAATGCACTTCGCAATGAATATTATATCTTATCATGGAACATACAAATGAGGTGCGACATCTCGTTTTAAGAAGCATTAGAACTCAATTGCTTCGATACCTGGACATCTGCAAACGCTATTTCCTAGCAAGGAATTGTAGCATGTACATTCCTTTGAAGTGAATACGAAGTATACATGACACTTCGCAATTAATATTAAATCTTATCATGAAACATAGAAAGGAGATGCGACATCCCGTTTTAAGAACCATTAGAAATCTATTGCTTCGATACGTAGACATCTGGAAACGCCACTTCCTAGCAAGGATGTGTCGCATTTACACTCGTTTGAAGTGTGTGCGAGGCATAAGTTACATTTCGCAATGAATATTATGTCCTATCATGAAACATAGGAATGAGATACGATAACCCGTTTTAATGCGATAACTCTATTGAGACATCTGGAAACGCTACTTGCCAGGAAGGAAGTGTCGCAGTTGCATTCATTTGAAGTGGTTACGAGGAGTACATGACACTTCGCAATGTATATTATAACTTATCGTGAAAGATAGAAATGAAATGCGATATCTCGTTTTAATAAGCACTGGAACTCTACTGCTTCGATACGTAGACCTCTTTAATCGCTATTTCCTAGTAGGGAAGTGTCGCATTTACATTCATTTGAAGTGTATGCGAGGTATACATATCACTTCGCAATGAATATTATATCTTATCATGAAATATAGAAATGAGATGCGATATCGCGATTTAAGAAGCACTAGAACCCTATTGCTTCGATACGTAGACACGAAAACGCTACTTCCTAGCAAGGAAGTGTCGCATTTACATTTATTTGAAGTGTTGAAGAGCAATGCATAACACTTTGCTATTAATATTATATTTTATCGTGAAACATAGAAATGAGATGCGACATCTCGTTTGAAGAAGCATTAGAGCTCTATTGTTTCGATAGGTAGACATCTGGAAACGCTATTTCCTAGCAAGTATGTGCCGCAGTTACATTCTTTTGAAATGAGTACGAGATATACATGACACTACGCAATGAAGATTATATCTTATCACGAAACATAGAAATGAGATGCGATATCGAATTTTTACAAGCATTAGAACTATGTTGCTACGATACGTAGACATCTGCAAACGCTATTTCCTAGCAAGGAAGTGTCGCATTCGCATTGTTTTGAAGTGAATACCAGGTATACATATCACACCACAAAGAATAGTAAATCTTATCATGAAACATAGAATTGTGATGCGTTATCTCTTTTTAAGAAGCATTAAAACTCTATTGCTTCGATATTTAGACATCTGCAAACGTTATTTCCAAGCAGGGAAATGTCGCATTTACATTAATTTGGAGTGTATGCGAGGTACACAAGGCACTTCGCAATGAATATCATATCTTATCATGAAAAATAGAAATGAGATGCGATATCGCGTTTTGAGAACCATTAGAACTCCAATGCTACGATTCGTAGACATCTGCAAACGCTATTTCCTAGCAAGGAAGTGTCGCATTTACATTTTTTTGAAAGGAATACGAGGTATACGTGACACTTGGCAATTAATATTATATCTTATCATGAAACATAGAAATGAGATACGATAACTCGTTTTAAGAAGCATTAGAACTCTATTGCTTCGATACGTAGACATCTGGAAAGGCTATTTCCCAGAAAGGAAGTGTCGCATTTACATTCATTTGAAGTGTAGACGAGGAATACAAAACACTGCACGATGTATATTATATCTTATCATGAAACATAGAAATGAGATGCGATATTGCGATTTCAGAAGCATTAGAACCCTATTGCTCGATACGTAGACATCTGCAAACGTTACTTCCTAGCATGGAAGTGTCGCATTTACATTTTTTTGAAAGGAATACGAGGTATACGTGACACTTGGCAATTAATATTATATCTTATCATGAAACATAGAAATGAGATACGATAACTCGTTTTAAGAAGCATTAGAACTCTATTGCTTCGATACGTAGACATCTGGAAAGGCTATTTCCTAGAAAGGAAGTGTCGCATTTACATTCATTTGAAGTGTAGACGAGGAATACAAAACACTTCGCAATGAATATTATATCTTATCATGAGACATAGAAATGAGATGCGATTTCGCGTTTTAAGAAGTATTAGAAAGCTATTGCTTCGATACGTAGACATATGCAAACGCTATTTCCTAGCAAGGAGGTGTCGCATTTACACTCATTTGAAGTGTATGCGATGTATACATGACACTCCACAATGAATATTATATCTTATCATGAAACATAGAAATGAGGGGCGATATCGCGATTTAGGAATTATTAGAAGCCTACCTCTACAATACCTAGATATCTGCAAACGCTATATCCTAGCAAGGAAGTGTCGCATTTACATTCTTCTGAAGTGAATACGAGGTATACATGACACTCCACAATGAATATTATATCTTATCATGAAACATAGAAATGAGTTGCGATATGGCGATTTAAGAAGCATTAGAACTCTAATGCTACGATACGTAGACATCTGTAAACTCTATTACCTAGCAAGGAAGTGTCGCATTCACATTGTTTTGAAGTGAATACTAGGTATACATGACACTTCGCAATGAATATTGTATCTTATCATGAAACATAGAAATGAGATGCGATATCGCGTTAAAGGAAGCATTAGAAATCTACTGTTTCGATACGTAGACATCTGGAAGCGCTATTTCCTAGCAAGGAAGTGTCGCATTTACATTCATTTGAAGTGTAGACGTGGAATACATCACACTTCGTAAAGAATATTATATCTTATCATGACACATAGAGATGTGATGCGATATCGCGATTTAAGAAGCATTAGAATCCTATTGCTTCTATACGTAGACATCTGGTAACGTAATTTTCTAGAAAGAAGTGTCGCATTTACATTCATTTGAAGTGTGTGCCAGGTATACATGACACTTCGCTATGAATATTATATCTTATCATGAAACATTGAAATGATATGCAATATCGCGATTTAAGAAGCTTTAGTACTCTATTGCTTCGATACGTAGACATCTGCAGACGCTACTTCCTAGCAAGGAAGTGTCGCATTTACGTTCCTTTGAAGTGAATACGAGTTACACATGACACACCGCAATGAATATTATATCTTATCATAAATCATAGAAATGAGATGCGATATGGCGTTTTAAGAAGCATTAGAACTCTGTTGCTTCGATACGCAGATATCTACAGACGCTATTTCCAAGCAAGGAAGTGTCGCATTTACATTCTTTTGAAGTGAATGCGAGGTATACATAACACTCCACAATGAATATCATATCTTATCATGAAACACAGAAATGTGATGCGATTTGGCGATTTAGGAAGCATTAGGACTCTAGTACTTCGATACGTAGATATCTGCAAACAATACTTCCTAGCAAGGAAGTGTCGCATTTACATTCTTTTGAAGTGAGTACGTGGTATACATGACACTCCACAATGAATATTATATCTTATCACGAAACAAAGAAATGAGATGCGATATCGCAATTTAAGAAGCATCAGAACTCTATAACTTCGATACGTAGACATCTGTAAGCGCTAGTTCCTAGCAAGGAAGTGTCGCATTTACATTCATCTGAAGTGTAGACGAGATATATATAACACTGTACAATGAATATTATATCTTATCATGAAACGTAGAAGTGAGATGCGATGTCGCGATTCAAGAAGCATTAGAACTCTATTGCTTCGATACGTAGACATCTGCAAACGCTAGTTCCTAGCAAGGAAGTGTCGCATTTACATTCATTTGAAGTATATGCGAGGAATATAATGCACTTCGCAATGAATATTATATCTTATCATGGAACATACAAATGAGGTGCGACATCTCGTTTTAAGAAGCATTAGAACTCAATTGCTTCGATACCTGGACATCTGCAAACGCTATTTCCTAGCAAGGAATTGTAGCATGTACATTCCTTTGAAGTGAATACGAAGTATACATGACACTTCGCAATTAATATTATATCTCATCATGAAACATAGAAGTGAGATGCGATATCCCGATTTAAGGAGAATTAGAGCTCTATTGCTATGATACGTAGACATCTGGAAACTCCATTTCCTAGCAAGGAAGAGTCGCAATTACATACTTTTGATGTGAATACGAGGGATACATAACACTCGCAATGAATATTATATCCTATCATGAAAAATAGAAGTGAGATGGGACATCCCGTTTTAAGAAGCATTAGAACTGTATTGCTACGATACGTAGACATTTGCAAACTCAATTTCCTAGCAAGGAAGTCTCGCATTCACATTCTTTTGAAGTCAATTCGAGGTATACATGACACTTCGCAATGAATATTATATTTTATCATGAAACATTGAAGTGAGATCCGATATCGCGTTTTAAGAAGCATTAGAACTCTATTGCTTCGATACGTAGACATCTGCAAACGTAACTTCCCAGAAAGGAGGTGTCGCATTTACATTCTCTTGAAAGGAATGCGAGGTATACATGACACTTCGTAATGAATATTACATCTTGTCATTAAACATAGAAATGAGATGCGTTATGACGTTTTAAGAAGCATTAGAATTCTATTGCTTCGATACGTAGACATCTGCCAACGCTATTTCCTAGCAAGGAAGTGTCGCATTTACATTCATTTGAAGTGTATGCGATGTGTACAAGACACTTCGCAATGAATATTATATCTTATCATGAAACATAGAAATGAGATGCGATATTTTGTTTAAGAAGCATTAGAAGTCTACTGCTTCGATACGCAGACATCTGCCAACGCTATTTCCTAGCAAGGAAGTGTCGCATTTACATTCATTTGAAGTGTATTCCAGGTATACATGACACTTCGCAATGAATATTATATCCTATCATGAAACATAGAAATGAGATGCGGTATCACGTTTTAAGAAGCATTAGAACTCTATTGCTTCGATACGTAGACATCAACAAACGCTATTTCCTAGCAAGGAACTGTCGTATTTACTTTCATTTGAAGTGTATACGAGATATACATAACACTGCACAATGAATATTATATCTAATCATGAAACATAGGAATGAGATGCGATACCGCGATTTAAGAAGCATTAGAAATCTATTGCTTCGATACGTAGACATCTGCAAACGCCATTTCCTAGCAAGGAAGTGTTGCATTTGCATTCATTTGAAGTGTATGCGAGGTATACAAGACACTTCGCAATGAATAATATATCGTACCATGAAACATAGGAATGAGATGCGGTATCTCGTTCTAAGAAGCATTAGAACTCTTTTGCTTCGATACGTAGACATCTGCAAACGCTATTTCCTAGCAAGTATGTGTCGCATTTACTTTCTTTTGAAGTGAATACGAGGTATACACGACACTTCGTAATGTATATTATATCATATTATGAATCATAGAAATGAGATGCGATCTCGCGTTATAAGAAGTATTAGAACACTGTTTCGACGATACGGAGACATCTGCAAACGCAATTTCCTGGCAAGGAAGTGTCGTATTTACATGCTTTTGAAGTGAATACGAGGTATACATGTAACTTCGCAATGAATATTATATCTGATCATGAAACATAGAAATGAGATGCGATATCGCGTTTTAAGTAGCATTAGAAATCTATTGCATCGATACGTAGACATTAACAAACGCTACTTCCTAGCAAGTAAGTTTCGCATTTACATTCTCTTGAATTGTATGCGAGGTATACATAACACTCCCCAATGAATATTATATCTTATCTCGAAACATAGGAATGACATGCGATATCGTGATTTAAGAAGCATTACAACTCTATTGCTTCGAAACGTAGACATCTGCAAACGCAACTTCCTAGCTAGGAAGTGTCGCATTTACATTTAATTGAAGTGAATACGAGGTATACCTAACAGTGCGCAATGAATATTATATCTTATCATGAAACATAGAAAGGAGATGCGATATCGCGTTTTGAGAAGCATTAGAACTCTAATGCTACGATACGCAGACATCTGCAAACGCTATATCCTAGCAAGGAAGTGCCGCATTTACATTCATTTGAAGTGTAGACGTGGAATACATAACACTTCGTAATGAATATTATACCTTATCATGCAACATAGAAATGAGTGGCGATATCGCGTTTTAAGAAGCATTAGAACTCTATTGCTTCGATAAGTAGACATCTGGTAACGTAATTTTCTAGAAAGAAGTGTCGCATTTACATTCATTTGAAGTGTGTGCCAGTTATATATGACACTTCGTAATGGATATTATATCTTATCCTGACACATAGATATGAGATGCGATATCGCGTTTTAAGAAGCTTTAGAACTCTATTGCTTCGATACGTAGACATCTGCAATCGCTATTTCCTAGCAAGGATGTGTCGCATTTACATTCTTTTGAAGTGAATACGAGGTATGCATGTCACTCCGCAATGAATATTATATCTTATCATGAAACACAGAAATGAGATGCGATATCGCGATTTAAGAAGCATTAGAACTCTATTGCTTCGATACGTAGACATCTGATAACGTAATTTTCTAGAGAGAAGTGTCGCATTTACATTCATTTGAAGTGTGTGCCAGGTATACATGACACTTCGCAATGAATATTATATCTCATCATGACACATAGAAATGAGATGCGATATCGCGTTTTAGGAAGAGTTAGAACCCTATTGCTACGATACGTAGACATCTGCAAACTCTATTTCCTAGCAAGGAACTGTCGCATTTACATTCTTTTGACGTGAATACGAGGTATACATAACACTCCACAATGAATATTATATCTTATCATGAAACATAGAAATGGGATGCGATATCGCGTTTTAAGAAGGATTAGAACTCTAATGCTACGATACGAAGACATCTGACAACGCTATTTCCTAGCAAGGAAGTGTCGCATTTACATTCATTTGAAGTGTATGCGAGGTACACATGACACTTCGCAATGAATACTATATCTTGTCATGAGACATAGAAGTGACATGCGATATCGAGATTTAAGAAGCATTAGAACCCTATTGCTACGATACGTAGACATCTGCAAACGCTATTCCCTATCAAGGAAGTGTCGCATTTACATTCTTTTGAAGCGAATGCGAGGTATACATAACACTGCACAATGAATATTATATCTTATCATGAAACATAGAAATGTGATGCGATATCGCGATTTAAGCAGCATTAGAACTCTAATGCTTCGATACCTAGACATCTGCAAACGCTAATTCCTAGCAGGGAAGTGCCGCATTTACATTCATTTGAAGTGTAGACGAGATAAACATAACACTGCACAATGAATATTATATCTTATCATGAAACATAGAAATGAGATGCGATATCGCGACTTAAGGGACAATAGAACTCTACTTCTTCGATACGTAGGCATGTGCAAACGCTACTTCCTAGCAAGGAAGTGTCGCATTTACATTCTTTTGAAGTGTATGCGAGGTATACAAGACAGTTCGCAATGAATATTATATCTTATCATGAAACATAGAAATGAGATGCTATATCGCGTTTTAAGAAGAATTAGAACCCTATTTCTACGATACGTAGACATCTGCAAACGCTATTTCCTAGCAAGGAAGTGTCGCAATTACATTCTTTTGAAGTGAATACGAGGCATACGTGAAACTTCGCAATGAATATTATATCTTATCACGAAACATAGAAATGAGATGCGATATCGCTTTATAACAAGAGCTAGAAAGCTACTGCTACGATACGGAGACATCTGCAAACGCTATTTCCTAGAAAGGGAGTGTCGCATTTACATTCTTTAGAAGAGAATACGAGGTTATGATAACACTCCACAATGAATATTATATCTTATCATGAAACAAAGAAATGAGATGCGATACCGCGATTTGAGAAGCATTTGGACTCTATTGCTTCGATACGTAGCCATCTGCAAACGCTATTTCCTATTAAGCAAGTTACGTATTTACATTGTTTTGAAGTGAATACGAGGTATACATGACACTTGGCAATTAATATTGTATCTTATCATGAATCATAGAAATGAGATGCGATGTCGCGTTTTAAGAAGCATTAGAAATCTATTGTTTCGATACGTAGACATCTGCAAACGCTATTTCCTAGAAAGCAAGTGTCGCATTTACATTGTTTTGAAGTGAATACGAGGTATACATGACACTTCGCAATGAATATTGTATCTTATCATGAAACATAGAAATGCGATGCGATATCGCGATTTAAGAAGCATTAGAACTCTAATGCTACGATACGTAGACATCTGCAAACGCTACTTCCCAGCAAGGAAGTGTCGCATTTACATTCTATTGAAGTGAATACGAGGTATACATAACACTGCACAATGAATATTATATATTATCATGAAAGATAGAAATGAGGCGCTATATCGCGTTTTAAGAAGCATTAGATTTCTATTGCTACGATACGTAGACATCTGCAAAACACTATATCCTTGCAAGGAAGTGTCGCATTTAAATTCTTTTGAAGTGAATACGGGGTATACATAACACTCCACTATGAATATCATATCTTGTCATGGAACATAGAAATGAGTTGCGGTATCCTGTTTAAAGAAGCACTAGAACTCTATTGCCACGACACGTAGACATCTGCAAACTCTATTTCCTAACATGGAAGTGTCGCATTTACATTCATTTGAAGTGAATACGTGGAATACATGAAACTTCGCAATGAATATTATTTCTTATCATGAAGCATAGAAATGAGATGCGATATTCCGTTTCAAGAAGCGTTAGAACTCTTTTGCTTCGATACGTAGACATCTGCAAACGCTATTTCCTAGCAAGGAAGTGTCGCATTTACATTCTTCTGAAGTGAATACAAGGTATACATGACACTTCGTAATTAATATTTTATCTTACCATGAAACATAGAAATGAGATTTGATATCGCGTTTTGAGAAGCATTAGAACTCTTTTGCTTCGATGCGTAGACATCTGCAAACGCTATTTCCTAGTAAGGAAGTGTCGCATTTACATTCTTCTGAAGTGAATACAAGGTATACATGACACTTCGTAATTAATATTTTATCTTACCATGAAACATAGAAATGAGATTTGATATCGCGTTTTGAGAAGCATTAGAACACTATTGTTACTATACGTAGACATCTGCAAACGCTATTTCCTAGCAAGGAAGTGTCGCCTTTACTTTCATTTGAAGTGTATGCGAGGTATACGTGATACTTCGCAATGAATAATATATCGTACCATGAAACATAGGAATGAGGTGCGGTATCTCGTTCTAAGGAGCATTAGAACTCTTTCTCTTCGATACGTAGACATCTGCAAACGCTATTTCCTAGCAAGGAAGTGTCGCATTTACATTCATTTGAAGCGTATGCGATGTATACGTGACACTTCGCAATGAATATTATATCTTATCGTGAAACATAGATCTGAGATTCGATCTTGCGATATAAGAAGCATAAGAACTCTATTGCTACGATACGTAGACATCTGCAAACGCTATTTCCTAGCAAGGAAGTGTCGCATTTACATTCATTTGAAGTGAATACGAGGAATACATGACACTTCGCAATGAATATTATATCTTATCATGAAACATAGAAATGAGATGCGATATGACATTTAAGAAGCATGGATCTCTATTGCTTCGATACGTAGACATCTGCAAACGCTATTTCCTAGCAAGGAAGTGTCGCATTTACCTTCATTTGTAGTGTATGCGAGGTATACATGACACTTCGCAATGGATATTATATCTTATCATGAAACATAGAAATGAGATTCGATATCGCGTTTTAAGAAGCATTAGAATTCTATTGCTTCGATACGTAGATATCTGCAAACGCTATTTAATAGCAAGGAAGTGTCGCATTTACGTTCATTTGAAGTGTAGACGAGGAATACAAAACACTTCGCAATGAATATTATATCTTATCATGAAACATAGAAATCAGATGCGACATCTCGTTTTAAGAAGCATTAGAACTCTATTGCTTCGAAGCGGAGACACCTGCAAAAGCTATTTCCTAGCAAGGAAGTGTCGCATTTACATTCTTTTGAAGCGAATACGAGGTATACATGTAACTACGCAATGATTATTATATCTCATCATGAAACATAGAAATGAGATGCGATATCACGTTTTGGGAAGCAATAGATCTCTGTTGCTACGATACGTAAACACCTGCAAACGCCATTTCCTAGCAAGGGAGTGTCGCATTTACATTCTTTTGATGTGAATACGGGGTATACATGACACTTCGCAATGAATATTATATCTTATCATGAAACATAGAAATGAGATGCGATATGACATTTAAGAAGCATTATATATGTATATATTGCTGGCTAATAGTACATCATATATGTATTATATTGCTTTGATACATAGACATCAGCAAACGCTATTTCCTAGCAAGGAAGTGTCGCATTTACATTCATTTGAAGCGTAGACGAGATATACATAACACTGCACAATGAATATTATATCTTATCACGAAACGTACAATTGAGTTGCGACATTGCGATTTAAGTAGCATTGGAACACTATTGCTTCGATACGTACACATCTGCAGACGCTATTTCCTAGCAAGGAAGAGCTGCATTTACATTCTTTTGAAGTGAATACGAGGTATACATAACACTCCACAATGAATATTATATCTTATAGTAAAACATAGAAATGTGATGCGATATCTCGTTATAAGAAGCATTAGAACTCTGTTGCATCGATACGTAGACATCTGCCATCGCTATATCCTAGCAAGGAAGTGTCGCATTTACAATCATTTGAAGTGAATGCGAGGTATACATAACACTCCACACTGAAACTTATATATTATCATGAAACATAGAAATGCGATGCGATATGGCGATATAAGAAGCATTAGAACTCTATTGGTTCGATACGTAGACTTCTGCCAACGCTATTTCCTAGGAAGGAAGTGTCGCATTTACATTCTTTTGAAGTGAAAACGAGGTATACATACATTCCGCAATGAATATTATATCTTATCATAATACATAGGAGTGAGATGCAATATCTCGTTTTAAGAAGCATTAGAACTCTGTTGCGTCCATACGTAGACATCTGCAATCGCTATATCCTAGCAAGGAAGAGTGGCATGTACATTCATTTGAAGTGTATGTGAGGTATACAAGTCACTTCGCAATGAATATTATATCTTTTCATGAAACATAGAAATGAAATGGGATGTCGCGTTTTAAGAAGCATTAGAACACTATTGCTACGATACGTAGACATTCGCAGACGCTATTTCGAAACAAGGAAGTGTCGCATTTACATTCATTTGAAGAGAAAACGTGGTATACACGATACACCGAAATGAATATTATATCTTGTCATAAAACATAGAAATGAGATGCGATATCTCGATTTAAGAAGCACTAGAACTCTGTTGCTTCGATACGTAGACATGTGCCATGGCTATTTCATAGTAAGGAAGTGTCGCATTTACATTCGTTTGAAGTGTATGCGAGGTATACATGATACTTTGCAATGAATATTATATCTTATAATGAAACATAGAAATGAAATGCGATATCGCGGTTTAAGAAGCATTTGAACACTATTGCTACGATACGTAGACATCTGTAGACGCTATTTCGTAACAAGGAAGTGTCGCATTTACATTCATTTGAAGGGTAGACGAGATATACATAACACTGCACAATGAATATTATATCTTGTAATGAAACGTAGAAGTGAGATGCAATATCGCTTTCTAAGAAGCATTAGAACTCTGTTGCTTCGATACGTAGACGTCTGCCATCGCTATTTCCTAGCAAGGAAGTGTCGCAATTACATTCTGTTGAGGTGAATACGACGTATACATAACACTGCACAATGAATATTATATCTTATCATGAAACATAGAAATGAGATGCGATATGACGATTTAAGAAGCATTAGATCTCTATTGCTTCGATACGTAGACATCTGCAAACGTTATTTCCAAGCAAGGAAGTGTCGCATTTACAATCATTTGAAGTGAATGCGAGGTATACATGAGAATTCGCAATGAATATTATATCTTATCGTGAAACATAGAAATGAGATGCGACATCTCGTTTTTAGAAGCATTAGAACTCTATTGCTACGAATTCTGCAAACGCTATATCCTAGCAAGGAAGTGTCGCATTTACATTCTTTTGATGTGAATACGGGGTATACATGACACTTCGTAATGAATATTATATCTTATCATGAAACATAGAAATGAGATGCGATATGACATTTAAGAAGCATTATATATGTATATATTGCTGGCTAATAGTACATCATATATGTATTATATTGCTTTGATACATAGACATCAGCAAACGCTATTTCCTAGCAAGGAAGTGTCGCATTTACATTCATTTGAAGCGTAGACGAGATATACATAACACTGCACAATGAATATTATATCTTATCACGAAACGTACAATTGAGTTGCGACATTGCGATTTAAGTAGCATTGGAACACTATTGCTTCGATACGTACACATCTGCAGACGCTATTTCCTAGCAAGGAAGAGCTGCATTTACATTCTTTTGAAGTGAATACGAGGTATACATAACACTCCACAATGAATATTATATCTTATAGTAAAACATAGAAATGTGATGCGATATCTCGTTATAAGAAGCATTAGAACTCTGTTGCATCGATACGTAGACATCTGCCATCGCTATATCCTAGCAAGGAAGTGTCGCATTTACAATCATTTGAAGTGAATGCGAGGTATACATAACACTCCACACTGAAACTTATATATTATCATGAAACATAGAAATGCGATGCGATATGGCGATATAAGAAGCATTAGAACTCTATTGGTTCGATACGTAGACTTCTGCCAACGCTATTTCCTAGGAAGGAAGTGTCGCATTTACATTCTTTTGAAGTGAAAACGAGGTATACATACATTCCGCAATGAATATTATATCTTATCATAATACATAGGAGTGAGATGCAATATCTCGTTTTAAGAAGCATTAGAACTCTGTTGCGTCCATACGTAGACATCTGCAATCGCTATATCCTAGCAAGGAAGAGTGGCATGTACATTCATTTGAAGTGTATGTGAGGTATACAAGTCACTTCGCAATGAATATTATATCTTTTCATGAAACATAGAAATGAAATGGGATATCGCGTTTTAAGAAGCATTAGAACACTATTGCTACGATACGTAGACATTCGCAGACGCTATTTCGAAACAAGGAAGTGTCGCATTTACATTCATTTGAAGAGAAAACGTGGTATACACGATACACCGAAATGAATATTACATCTTGTCATAAGACATAGAAATGAGATGCGATATCTCGATTTAAGAAGCACTAGAACTCTGTTGCTTCGATACGTAGACATGTGCCATGGCTATTTCATAGTAAGGAAGTGTCGCATTTACATTCGTTTGAAGTGTATGCGAGGTATACATGATACTTCGCAATGAATATTATATCTTATAATGAAACATAGAAATGAAATGCGATATCGCGGTTTAAGAAGCATTTGAACACTATTGCTACGATACGTAGACATCTGTAGACGCTATTTCGTAACAAGGAAGTGTCGCATTTACATTCATTTGAAGGGTAGACGAGATATACATAACACTGCACAATGAATATTATATCTTGTAATGAAACGTAGAAGTGAGATGCAATATCGCTTTCTAAGAAGCATTAGAACTCTGTTGCTTCGATACGTAGACGTCTGCCATCGCTATTTCCTAGCAAGGAAGTGTCGCAATTACATTCTGTTGAGGTGAATACGACGTATACATAACACTGCACAATGAATATTATATCTTATCATGAAACATAGAAATGAGATGCGATATGACGATTTAAGAAGCATTAGATCTCTATTGCTTCGATACGTAGACATCTGCAAACGTTATTTCCAAGCAAGGAAGTGTCGCATTTACAATCATTTGAAGTGAATGCGAGGTATACATGAGAATTCGCAATGAATATTATATCTTATCGTGAAACATAGAAATGAGATGCGACATCTCGTTTTTAGAAGCATTAGAACTCTATTGCTACGAATTCTGCAAACGCTATATCCTAGCAAGGAAGTGTCGCATTTACATTCTTTTGATGTGAATACGGGGTATACATGACACTTCGCAATGAATATTATATCTTATCATGAAACATAGAAATGAGATGCGATATGACATTTAAGAAGCATGGATCTCTATTGCTTCGATACGTAGACATCTGCAAACGCTATTTCCTAGCAAGGAAGTGTCGCATTTACCTTCATTTGTAGTGTATGCGAGGTATACATGACACTTCGCAATGGATATTATATCTTATCATGAAACATAGAAATGAGATTCGATATCGCGTTTTAAGAAGCATTAGAATTCTATTGCTTCGATACGTAGATATCTGCAAACGCTATTTAATAGCAAGGAAGTGTCGGATTTACATTCCTTTGAAGTGAATACGAGGTATACATGACACGTCGCAATGAATATTATATCTTATCATGAAACATAGAAATGAGATGCGATAGCGCGATTTAAGAAGCATTAGAACTCCATTGCTTCGTTACGTAGACATCTGCCATCACTATTTCCTAACAAGGAAGTGTCGCATTTACATTCATTTGAAGTGTAGACGAGATATACATAACACTGCACAATGAATATTATATCTTATCATGAAACGTAGAATTGAGATGCGATATCGCGTTTTGAGAAGCATTAGAACTCTCATTATATGATATGTAGACATCTGCAAACGCTAATTCCTAGCAAGGAAGTGTCGTATTTCCATTCCTTTGGTGTGAATGCGGGGTATACATAACACTGCACAATGAGTATTATATCTTATCATGAAGCATAGAAATGAGATGCGATATGGCTATTTAAGAAGCATTAGAAAACTATTGCTTCGATACGTAGACACCTGCAAACGCTACTTCCTAGCAAGGAAGTGTCACATTTACATTCATTTGAAGTGTATGCGAGGTATACATGACACTTCGCAATGAATATTATATCTTATAATGAAACATAGAAATGAAATGCGATATCGCATTTTAAGAAGCATTATAACTCTATTGCTACGATACATAGACATCTGCAGACGCTATTTCCTAGCAAGGAAGTGTCGCATTTACATTCTTTTGAAGTGAATACGAGGTATACATGACACATCACAGTGTATATTATATCTTATCACGAAACACAGAAAAGAGATGCGATTTCACGTTTTAAGAAGCATGGAACTCTATTGCTTCGATACGTAGACATCTGCAAACGCTATTTCCTAGCAAGGAAGTGTCGCATTTACCTTCATTTGTAGTGTATGCGAGGTATACATGACACTTCGCAATGGATATTATATCTTATCATGAAACATAGAAATGAGATTCGATATCGCGTTTTAAGAAGCATTAGAATTCTATTGCTTCGATACGTAGATATCTGCAAACGCTATTTAATAGCAAGGAAGTGTCGGATTTACATTCCTTTGAAGTGAATACGAGGTATACATGACACGTCGCAATGAATAATATAACTTATCATGCCACATAGGAATGAGATGCGATATCTCGTTTTAGGAAGCATTAGAACTCTATTGCTTCGATACGTAGAAATCTGCCATCGGTACTTCCAAGCAAGGAAGTGTCGCATTTACATTCATTTGAAGTGCATGCGTGATATACATGACACTTCGCAATGAATACTATATCTTATCATGAAACATAGAAATGAGAATCGATTTCGCTTTTTAAGAAGCATTACAATACTATTGCTTCGATACGTAGACATCTGCAAACGCTATTTAATACAAGGAAGTGTCGCATTTACATTCATTTGAAGTGTAGACGAGATATACATAACACTGCACAATGAATATTATATCTTATCATGAAACGTAGAATTGAGATGCGATATCGCGTTTTGTGAAGCATTAGAACTCTCATTATATGATATGTAGACATCTGCAAACGCTAATTCCTAGCAAGGAAGTGTCGTATTTCCATTATTTGGTGTGAATACGGGGTATACACAACACTGCACAATGAATATTATATCTTATCATGAAGCATAGAAATGAGATGCGATATGGCTATTTAAGAAGCATTAGTACTCTATTGCTACGATACTTAGACATCTGCAAACGCTAATTCCTAGCAAGGAAGTGTCGCATTTACATTCATTTGAAGTTTATGCGAGGTATACATGACACTTCGCAATGAATATTATATCTTATCATGAGACAAAGAAATGAGATGCGATATCGCGTTTTAAGAAGTATTAGAAATCTATTGCTTCGATACGTAGACATCTGCAAACGCTATTTCCTAGCGAGGAGGTGTCGCATTTACATTCATTTGAAGTGGATGCGGTGTATACATTACACTCCACAATAAATATTATATCTCATCATGAAACATAGAAATGTGTGGCGATATCGCGTTTTAGGAATTATTAGAAACCTACCGCTACGATACGTAGACATCTGCAAACGCTATATCCTAGCAAGGAAGTGTCGCATTTACATTCTTTTGAAGTGAATACGAGGTATACATAGCACTGCACAATGAATATTATGTCTTATAATGAAACATAGAAATGAGATGCGATATCGCGATCTAAAAAGCATTAGAACTCTAATGCTACGATACGTAGACATCTGCACACGCTATTTCCTAGCAAGGAAGTGTCGCATTTACATTCTTTTGAAGCGAATACGAGGCATACATAACACTAAACAATGAAAATTATATCTTACCATGAAACATAGAAATGAGATGCGATATCGCGTTTTAAGAAGCGTTAGAACTCCATTGCTTCGCTACGTAGATATCTGCAAACGCTATTTCCTAGCAAGGAAGTGTCGCATTTACATTCTTTGAAGTGAATACGAGGTAGACGTAACACAGCACAATGAATATTAAGTCATATCATGAAAGATAGAAATGAGATGCGATATCGCGTTTTGAGAAGCATTAGAACTCTATTGCTACGATACGTAGGCATGTGTAAACGCTATTTAATAGCAAGGAAGTGTCGCATTTACATTCTTTTGAAGTGAATACGTGGTATACATAGCACTCCACAGTGGATATTAGACCTTATAACGAAACATATAACTGAGATGCTATATCTTGTTTTATGAAGCTTTAGAACTCTATTGCTACGATACGTAGAAATCTGCAAACACTATGTAATTTCAGGGAAGTGTCGCATTTACATTCTTTTGAAGTTAATACGAGGAATCCATGACGCTTCGCAACGTATATTATACCTTATCACGAAACATAGAAATGAGATGCGATATCGCGTTCTAAGAAGGATTAGAATTCTAATGCCACGAAACGCAGATATCTGCAAACGCTATTTCCAAGCAAGGAAGTGTCGCATTTACATTCCATTGCAGTGAATACGAGGTATACATAACACTGCACAATGAATATTATATCTTATAATAAAACATAGAAATGAGATGCGATATCTCGTTTTAGGGAGCATTAGTACTCTTTTGCTTCGATACGTAGGCATCTGCAAACGCTACTTCCTAGCAAGGAAGTGTCGCATTTACATTCTTTTGAAATGAATGCGAAGTATACTTGACACTCCACAATGAATATTATATCTTATCATGAAACGTAGAAATAACGAGCGATTTTGCCTTTTAAGAAGCATTAGAACACTATTGCTTCGATACGTAGACATCTGCAGACGCTATTTCCTAGCAAGGAAGTGTCCCATGTACAATCTTTTGAAGTGAATACGAGGTATACATAACAGTGCACAATGAATATTATATCTTATCATGAAATATAGAAATGAGATGCGATATGGCGATTTAAGAAGCATTAGAACACTACTGCTTCGACACGTAGTGATCTGCAAACGCTATTTCCTTGGATGGAAGCGACCCATTTACATTCATTTGAAGTGTATGCGAGGTATACGTGACACTTCGCAATGTATATTATATGTTGTCATGAAACATAGAAACGAGAAGCGATATCTCGTTTTAAGAAGCATTATAACACGCTTGCTACGATACGTAGACATCTGCAAACTCTATTCCCTAGCAAGGAAGTGTCGCATTTACATTCATTTGAAGTGAATACGAGGAATACATGAAACTTCGCAATGAATATTATTTCTTATCATGAAGCATAGAAATGAGATACAATATTCCGTTTCAAGAAGCATTAGAACTCTATTGCTTCGATACGTAGACGTCTGCAAACGATATTTCCTAGCAAGGAAGTGTCGCATTTACATTCATTTGAAGTGTATGCGATGTATACGTGACACTTCGCAATAAATATTATATCTTATCATGAAACATTGAAATGAGATGCGATATCGCGTTTTGAGATGCAATAGATATCTAATGCTACGATACGCAGAAATCTGCAAACGCTATTTCCTAGCAAGGAAGTGTCGCATTTACATTCTTTTGAAGTGAATGCGAGGTATACATAACATTGCACAATGCATATTATATATTATCATGAAACATGGAAATGAAATGCGTTATCCCGTTTCAAGAAGCATTAGAACTCTATTGCTTCGATACGTAGACATCTGCAACCGCTACTTCCGAGCAAGGAACTGTCGCATTTACATTCATTTGAAGTGTATGCGAGGTATACATAACACTTCGCAATGAATATTATATCTTATCGTGAAACATAGATATGAGATGCGATCTCGCGATATAAGAAGCATTAGATCTCTATTGCTACGATACGTAGACATATGCAAACGCTATTTCCTAGCAAGGAAGTGTTGCATATACATTCACTTCAAGTGTATGCGAGGTATACATGACACTTCGCAATGAATATTATATCTTATCGTGAAACATAGAAATGTGATGCGATATGACGATTTAAGAAGCATTATAATCCTATTGTTTCGATACGAAGACATCTGCCAACGCTATTTCCTAGCAAGGAAGTGTCGCATTTACATTCTTTTGAAGCGAATACGAGGTATACATGACACTTGGCAATGAATATTATATCTTATCATGAAACATAGAAATGAGATGCGACATCTCGTTTAAGAAGCATTAGAACTCTATTGCTTCGATAAGTAGATATCTGCAAACTCTATCTCCTAGCATGGGAGTGTCGCATTTATATTCATTTGAAGTGTAGACGAGAAATACAAAACACTTCGCAATGAATATTATATCTTATAAGGAGACATAGAAATGAGATGCGATATCGCGTTTTAAGAAGCATTAGATCTCTATTGCTTCGATACGTAGACATCTGCCAACGCTATTTCCTAGCAAGGAAGTGTCGCATTTACAGTCGTTTGAAGTGTATGCAAGGTATGCATGACACTTCGCAATGAATACTATATCTTATCATGAAACATATAAATGGGATGCGATATCGCGATATAAGAAGCATTAGATCTCTATTGCTACGATACGTGGACATCTGCCAACGCTATTTCCTAGCAAGGAAGTGTCGCATTTACAGTCGTTTGTAGTATATGCAAGGTATACATGACACTTCGCAATGAATACTATATCTTATCATGAAACTTATAAATGGGATGCGATATCGCGTTTTAAGAGGCATCAGATATCTATTGCTTCGATACGTAGACATCTGCAAACGCTATTTCCTAGCAAGGAAGTTTCGCATTTACATTCTCTTGAAATGAATACGAGGTAAACATAACACGGCACAATGATTATTACGTATTATCATGAATCATAGAAATGAGATGCGATATCGCGATTTAAGAATCATTAGAACTCTATTGATTCGATACCTAGACATCTGCAATCGTTACTTCCTAGCAAGGAAGTGTCGCATTTACATTCATTTGAAGTGTATGCGAAGTATACATGACACTTCGCAATGAATATTATATCTTATCATGAAACATAGAAGTGTGATGCGATACGACGGTTTAAGAAGCACTAGAATTCTATTGCTACGATACGTACACATCTGCAAACGCTATTTCATAGCCAGGAAGTGTCGCATTTACATTCTTTTGAATTGAATACGAGGTATACTTGACACTTCACAATGAATATTATATATTATCATGAAACATATTAGTGAGATGCGACACCTCGTTTTAAGAAGCATTAGAACTATATTGCTACGATACGGAGACATTTGCAATCGCTATTTCCTAGCAAGGAAGTGTCGGATTTACATTCTTTTGAAGTGAATACGTGGTATAAATGACACTTCGCAATGAATAATATATCTCATCATGAAACATAGAAATGAGATGCGATATCGCGCTTTGAGAAGCATTAGAACACTATTGCTACGATACGTAGATATCTGGAAACGCTATTTCTTAGCAAGGATGTGTCGCATTTACATTGTTTTGAAGCGAATACGAGGTATACATGACACTTCGCAATGAATATTATATCTTACCATGAAACATAGAAATGAGATGCGATATCGCGATTTAGGAACCATTAGAACTCTATTGCTTCGATACGTAGATATCTGCAAACGCATCTTCCTAGTACCGAAGTGTCGCATTTACATTCATTTGATGTGTATCCGAGGTACTCATGACAATTCGCAATGAATATTATATCTCATCATGAGACGTAGAAATGAGATGCGATATCGCGTTTTGAGAAGCATTAGGACTCTACTGTTTCGATACGTAGATATCTGCAAACGCTACTGTGACGTCAGGCGTGCCGCCTGCCACCCTCTCAACGCACCACAGCAACCACCCTCACGCGCCTGCACCACCTGCAACACCCAGGCGCAACTCGCCGTCTCTCTCACTCCAGGGGACATACCCTCCGTCTCACTCGCACCCGCAGAGGTGCTCGCCGTCTCTCTCACTCCAAGGGACCTACCCTCCGTCTCACTCGCACCCGCAGAGGTGTTCGCCTTCTCCGTCGCTCCAAGGGCAACAAATTCTGTCTCACTCGCACCAAGGACCTCGTGCGTCATCTCGCTCGCACCAAGGACCATGTGCGCTGTCTCGCTCCCACTCAATGTGCCATCCACCGTCTCACTCTTACCTGCAGGGAAACTCGCCCTCTCGCTCACTCCAGGGACGTACCAGGAGAATCAACCTCCACGAGATCCGACGACGGGAACCCTCACCGTACAAAGGACTTTACGATTTCACCATCCCAGATCTGCCATGCCCAAAATACTATTTCTAAGATTATTAATTAACGTTATATATATACTCCTACATTCTAAGCTCTGTATTCCTAGCTCATAGAATTTACACGACACTACTTTATAACGACGCAAACAACACACATGTTACATTTAAGGCGTAATTTCTAATTTCATACTTGTATCTCTATATTCATAAGTTGCGCTAATTAAGTAACCCGCGACGCGCGAGATCGCGTCCGCCTCAGCGGCACTCGCCGCTAACCCCACCACGCAACGCCGAGACCCCACTCGGGCGTCCACATACTCCCACCTACGTTCGCACGCGACCGAAGCGCTCCGAGAGTCGAGGAGGTCGCAGACGCATCTTGGGAGACACAGTCAGTCAGTACCTTCAGTACGGTACAGTTCTATCTCGCCTTCGGGCACTTCCAATTCCAAGTCTCTTCCAAGTCGCGCCTTAGGGCCGTCGCGCAGCCTCGATGAGGTTCCTAGTTCTAAAGTCTTTGTTCTAATTCCTAATTCATAGTTAACCTAGTCTTAATACTTCGAAATAATTGTTCTTGTACTCTTTGATTTAGAATATACTTTATTATTCTTCTACCACATCAAGTTCTAGTTCATTCCAACTCCATTTCTAAATTCAATTATATTTTAGTACAAATTCTTCCAAGTTCGCAACAACTTGAGTGTTTATAAACGAACTCTTCGCGCCGGGAGGAAGAATTTAATCCATTATCTCGTGCGGAATACGTTGGTGAAACGCCAGAATTCTTCGTTCATCGACGGACGGCGACATTCATCGCAGCTCCACCGTCACAACGCCGATTTCAGCCAGCCGTACGCCGACTCCTTCCCCGAAAACGACACTCGACGATCGCCACATCTGAAAGCAGAAGAGGGAAATCAGCTGAAGGTAAGTAAAATCCCTCCTTACACGCGTTCGCGATTGTTTACGGTGCCCGCGTCTTGCCAGAATCGACGAACCCGGTCATACGCGTTTTATACCGGACCGAACTTTCGACTAAAAGGCTTGTGTCATACAGCCTCCTGGGATACGAATAATTTGTTCGCCAGGACGTGACACTACTTCCTAGCACGGAAGTGTCGCATTTACATTCATTTGATGTGTATGCGAGGTATACATGCCACTTCGCAATCAATATTATATCTTATCATGAAACATAGAAATGAGATGCGAAAGCGCGTTTAAGAAGCTTTAGAACTCTATTGATTCGATACCTAGACATCTGCAAACGCTACTTTCTGGCAAGGAAGTGTTGCATTTACATTCTTTTGAAGTGAATACGAGTTATGCACGTCACTTCGCAATGAATATTATATCTTATCATGAATCGTAGAAATGAGATGCAAAAGCGCGTATAAGAGGCATTAGAACTCTACTGCATCGATACGTAGACATCTGCAAACGCAACATCCTAGCAAGGAAGTGTCGCATTTACATTCTTTTGAAGTGAATACAAGGCATGCATGACACTTCGCAATGAATATTATATCTTATCATGAAACATAGAAATGAGATGCGACATCTCGTTTTCAGAAGCATTAGAACACTATTGGTTCGATACGTAGACATCTGGAAACGCAATTTCCTAGCAAGGAAGTGTCGCATTTATATTCCTTTGAAGTGAGTACGACGTATTCATGACACTTCGCAATGAATATTATATCTTACCATGAATCATAGAAATGAGATGCGATATCCCGTTCTAAGAAGCATTAGAACACTACTGCTTCGAAACGTAGTGATCTGCAAACGCTATTTCCTTGGATGGAAGCGACCCATTTACATTCACTTGAAGTGTATGCGAGGTATACGTGACACTTCGCAATGTATATTATATCTTATCATGAAGCATAGAAATGAGATGCGATATCCCGTTTCAAGAAGCATTAGAACTCTACTGCTTCGATACGTAGGCGACTGCAAACGCTATTTCCTAGCAAGGAAGTGTCGCATTTACATTCTTTTGAAGTGTATCCGATGTATACGTAACACTTCGCAATAAATATTATATCTTATCATGAAACATAGAAATGAGATGCGATATCGCGTTTTGAGATGCAATAGAAATCTAATGCTACGATACGCAGAAATCTGCAAACGCTATTTCCTAGCAAGGAAGTGTCGCATTTACATTCATTTGAAGTGAATACGAGGAATACATGAAACTTCGCAATGAATATTATATCTTATCATGAAGCATAGAAGTGAAATGCGATATCCCATTTCAAGAAGCGTTAGAACTCTATTGCTTCGATACGTAGACATCTACAATCGCTATTTCCTAGCAAGGAAGTCTCGCATTTACATTCATTTGAAGTGAAGACGAGGAACACATGACTCTTCGCAATGCATATTATATCTTATCATGAAACATGGAAATGAGATGCGATATCGCGTTTTGAGAAGCATTAGAGCTCTATTGCCACGATACGTAGACATCTGCAAACGCTATTTCCTAGCAAGGAAGTGACGCATTTACATTCATTTGAAGTGTGTGCGAGGTATACGTGATACTTCGCAATGAATAATATATCGTAACATGAAACATAGGAATGAGATGCGGTATCTCGTTCTAAGAAGCATTAGATCTCTTTTGCTTCGATACGTAGACATCTGCAAACGCTATTTCCTAGCAAGGAAGTGTCGCATTTACATTCATTTGAAATATATGCTATGTATACGTGACACTTCGCAATAAATATTATATCTTATCATGAAACATAGAAATGTAATGCGATATCGCGTTTTGAGATGCAACAGAAATCTAATGCTACGATACGCAGAAATCTGCAAACGCTATTTCCTAGCAAGGAAGTGTTGCATTTACATTCCTTTGAGGTGAATACGAGGTACACATAACACTCCACAATGAATATTATATCTTATCGTGAAACATAGATATGAGATTCGATCTTGCGATATAAAAAGCATTAGAACGCTATTGCTTCGATACGTTGACATCTGCAAACGCAATATCCTAGCAAGGAAGTGTCGCATTTACATTCATTTGAAGTGTATGCGATGTATACCTGACACTTCGCAATAAATATTATATCTTGTCATGAAACATAGAAATGTGATGTGATATCGCGTTTTAAGAAGCATTAGAACTCTATTGCTACGATGCGTAGACATCTGCAGACGCTGTTTCCTAGCGAAGAAGTGTCGCATTTTCATTCTTCTGAAGTGAAGACGAGGAATACGTAATACTTCGCAATGAATAATATATTATTACCATGAAATATAGGAATGAGATGCGATATCTCGTTTTAAGAAGTATTAGAACTCTTTTGCTTCGATACGTAGACATCTGCAAACGCTATTTCCTAGCCAGGAAGTGTCGCATTTACATTCATTTGAAGTGTATGCGATGTATACGTGACACTTCGCAATAAATATTATATCTTATCATGAAACGTAGAAATGAGATGCGATATCGCGTTCTAAGGAGCATTAGAACTCTATTGCTTCGATACGTAGACATCTGCAGACGCTATTTCCTAGCAGGGAAGTGTTGCATTTACATTCTTTTGAGGTGAATACGAGGTATACATGACTCTTCGCAATGAATATTATATCTTATCATGAAATATAGAAATGGGATTCGACATCGCGTTCTAAGAAGCATTAGAACTCAATTGCCTCGATACGTAGACATCTGCAAACGTAATACCCAAGCAAGGAAGTGTCGCATTTAAATTCATTTGTAGTGTGTACGAGGTATACATGACACTTCGCTATTAATATTATATCTTATCATGAAGCATAGAAATGGGATGCGATATCGCGATTTAAGAAGCATTAGAACTCTATTGCTTCGATACGTGGACATCTGCAAACGCTATTTCCTAGCAAGGAAGTGTCGCATTCACAATCCTTTGAAGTGAATACGAGGTATACATGACACTTCGCAATGAAAATTATATCTTATCATGAAACATAGAAGTGAGATGCGAAGGCGCGTTTTAAGAAGCATTAGAACTCTATTGCTTCGACACGTAGACAACTGTAAACGCTATTTCCTAGCAAGGAAGTGTCGCATTTACATTCTTTTGAAGTGAATACGAGGTATACATAACACTGCACAATGAATGTTATATCTTATTACGAAACATACAAATTAGATGCGATATGGCGATTTTAGAAGCATTAGAACTCCATTGCAACGATACGTAGATATCTGCAAACGCTACTTCCTTGCAAGCAAGTGTCGCATTTACATTATTTTGAAGTGAATACGAGGTATACACGACACTTCGCAATGAATATTATATCTTATCACGAAACATAGAAATGAGATGCGATATCGCGATTTAAGAAGCATTAGAACTCTATTGCTTCGATACGTAGACATCTGGAAACGTAATTTCCTAGAATGGAAGTGTCGCATTTACATTCAATTGAAGTCTATGCGAGGTATACTTGACACTTCGCAATGAATATTATATCTTATCATGGAACATAGAAATGAGGAGCGACATCGCGTTTTAAGAAGCATCAGAACTCTATTGCTATGATACGTATACATCTGCAAACGCTATTTCCTAGCAAGGAAGTGTAGCATTTACATCCTTTTAAAGTGAATACGGGGTATACATAACACTCCACAATGAATATTATATCTTATCATGAAACACAGAAATGGGATGCGATATTGCGTTTTGAAAAGTATTAGAACTCTATTGCTTCGATACTTAGACATCTGCAAACGCTATTTCCTAGCTAGGAAGTGTCGCATTTACATTCTTTTGAAGTGAATACGAGGTATACATAACACTCCACATTAATTATTATATCTTATTGTGACACATAGAGATGTGATGCGATATCGCGTTTTAAGAAGCATTAGAATCCTATTGCTTCTATACGTAGACATCTGCAAACGCTATTTCCTAGCGAGGAAGTGTCGCATTTACATTCATTTGAAGCGTATGCGCTGTACACATGACACTCCATAATGAATATTATATCTTATCACGAAGCATGGAAATGAGATGCGATATCGCGTTTTAAGAAGAATTAGAACTCTATTGCTACGATCCGTAGACATCTGCAGACGCTATTTCCCAGCAAGGAAGTGTCGCATTTACATTCTTTTGAAGTGAATACGAGGTATATATAACACTCCACAATGAACATTATATCTTATCATGAAACATAGAAATGAGATGCGATATCTCGTTTTAAGAAACATTAGAACCCTATTGCTACGATGCGCAGACATCTGCCAACGCTATTTCCTAGCAAGAAAGTGTCGCATCTACATTCATTCGAAGCGTATGCGATGTATAGAACACACTTCGCAAGGAATATTATATCTTATCATGAAACATAGAAATGAGATGCGATATCACGTTTTTAGAAGCATTAGATCTCTATTGCTACGATACGTAGACATCTGCTGTCGCTATTGCCTATCATGGAAGTGTCCCAAATAGGTTCGTTTGAAGTGAATACGAGGTATACATAACACTCCACAATGAATATTATATCTTGTCACGAAACATAGAAATGTGATGCGATTTCGCGTTTTATGACGCATTAAATCTCTATTGCTTCGATACGTAGACATCTGCAAACGCTATTGCCTAGCAATGAAGTGTCGCATTTACATTCTTTTGAAGTGATAACGAGGTATTCATGGCACTTCGCAATGAATATTATATCTTATCATGAAACATGGAAATGAGGTGCGATATCTTGTTTTAAGAAGCTTTAGAACTCTATTGCTACGGTGTGCAGACATCTGCAAACGCTATATAATAGCAAGGAAGTGTCGCATTTACATTCTTTTGAAGGGAATACGAGGTATAGATGACACTTTGCAATGAATATTATATCTTATCAAGAAACATAGAAATGAGATGCGATATCGCGTTTTGAGAAGAACTAGAACTCTAATGCCACGATACGTAGACATCTGCAAACGCTATTTCCTAGCAAGGAAGTGTCGCATTTACATTCCTTTGAAGTGGATACGAGGTATACATGACACTTCGCAATGAATATTATATCTTACTGTGAAACATAGAAATGAGATGCGATATCAAGTTTTAAGAAGCATTAGAACTCTATTCCTTCGATACGTAGACATCTACAAACGCTAATTCCTAGCAAGGAAATGTCGCATTTACATTTTTTTGAAGTGAATACGAGGTATACATAACACTCCACATTAAATATTATATCTTATCGTGAAACATAGAAATGAGATTCGATGTCGCGTTATAAGAAGCATTAGAACTCTATTGCTTCGATACGTAGATATCTGGAAACGTAATGTCCTACAGTGGAAGTGTCGCATTTACTTTCACTTGAAGTGTAGACGAGGAATACATAACACTTCGCAATGAATAATATATCTTATCATGCGACATAGGAAAGAGATGCGATTTCGCGTTATAAGAAGCATTAGAACTCTATTGTTACGATTCGTAGAAATCTGGAGGTGCTTTTTCCTAGCAAGGAAGTGTCGCATTTACATTCTTTTGAAGTGAATACGAGGTATACATAACACTTCGCAATGAATATTATATCTTATCATGACACATAGAGATGTGATGCGATATCGCGTTTTAAGAAGCATTAGAACTCCACTGCTTCGATACGTAGACATCTACAAACGCTAATTCCTAGCAAGGAAGTGTCGCATTTACATTTTTTTGAAGTGAATACGAGGTATACATAACACTCCACATTAAATATTATATCTTATCGTGAAACATAGAAATGAGATGCGATGTCGCGTTATAAGAAGCATTAGAACTCTATTGCTTCGATACGTAGATATCTGGAAACGTAATGTCCTAGAGAGGAAGTGTCGCATTTACATTCACTTGAAGTGTAGATGAGGAATACATAACACTTCGCAATGAATAATATATCTTATCATGCGACATAGGAAAGAGATGCGATTTCGCGTTATAAGAAGCATTAGAACTCTATTGTTACGATTCGTAGAAATCTGGAGGTGCTTTTTCCTAGCAAGGAAGTGTCGCATTTACATTCTTTTGAAGTGAATACGAGGTATACATAACACTTCGCAATGAATATTATATCTTATCATGACACATAGAGATGTGATGCGATATCGCGTTTTAAGAAGCATTAGAACTCCATTGCTTCGATACGTTGACATCTGGAATAGTAACTCCGGTAACGAAGTGTCGCATTTTAATTCATTTGAAGTGCGTACGAGGCACACATGCCACTTCGCAGTGTATATTGTATCTTATCATGAAATATAGAAATGAAATGCGATATCGCTTCTTAAGAAGCATCAGAACTCCATTGCTTTGATACGCAGACAACTGCAAACGCTACTTGCTACCAAGGAAGTGCCGCATTTACATTCATTTGAAGTGTATGCGAGGTATAAGTGACAATTCGCAATGAATATTTTATCTTATCATGAACATAGAAATGAGATGCGATGTCGCTTTTTACGAAGCATTAGAACTCTACTGCTTCGATACGGAGACATCTGCAAACGCTATTTCCTGGCAAGGAAGTGTCGCATTTACATTCGTTTGAAGTGAATACGAGGTATACATGTAACTTCGCAATGAATATTATATCTTATCGTGAAACATATAAATGAGATGCGATATCGCGTTTTGAGAAGCATTAGAACTCTATTGCTTCGATACGTAGACATCTGCCAACGCTATTTCCTAGCAAGATAGTGTCGCATTTACATTCATTAGAAGCGTATGCGAGGAATACGTAACACTTCGCAATGAATATTATATCTTATCATGAAACGTTGAAATGAGATGCGATATCTAGTTTTAAGAAGCATTAGAACTCTATTGCTTCGATACGCAGACATCTGCAAACGCTATTTCCTGGCAAGGTAGTGTCGCATTTACATTCGTTTGAAGTGAATACGAGGTATACATGTAACTTCGCAATGAATATTATATCTTATCGTGAAACATATAATTGAGATGCGATATCACGTTTTGAGAAGCATTAGAACTCTACTGCTACGATATGTAGATTCCTGCAATCGCTATTTCCTAGCAAGGAAGTGTCGCATTTACATTCTTTTGAAGTGAATACGATGTATACATAACACTCCATAATGAATATTATATCTTACTGTGAAACACAGAAATTAGATGCGATATCAAGTTTTAAGAAGCATTAGAACTCTATTCCTTCGATACGTAGACATCTACAAACGCTATTTCCTAGCAAGGAAGTGTCGCATTTAAATTTTTTTGAAGTGTATACGAGGTATACATAACACTCCACATTAAATATTATATCTTATCGTGAAACATAGAAATGAGATGCGACGTCGCGTTATAAGAAGCATTAGAACTCTATTGTTACGACTCGTAGACATCTGGAGGTGCATTTTCTTAGCAAGGAAGTGTCGCATTTACATTCACTTGTAGTGAATAAGAGGTATACATGACACTTCGCAATGAATATTATATCTTACTGTGAAACATAGAAGTGAGATGCGATATCACGTTTTAAGAAGCATTAGAACCCTATTGTTTCGATACGTAGATGTGTGGAAACGCTATTTCCAAACGAGGACGTGTCACATTTACAATCTTTTGAAGTGACTACGAGGTATTCATGACACTTCGCAATGAATATTATATATTATCGTGAAACATAGAAATGAGATGCGACATCTCGTTTTAAGAAGCATTAGAACTCTAATGCTTCGACACGGAGACGTCTGCAAACGCTATTTCCTAGCAATGAATTATCGCATTTACATTCTCTTGAAGTGAATACGAGGTATACATGACACTTCGCAATCAATATTATATCTTATGATGAAACCTAGAAATGAGATGCTATCTCGCGTTTTAAGAAGAATTAGAACTCTATTTCTACGATACGTAGACATCTGCAGACGCTATTTCCTAGCAAGGCAGTGTCTCGTTTACATTCTTTTGAAGTGTAGACGAGATATACATAACACTGCACAATGAATATTATATCTTATCATGAAACATGGAAATGAGATGCGATATCGCGATTTAAGCAGCATTAGAACTCTATTGCTACGATACGTAGACATCTTCAGACGCTATTTCCTAGCAAGGAAGTGTCGCAATTACATTCTATTGAAGTGAATGCGAGGTAGACATAACACTCCACAATGAATATTATATCTTATCACGAAACATAGAAATGAGATGCGTTATCCCAATTTAAGAAGCAATAGAAATCTACTGCTTCGATACGGAGAAATCTGCAAACGCTATTTCTTAGCATGGAAGTGTCGCGTTTACATTCTTTTGAAGAGAATCCGAGGTATAAATTATACTTCGCAATGAATATTATATCCTATCATGAAACGTAGAAATGAGATGCGATATTGCGTTTTAAGAAGCGTTAGAACTCTATTCCTACGATACGTAGACATCTGGAAATACTATTTAATAGCATGGAAGTGTCGCATTTACATTCTTTTGAAGCGAATACAAGGTATACATAGCAATCCACAATGAATATTATATCTTATCACGAAATATAGAAATGAGTTGGGATATCGCTATATAAGAAGCATTAGATCTCTATTGTTTCGATACGTAGACATCTGGAAACGCTATTTCCTAGCAAGGATGTGTCGCGTTTACATTCTTTTTAAGTGTAGACGAGATATACATACCCCTCCTCAATGAATATTATATCTTATCATGAAACATAGAAATGAGATGCAATATCGCGTTTTAAGAAGCGTTAGGACACTATTGCTTCGATACGTAGACATCTGGAAACGCTATTTCCTAGCAAGGAAGTGGCGCATTTACATTCCTTTGAAGTTAATACGAGGTATACATGACACTCCACAATGAATATTATATCTTATCAGTAAGCATATAAATGGGGAGCGATTTGGGGTTTAGGAAGCATTAGAACCCTATTGCTTCGTTACGTAAACATCTGCCATCGCTATTTCCTAGCAAGGAAGTGTCGTATTTACATTCATTTTAAGTGTATGTGTGGTATACATGACACTTCGCAATGAATATTATAACTTATCATGAAACATAGAAATGAGATGCGATATCGCGTTTTAAGAAGCATTAGAACTCTATTGCTTCGATACGTAGACATCGGCAAACACTTTTTCCTAGCAAGGAAGTGTCGCATTTACATTCTTTTGAAGTGAATACCAAGTACACATAACACTCCCCAATGTATATTATATCTTATCATGAGACATAGAAATGAGATGCGATTTCGCGTTTTAAGAAGCATTAGAACTCTATTGCTTCGATATATTCCTAGCAGGGATGTGTCGCATTTACATGCTTTTGAAGTGAATACGAGGTATACATGACACTTCGCAATGAATGCTATATCTTATCATAAAAGAGAAATTAGGAGCGATATCGCTATTTAAGAAGCATTAGAACTCTATTGCTTCGATATATAGAAATCTGCAAAGGCTATGTCCTAGCAAGGTAGTGTCGCATTTACATTCTTTTGAAGTGAATACCAGGTACACATAATACTCCACAATTTGTATTATATCTTATCATGAGACATAGGAATGAGATGCGATTTCGCGTTTTAAGAAGCCTTAGAACTCTATTCCTGCGATATGTAGACATCTGCAAACGCTACTTAATGGCAAGGAAGTGTCGCATTTACATTCCTTTGAAGTGAATACGAGGTATATACAACACTCCACAATGAACATTATATCTTATCATGAAACATAGAAATGAAATGCGACATCTCGTTTTAAGAAGCATCAGAACTCAATTGCTTCGATACCTGGACATCTGCAAACGCTATTTCCTAGCAAGGAATTGTTGCATGTACATTCCTTTGAAGTGAATACGAAGTATACATGACACTTCGCAATTAATATTAAATCTTATCATGAAACATAGAAAGGAGATGCGACATCCCGTTTTAAGAACCATTAGAAATCTATTGCTTCGATACGTAGATATCTGCAAACGCTATTTCCTAGCAAGGAAGTGTCGCATTTACATTCTTTTGAAGTGAATCCGAGGTATACGCGACACTTCGCATTGAATATTATATCTTATCATGAAACATAGAAATGAGATGCGATATCTCGTTTTAAGAAGCATTAGAACTCTACTGCTTCTATACGTAGACATCTGCAAACGCTATTTCCTAGCAAGGATGTGCCACATTTACATTCATTTGATGTGAACACGAGGTATACATGACACTTCGCAATGAATATTATATCTTATCATGAAACATAGAAATGAGTTGCGATATCGCGTTATAAGAAGCTTTAGCACACTATTGCTACGATATATAGACGTCTGCAGACGCTATTTCCTATCAAGTAAGTGTCACGTTTACATTCATTTGAAGTGTATACGAGGTATACATAACACTGCACGATGTATATTATATCTTATCATGAAACATAGAAATGAAATGCGATATTGCGATTTCAGAAGCATTAGAATCCTATTGCTCGATACGTAGACATCTGCAAACGCTACTTGCTAGCATGGAAGTGTCGCACTTACATTTTTTTGAAAGGAATACGAGGTATACATGACATTTGACAATGAATATTATATCTTATCATGAAACATAGAAATGAGTTGCGATATCGCGTTTGAAGAAGCATTAGAACACTATTGCTTCAACACGTAGACATCTGCAAACGCTATTTCCCTGCAAGGAAATGTCGCATTTACAATCTTTTGAAAGGAATACGATGTATACATAAAGCTCCACAATGAATACTATATCTTGTCATGAATCATAGAAGTGACATGCGATATCGAGATTTAAGAAGCACTAGAACTCCATTGCTACGATATGTAGACTACTGCAAACGCTATTTCCTAGCAAGGGAGTGTCGCATTTACATTCTTTTGAAGTGAATACGAGGTATAAATAACACTACACAATGAATATTATATCTTATCACGAAACATAGAAATGTGGTGCAATATCGCGATACAAGAAGCTTTAGAACTCTACTGCTTCGATACGCAGACATCTGGAAACGCTAACTCCTAGCAAGGAAGTGACGCATTTACATTCATTTGAAGTGTATGCGAGGTATACATGACACTTCGCAATGAATATTATATCTTATCATAAAACATAAAAATGAAATGCGATATCGCGATTTAAGAAGGATTGGAATTCTATTGTTTCGATACGTAGACATCTGCAAACGCTACTTCCTGGCAAGGAAGTGTCGTATTTACATTCATTTGGAGAGAATACGAGGTATACATGACACTCCGCAATGAATATTACATCTTATGTTAATACAGATATGAGGTGCGATATCTCGTTTTTGGAAACATTAGAACCCTATTGCTTCGATACTTAGACATCTGCCAACGCTATTTCCCTGCAAGGAAATGTCGCATTTACAATCTTTTGAAAGGAATACGATGTATACATGACACTTCGCAATGAATATTATATCTCATCATGACACATAGGGATGAGATGCGATATCGCGTTTTAAGAAGTGTTAGAACTCTATTGCTTCGATACGTAGACATCTGCAAACGCTATTCCCTAGCAAGAAGTTGTCGCATTTACATTCTTTTGAAGTGAATACGAGGTAGACATGACACTTCGCAATGAATATTATATCTTATCATGAAAAATAGGAATGAGATGCGATATCGCGTATCAAGAAGCATTAGAACTCTATTGCATCGATACGTAGACATCTGCAAACGCTATTTGCCTGCAAGGAAGTGTCGCATTTACATTCATTTGAAGTGTATGCGAGGTATAGGTGACACTTCGCAATGAATATTATATCTTATCATGAAACATAGAAATGAGATGCGATATGGCGTTTTCAGAAGCATTAGAAGTCTATTGCTACAATACGTAGACACCTGCAGCCGCTATTTCCTAGCAAGGAAGTGCCGCATTTACTTTCTATTGAAGTGAATACGAGGTATACATAACACTACACAATGAATATTATATCTTATCACGAAACATAGAAATGAGGTGCAATATCGCGATTCAAGAAGCTTTAGAACTCTACTGCTTCGATACGCAGACATCTGGAAACGCTAACTCCTAGCAAGGAAGTGACGCATTTACATTCATTTGAAGTGTATGCGAGGTATACATGACACTTCGCAATGAATATTATATCTTATCATAAAACATAAAAATGAAATGCGATATCGCGATTTAAGAAGGATTGGAATTCTATTGTTTCGATACGTAGACATCTGCAAACGCTACTTCCTGGCAAGGAAGTGTCGTATTTACATTCATTTGGAGAGAATACGAGGTATACATGACACTCCGCAATGAATATTACATCTTATGTTAATACAGATATGAGGTGCGATATCTCGTTTTTGGAAACATTAGAACCCTATTGCTTCGATACTTAGACATCTGCCAACGCTATTTCCTAGGAATGAAGTGTCGCCTTTTAATTCGCTTGAAGTGTATGCGTGGTATACAAGACTCTTCGCAATGAATATTATATCTTATCATGAAACATACAAATGAGATGCGATATCGCATTTTTAAGAAGCATTAGAACTCTATTGCTAGGATACGTACACATCTGCAAACGCTATTTCCTAGCCAGGAAGTGTTGCATTTACATTCTTTTGAAGTGAATACGAGGTACACATGACACTTCGCAATTAATTTTACATCTTATCACTAATCATAGAAATGAGATGCGACATCTCGTTTTAAGAAGCATTAGAACACTATTGTTTCATACGTAGACATCTGGAAACGCTGTATCCTAGCAAGGAAGTGTCGCATTCGCATTGTTTTGAAGTGAATACTAGGTATACATGACACTTCGCAATGAATATTGTATCTTATCATGAAACATAGAAATGAGATGCGATATCGCGTTAAAAGAAGCATTAGAACTCTATTGCTTCGAGACGTAGATATCTGCAAACGCTATTTCCTAGGGAAGAAGTGTGGCATTTACATTCATTTAAAGTCTAGACGAGGAATACGTAACACTTCGCAATGAATATTATATATTATCATGAGACATAGAAATGATATGCGATTTCGCGTTTTAAGAAGCATTAGAACTCTATTGCTTCGATACGGAGACATCTGCGATCGCTATTTCCTAGCGAGGAAAGGTCGCATTTACATTCTTTTGTAGTAAGTACGAGTTATACATATCACTGCACAATGAATATTATATCTTATCATGAGACCTAGAAATGAGATGTGACATCGCGTTTTAAGAAGCATTAGAACCCTAATGCTACGATACGTAGACATCTGCAAACGCTATTTCCTATCAAGGAAGTGTCGCATTTACAATCATTTGAAGTGAATGCGAGGTATACATAACACTCCACTCTGAAACTTATATATTATCATCAAACATAGAAATGCGATGCGATATGGCGATATAAGATGCATTAGAACTCTATTGGTTCGATACGTAGACTTCTGCCAACGCTATTTCCTAGGAAGGAAGTGTCGCATTTACATTCGTTTGAAGTGTATGCGAGGTATACATGACATTTGGCAATGAATATTATATCTTATCATGAAACATAGAAATGAGTTGCGATATCGCGGTTTAAGAAGCATTTGAACACTATTGCTACGATACGTAGACATCTGTAGACGCTATTTCGTAACAAGGAAGTGTCGCATTTACATTCATTTGAAGGGTAGACGAGATATACATAACACTGCACAATGAATATTATATCTTGTAATGAAACGTAGAAGTGAGATGCAATATCGCTTTCTAAGAAGCATTAGAACTCTGTTGCTTCGATACGTAGACGTCTGCCATCGCAATTTCCTAGCAAGGAAGTGTCGCAATTACATTCTGTTGAGGTGAATACGACGTATACATAACACTGCACAATGAATATTATATCTTATCATGAAACATAGAAATGAGATGCGATATGACGATTTAAGAAGCATTAGATCTCTATTGCTTCGATACGTAGACATCTGCAAACGTTATTTCCAAGCAAGGAAGTGTCGCATTTACATTCTTCTTAAGTGAATCCGAAGTTTACATGACATTCCGCAATGAATATTATATCTTATCATAAAACATAGTAATGAGATGCGATATCTCGATTTAAGAAGCACTAGAACTCTGTTGCTTCGATACGTAGACATGTGCCATGGCTATTTCCTAGTAAGGAAGTGTCGCATTTACATTCGTTTGAAGTGTATGCGAGGTATACATGACACGTCGCAATGAATAATATAACTTATCATGCCACATAGGAATGAGATGCGATATCTCGTTTTAGGAAGCATTAGAACTCTATTGCTTCGATACGTAGAAATCTGCCATCGGTACTTCCTAGCAAGGAAGTGTCGCATTTACATTCATTTGAAGTGTATGCGTGATATACATGACACTTCGCAATGAATACTATATCTTATCATGAAACATAGAAATGAGAATCGATTTCGCTTTTTAAGAAGCATTACAATACTATTGCTTCGATACGTAGACATCTGCAAACGCTATTTAATACAAGGAAGTGTCGGATTTACATTCTTTTGAGGTGAATACGAGGTATACATGACACTGCACAATGTATATTATATCTTATCACGAGACATAGAAAATAGATGCGATTTCACGTTTTAAGAAGCATGGAACTCTATTGCTTCGATACGTAGACATCTGCAAACGCTATTTCCTAGCAAGGAGGTGTCGCATTTACCTTCATTTGTAGTGTATGCGAGGTATACATGACACTTCGCAATGAATACTATATCCTTTCATGAAACATAGAAATGAGATGCGATATCGCGTTTTAAGTAGCATTAGAACCCTATTGCTTCGATACGTGGACATCTGGAAACGTAATTCCCTAGAATGGAAGTGTCGCATTTACATTCAATTGAAGTGTATGCGAGGTATACTTGACACTTCGCAATGAATATTATATCTTATCATGGATCATACAAATGAGGAGCGATATCGCGTTTTAAGTAGCATCAGAACTCTATTGCTACGATACGTAGACATCTGCAAACGCTATTTCCAAGAGAGGAAGTGCCGCATTTACATTCATTTGAAGTGTATCCGAGGTATACATGACACTACGCATTCAGTATTATATCTTATCATGAAACAAAGAAATGAGATGCGTCATCTCGTTTTAAGAAGCATTAGAACCCTATTGCTTCGATACGTAGATATCTGCAAACGCTATTTAATAGCTAGGAAGTGTCGGATTTACATTCCTTTGAAGTGAATACGAGGTATACATGACACGTCGCAATGAATATTATATCTTATCATGAAACATAGAAATGAGATGCGATGGCGCGATTTAAGAAGCATTAGAACTACATTGCTTCGTTACGTAGACATCTGCCATCACTATTTCCTAACAAGGAAGTGTCGCATTTACATTCATTTGAAGTGTAGACGAGATATACATAACACTGCACAATGAATATTATATCTTATCATGAAACGTAGAATTGAGATGCGATATAGCGTTTTGAGAAGCATTAGAACTCTCATTATATGATATGTAGACATCTGCAAACGCTAATTCCTAGCAAGGAAGTGTCGTATTTCCATTCTTTTGGTGTGAATACGGGGTATACATAACACTGCACAATGAATATTATATCTTATCATGAAGCATAGACATGAGATGCGATATGGCTATTTAAGAAGCATTAGAAAACTATTGCTTCGATACGCAGACACCTGCAAACGCTACTTCCTAGCAAGGAAGTGTAACATTTACATTCATTTGAAGTGTATGCGAGGTATACATGACACTTCGCAATGAATATTATATCTTATAATGAAACATAGAAATGAAATGCGATATCGCATTTTAAGAAGCATTATAACTCTATTGCTACGATACATAGACATCTGCAGACGCTATTTCCTAGCAAGGAAGTGTCGCATTTACATTCTTTTGAAGTGAATACGAGGTATACATAACACTCCACAATGAATATTATATCTTAGCGTGAAGCATATAAATGGGGAAAGATTTCGCGTTTTAAGAAGCATTAGAACTCTATTGCTTCGTTACTTAGACAACTGCCACCGATATTTCCTAGCAAGGAAGTGTCGCATTTACATTCATTTGAAGTGTAGACGAGATATACATAACACTGCACATAGAATATTATATCTTATCATGAAACGTAGAATTGAGATGCGATATCGCGTTTTGAGAAGCATTAGAACTCTCATTATATGATATGTAGACATCTGCAAACGCTAATTCCTAGCAAGGAAGTGTCGTATTTCCATTCTTTTGGTGTGAATACGGGGTATACACAACACTGCACAATGAATATTATATCTTATAATGAAACATAGAAATGAAATGCGATATCGCATTTTAAGAAGCATTAGAACCCTGTTGCTATGATACGTAGACATCTGCTAAAGCTATTTCCTAGCAAGGAAGTGTCGAATTTACATGCTTTTGAAGTGAATACGTGGTATACGTGGCATGTCGCAATGAATATTATATCTTATCATGAAACATAGCAATGAGATGCGATATCGAGTTTTAAGAAGCATTAGATCTCTATTGCTACGATACGTAGACATCTGCAGACGCTTTTTCCTAGCAAGGAAGTGTCACATATACGTTCGTTTGAAGTGAATACGAGGTATACATGACACTTCGCAATGAATATTATATCTTAACATGAAACATACAAATGAGATGCGATATCGCGTTTTAGGATGCATTACAACTCTATTGCTACGATAAGAACACACCAGCAAACGCCATATCCTTGCCGGGAAGTGTCGCAATTACATTCTATTGAAGTGAATACGAGGTATACATGACACTTCGCAATGAATATTATATCTTATCATGAAACATAGAAATGAGATGCGATATCCCGCTTAAAGAAGCATTAGAACTCTATTGCTTCGATACGTACACATCTGGAAACGCTATTTCCTAGAAGGGAAGTGACGCATTTACATTCCTTTGAAGACGAGGAATACATAGCACTTCGCTATGAATATTATATCTTATCATGAAACATAGAAATAAGATGCGATATGGCGTTTAGAGAGGCATTATAACTCTAATGATACGCTACGTAGACATCTGCAAACGCTACTTCCTAGTAAGGAAGTGTCGCATTTACATTCTTTTGACGTGGATACGAGGTATAGATAACATTCCACAATGAATATTATATCTTATCATGAAACGTAGAAATGAGAAGCGATATCGCGTTTTAGGAAGCATTAAAACTCCAATACAACGATACGTAGACATATGCAAACGCTATTTCCTAGCAAGAATATGTCCGACTTACATTCTCTTGAAGTGATTACGAGGTATACATAACACTTCGCAATGACTATTATATCCTATCGTGAAACATAGAAATGAGATGCGATATCGCGTTTTAAGAAGCATTAGAACTCTATTTCTTCGATACGTAGACATCTGGAAACGCTGTTTCCTAGAAAGGATATGTCGCATTTACATTCATTTGATTTGTATGCGAGGTATACACAACACTCCACAATGAATATTATATCTTATCATGAAACACAGGTAGGAGATGCGATATTGCGATTTAAGAAGTGTTAGAATTCTATTGCTACGATACGTAGACATCTGCAATCGCTATCTAATAGCAAGGAAGTGTCGCACTTACATTCTTTTGAAGTGAATAAGAGGTATACATAACACTGCACAGTGAATACTATATCTTATTATGAGACATAGAAATGAGATGCGTTTCGCGGTTTAAGAAGCATTGGAACTCAGTTGCTTCGATACGAAGACATCTGCAAACGCTACTTCCTAGCAAGGAAGTGTCGCACTTACATTCTTTTGAAGTGAATACGAGACGTACGTGGCACTTCGCAATGAATACTAAATCCTATCATGGAACATAGAAGTGAGATGCGATATCGCAATTTAAGAAGCAATAGAACTCTATTGCTACGATGCGTACACATCTGCAAACGTAACTTCCCAGCAAGGAAGTTACGCATTTGCATTTTCTTGAAAGGAATACGAGGTATACATGACACTTCGTAATGAATATTATATTTTATCATGAAACATAGAAATGAGATGCGATATCGCGTTTAGAGAAGCATTAGAACACTAATGCTGCGATACGTAGACATCTGCAAACGCAATTTCCTAGCAAGGGAGTGTCGCATTTACATTCTTTTGAAGTGAATACGAGGTTATGATAACACTCCACAATGAATATTATATCTTATCATGAAACATAAAATGTGATGCGATATGGCGATTTAAGAAGCAATAGATCTCTATAGCTTAGATACATAGACATATGCCAACGCTATTTCCTAGCAAGGAAGTGTCGCATTTACATTCATTTGAAGTGTGTGTGAGGTATATAAGACACTTCCCAATGAATATTATATCTTATAATGAAACTTAGAAATGAGATGCGATATGGCGTTTTAAGAAGCATTAGAACTCTGTTGCTTCGATACGCAGATATCTACAGACGCTATTTCCAAGCAAGGAAGTGTCGCATTTACATTCTTTTGAAGTAAGTACGAGGTATACATAACACTCCGCAATGAATATTACATCCTATCATGATACATAGAAATGAGATGCGATATCGCGTTCTAAGAAGCATTAGAACGCTATTGCTACGATACGGACACATCTGCAAACGGATATTTCCTAGCAAAGAAGTGTCGGTCATTTACATTCTTTTTATGTGAATACGAGGTATATATGAGACTTCGCAATAAATATTATATATTATCATGAAGCATAGAAATGAGATGCGATATTGCGTTTTAAGAAGCGTTAGAACCCCATTCCTTCGATACGTAGACATCTGCAAATGCTATTTCCTAGCAAGGAAGTGTCGCAATTACATTCTATTGAAGTGAATGCGAGGTATACATAACACTCCACAATGAATATCATATCTTATCATGAAACAGAGAAATGAGATGCGATTTGGCGATTTAAGAAGCATTAGGACTCTAGTGCTTCGATACGTAGATATCTGCAAACGATGCTTCCTAGCAAGGAAGTGTCGCATTTACATTCTTTTGAAGTGAGTACGTGGTATACATGACACTCCACAATGAATATTATATCTTATCACGAAACAAAGAAATGAGATGCGATATCGCAATTTAAGAAGCATCAGAACTCTATAACTTCGATACGTAGACATCTGTAAGCGCTAGTTCCTAGCAAGGAAGTGTCGCATTTACATTCATCTGAAGTGTAGACGAGATATATATAACACTGCACAATGAATATTATATCTTATCATGAAACGTAGAAGTGAGATGCGATGTCGCGATTCAAGAAGCATTAGAACTCTATTGCTTCGATACGTAGACATCTGTAAGCGCTAGTTCCTAGCAAGGAAGAGTCGCATTTACATTCATCTGAAGTGTAGACGAGATATATATAACACTGCACAATGAATATTATATCTTATCATGAAACGTAGAAGTGAGATGCGATGTCGCGATTCAAGAAGCATTAGAACTCTATTGCTTCGATACGTAGACATCTGCAAACGCTATTTCCTAGCAAGGAATTGTCGCATGTACATTCCTTTGAAGTGAATACGAAGTATACATGACACTTCGCAATTAATATTAAATCTTATCATGAAATATAGAAATGAGATGCGACATCCCGTTTTAAGAACCATTAGAAATCTATTGCTTCGATACGTAGACATCTGGAAACGCCACTTCCTAGCAAGGATGTGTCGCATTTACATTCGTTTGAAGTGTATGCGAGGCATAAGTTGCATTTCGCAATGAATATTATGTCCTATCATGAAACATAGGAATTAGATGCGATAACCCGTTTTAATGCGATAACTCTATTGAGACATCTGGAAACGCTACTTGCCAGGAAGGAAGTGTCGCAGTTGCATTCATTTGAAGTGGTTACGAGGAGTACATGACACTTCGCAATGAATATTATTTCTTATCATGAAGCATAGAAATGAGATACAATATTCCGTTTCAAGAAGCATTAGAACTCTATTGCTTCGATACGTAGACGTCTGCAAAAGCTATTTCCTAGCAAGGAAGTGTCGCATTTACATTCATTTGAAGTGTATGCGATGTATACGTGACACTTCGCAATAAATATTATATCTTATCATGAAACATTGAAATGAGATGCGATATCGCGTTTTGAGATGCAATAGAAATCTAATGCTACGATACGCAGAAATCTGCAAGCGCTATTTCCCAGCAAGGAAGTGTCGCATTTACATTCTTTTGAAGTGAATGCGAGGTATACATAACATTGCACAATGCATATTATATATTATCATGAAACATGGAAATGAAATGCGTTATCCCGTTTCAAGAAGCATTAGAACTCTATTGCTTCGATACGTAGACATCTGCAACCGCTACTACCGAGCAAGGAACTGTCGCATTTACATTCATTTGAAGTGTATGCGAGGTATACATAACACTTCGCAATGAATATTATATCTTATCGTGAAACATAGATATGAGATGCGATCTCGCGATATAAGAAGCATTAGATCTCTATTGCTACGATACGTAGACATATGCAAACGCTATTTCCTAGCAAGGAAGTGTTGCATATACATTCACTTCAAGTGTATGCGAGGTATACATGACACTTCGCAATGAATATTATATCTTATCGTGAAACATAGAAATGAGATGCGATATGACGATCTAAGAAGCATTATAATCCTATTGTTTCGATACGTAGACATCTGCCAACGCTATTTCCTAGCAAGGAAGTGTCGCATTTACATTCTTTTGAAGCGAATACGAGGTATACATGACACTTGGCAATGAATATTATATCTTATCATGAAACATAGAAATGAGATGCGACAACTCGTTTAAGAAGCATTAGAACTCTATTGCTTCGATACGTAGATATCTGCAAACTCTATCTCCTAGCAAGGGAGTGCCGCATTTTCATTCATTTGAAGTGTAGACGAGAAATACAAAACACTTCGCAACGTATATTATATCATATAAGGAGACATAGAAATGAGATGCGATATCGCGTTTTAAGAAGCATTAGATCTCTATTGCTTCGATACGTAGACATCTGCCAACGCTATTTCCTAGCAAGGAAGTGTCGCATTTACAGTCGTTTGAAGTGTATGCAAGGTATACATGACACTTCGCAATGAATACTATATCTTATCATGATACATATAAATGGGATGCGATATCGCTATATAAGAAGCATTAGATCTCTATTGCTACGATACGTAGACATATGCAAACGCTATTTCCTAGCAAGGAAGTGTTGCATATACATTCCCTTCAAGTGTATGCGAGGTATACATGACACTTCGCAATGAATATTATATCTTATCGTGAAACATAGAAATGAGATGCGATATGACGATTTAAGAAGCATTATAATCCTATTGTTTCGATACGTAGACATCTGCCAACGCTATTTCCTAGCAAGGAAGTGTCGCATTTACAGTCGTTTGAAGTATATGCAAGGTATACATGACACTTCGCAATGAATACTATATCTTATCATGAAACTTAGAAATGGGATGCGATATCGCGTTTTAAGAGGCATCAGATATCTATTGCTTCGATACGTAGACATCTGCAAACGCTATTTCCTAGCAAGGAAGTTTCGCATTTACATTCTCTTGAAATGAATACGAGGTAAACATAACACGGCACAGTGATTATTATATATTATCATGAATCATAGAAATGAGATGCGATATCGCGATTTAAGAATCATTAGAACTCTATTGATTCGATACCTAGACATCTGCAATCGTTATTTCCTAGCAAGGAAGTGTCGCATTTACATTCATTTGAAGTGTATGCGAAGTATACATGACACTTCGCAATGAATATTATATCTTATCATGAAACATAGAAGTGTGATGCGATATGACGGTTTAAGAAGCACTAGAATTCTATTGCTACGATACGTACACATCTGCAAACGCTATTTCATAGCCAGGAAGTGTCGCATTTACATTCTTTTGAATTGAATACGAGGTATACTTGACACTTCACAATGAATATTATATATTATCATGAAACATAGTAGTGAGATGCGACACCTCGTTTTAAGAAGCATTAGAACTATATTGCTACGATACGGAGACATTTGCAATCGCTATTTCCTAGCAAGGAAGTGTCGGATTTACATTCTTTTGAAGTGAATACGTGGTATAAATGACACTTCGCAATGAATATTATATCTCATCATGAAACATAGAAATGAGATGCGATATCGCGCTTTGAGAAGCATTAGAACACTGTTGCTACGATACGTAGATATCTGGAAACGCTATTTCCTAGCAAGGAAGTGTCGCATTTACATTGTTTTGAAGTGAATACGAGGTATACATGACACTTCGCAATGAATATTATATCTTATCATGAAGCATAGAAATGAGATGCGATATACCGTTTCAAGAAGCATTAGAACTCTACTGCTTCGATACGTAGGCGACTGCAAACGCTATTTCCTAGCAAGGAAGTGTCGCATTTACATTAATTTGAAGTGTATCCGATGTATACGTAACACTTCGCAATAAATATTATATCTTATCATGAAACATAGAAATGAGATGCGATATCGCGTTTTGAGATGCAATAGAAATCTAATGCTACGATACGCAGAAATCTGCAAACGCTATTTCCTAGCAAGGAAGTGTCGCATTTACATTCATTTGAAGTGAATACGAGGAATACATGAAACTTCGCAATGAATATTATATCTTATCATGAAACATAGAAATGAGATGCCATATCCCGTTTCAAGAAGCATTAAAACTCTATTACTTCGATACGTAGACATTTGCAATCGCTATTTCCCAGCAAGGAAGTGTCGCATTTACATTCATTTGAAGTGTATGCGAGGTATACATAACACTTCGCAATGAATATTATATGTTGTCATGAAACACAGAAATGAGAAGCGATATCTCGTTTTGAGAAGCATTATAACACGCTTGCTACGATACGTAGACATCTGCAATCTCTATTTCCTAGCAAGGAAGTGTCGCATTTACATTCATTTGAAGTGAATACGAGGAATACATGAAACTTCGCAATGAATATTATATCTTATCATGAAGCATAGAAGTGAAATGCGATATCCCATTTCAAGAAGCGTTAGAACTCTATTGCTTCGATACGTAGACATCTACAATCGCTATTTCCTAGCAAGGAAGTGTCGCATTTACATTCATTTGAAGTGAAGACGAGGAACACATGACTCTTCGCAATGCATATTATATCTTATCATGAAACATGGAAATGAGATGCGATATCGCGTTTTGAGAAGCATTAGAACTCTATTGCCACGATACGTAGACATCTGCAAACGCTATTTCCTAGCAAGGAAGTGACGCATTTACATTCATTTGAAGTGTGTGCGAGGTATACGTGATACTTCGCAATGAATAATATATCGTACCATGAAACATAGGAATGAGATGCGGTATCTCGTTCTAAGAAGCATTAGATCTCTTTTGCTTCGATACGTAGACATCTGCAAACGCTATTTCCTAGCAAGGAAGTGTCGCATTTACATTCATTTGAAATATATGCTATGTATACGTGACACTTCGCAATAAATATTATATCTTATCATGAAACATAGAAATGTAATGCGATATCGCGTTTTGAGATGCAACAGAAATCTAATGCTACGATACGCAGAAATCTGCAAACGCTATTTCCTAGCAAGGAAGTGTTGCATTTACATTCTTTTGAGGTGAATACGAGGTACACATAACACTCCACAATGAATATTATATCTTATCGTGAAACATAGATATGAGATTCGATCTTGCGATATAAAAAGCATTAGAACGCTATTGCTTCGATACGTCGACATCTGCAAACGCTATTTAATTGCAGGGAAGTGTCACATTTACATTCCTTTGAAGTGTATCCATTGTATAAGCGACTTTCCGCAATGAATATTATATCTAAACATGAAACATAGGAATGAGGTGCAGTATACCGTTTTATGAAGCATTAGAACTCTATTGCTTTGATACGTAGGCATCTGCAAACGCTGTTTCCTAGCAAGGTAGTGTCGCGTCTACATTCTGTTGAAGTGCGTACGAGGTATACATAACACTGCACAATGAATATTATATCTTATCATGAAACGTAGAAATGAGATGCGATATCGCGTTTTGAGAAGCATTAGAACTCTATTGCTTCGATACGTAGACATCTGCAAACGCTAATTCCTTGCTGGGAAGTGTCGCATTTACAATCTATTGAAAGGAATACGAGGTATTAATGACACATCGCAATGAATATTATATATTATCATGAAACATAGAAATGAGATATGATATGACGATCTATGAAGCATTGGAATTCTATTGGTTCCATACGTAGACATATGCAAACGCTATTTAATAGCAAGGAAGAGTCGCATTTGCATTCTTTTGAAGTGAATACGAGGTACACATAACACTCCACAATGAATATTGTACCTTATCACGAAACATAGAAATGAAAAGCGATATCGCTATTTAAGAAGCATTAGCACTCTATTGCTTCGATACATAGACATCAGGAGACGCTATTTCCTTGCAAGGAAGTGTCGTATTTACATTCATTTGAAGTGTATGCGAGGTATAAGTGACACCTCGCAATGAATATTATATCTTATAATGAAACATAGAAATGAGATGCGATATCCCCATTTAAGAAGCATTAGAGCTCTATTGCTTCGATACGTGGACATTCGGAAAAAGCTACTTCCTAGCATGGAAGTGTCGCATTTACATTGCTTTGAAGTGAATACGATGTATACATGACACTTCGCAATGAATATTATATCTTATCATGAGACATAGAAATGAGGTGCGATATCACGTTTTAAGAAGCATTAGAATTCTATTGCCTCGAAACGTACGCATCTGGAAACGTAGGTTCCAAGAAAGGAAGTGTCGCATTTACATTCTTTTGAAGTGAATACGTGGTACCCATAACATTTCGCAATGAGTATTATATCTTATCATGAAACATAGAAGTGAGATGCGATATCTCGCTTTATGAAGCATTAGAACCCTATTGCTTCGATACGTAGGCATCTGCAAACGCTACTTCCTGGCAAGGAAGTGTTGCATTTACATTCATTTGAAGTGAATACGAGGAATACATGAAACTTCGCATTGAAAATTATATCTTATCATGAAACACAGAAATGTTATGTGATATCGCGTTTTAAGAAGCATTAGAACGCCATTGCTTCGATACGTAGACATCTGCAAACGCTATTTCCTAGCAAGGAGATGTCGCATTTACACTCTTTTGAAGTGAATACGAGGTATACATGACACTTCGCAATGCATATCATATCTTATCATGAAACATAGAAATGAGATGCGATATCTCGTTTTAAGAAGCATTAAAACTCTATTGCTACGATACGTAGATATCTGGATACGTTATTTCCTAACAAGGAAGTGTCGCATTTACATACATTTGAAGTGAATACAAGGCATCCATAACACTTCACAATGAATATTATATCTTATCATGAAACATAGAAATGAGATGCGATATCGCGATTTAAGATTCATTAGAACTCCATTGCTACGAAACGTAGACACCTGCAGACGCTACTTCCTGGCAAGGAAGTGACGCATTTACATTCTTTTGAAATGAGTACGAGGTATACATAACACTCCACAATGAATATTATATCTTATCATGAAACATAGAAATGAGATGCGATAACGCGATTTAAGAATCATTAGTACTCTATTGCTTCGATACGTAGACATCTGCAAACGCTATTTTCTAGGAAGGAAGTGCCGCATTTACATTCTTTTGAAGTGAATTGGACGTGTACATAACACTGCACAATGAATATTATATCTTATCATGAAACATAGAAATGATATGCGATAACTCGTTTTAAGAAGCAATAGAACTCTATTGCTTCGATACGTAGAAATCTGGAAACGCTATTTCCTAGAAAGGAAGTGTCGCATTCACATCTATTTGATGTGTAGACGAGGAATACATAAGACTTCGCAATGAACATTATATCTTATCATGAAACATAGAAATGAGATGCGATATCGCGATTTAATATGCATTAGAACACTATTGCTACGATACGTAGACATCTGCAAACGCTATTTCCTAGCAAGGAAGTGTCGCATTTACACTCATCTGAGTAGTATGCGATGTAAACATGACACTCCACTATGAATATTATATCTTATCATGAAACATACAAATGAGGAGCGATATCGCGTTTTAAGAAGCATGAGGAATCTATTGCTACGATACGTAGACATCTGCAAACACTATTTCCTAGCAAGGATGTGTCGCATTTACATTCTTTTTAAGTGAATACGAGGTACACATGGCACCTCGCAATTGATATTATATCTTATCTCATGAAACATAGAAATGAGATGCGATATCTTGTTTTAAGTAGCTTTAGAACTCTATTGCTTCGAAACGTAGACATCTGCCAACGCTATTTCCTAGCCAGGAAGTGTCGCATTTACACTCATTTGTGTAGTATGCGAGGTATACGTGACACTCCACCATGAATATTATATCTTGTCATGAAACATAGAAATGAGGAGCGATATCGCGTTTTAAGAAGCACTAGAAATCTATTGCTACGATACGTAGACATCTGCAAACGCTATTTTCTAGCAAGGAAGTGCCGCATTTACATTCCTTTGAAGTGAATAGGAGGTGTACATAACACTGCACAATGAATATTATATCTTATCATGAAACATAGAAATTATATGCGATAACTCGTTTTAAGAATCATTAGAACTCTACTGCTTCGATACGTAGATATCTGCAAACGCTACCTCCTAGCAAGGAAGCGTCGCATTTACATTCTCATGAAGTAAGTACAAGGTAAACATAACACTCCACAATGAGTATTATATCTTATCATGAAACATAGAAATGAGATGCGACATCTCGTTTTAAGAAGCATTAGAACTCTATTGCTTCGATACGTAGACATCTGTAAGCGCTATTTCCCAGCAAGGAAGTGTCGCATTTACATTCATTTGAAGTGAATACGAGGTATACATAACACTTCACAATGAATATTATATCTTATCATGAGACATAGAAATGAAATGCTATATCTCGTCTTAAGAAGCATCAGAACTCTATTGCTTCGATACGCAGACATCTGCAAACGCTATTTAATAGCAAGGAAGTGTCGCATTTACATTCATTTGAAGTGAATGCGAGGTATACATGTCCCTTCGCAATGAATATTATATCGTATCATGAAACATAGAAATGAGATGCGATATCGCGTTTTAAGCAACATTAGAAATCTATAGCTTCGATACGTAGACATCGGAAAAGGCTATTTCCTAGCAGGGAAGTGTCGCATTTACATTCTTGTTAAGTGAATACGATGTATACATAACGCTCCACAGTGAATATTATATCTTATCATGAATCATTGAAATGAGATGCGATATCCCGTTTTAAGTGGCATTAGTACTCTACTGCTCCGATACCTAGACATCTGCAAACGCTATTTCCTAGGAAGGAAGTGTCACATTTACATTCATTTGAAGTGTATGCGAGGTATAAGTGACACTTCGCAATGAATATTATATCTTATCATGAAGCATAGAAATGAGATTCGATATCGCGGTTTAAGAAGCGTTAGAACCCTATTGCTACGATACGTAGACATCTGCAAACACTATTTTCTAGCAAGGAAGTTTCGCATTTACACTCTTTTGAAGTGAATACGAGGTTCACATGACACTTCGCAATGAATATTATATCCTTTCATGAAACATAGAAATGGGAAGCGAAGTCTCGTTCTAAGAAGCATTAGTACCCTACTGTTTCTATATGTAGACATCTGGAAACGCTATTTCCTGGCAAGGAAGTGTCATATTTACATTCTTTTGAAGCGAATGCGAGGTATACAGGACACTCCGCAATGAATATTACATCTTATCATGATACATAGAAATGAGATGCGATATCGCGTTTTGAGAAGCACTAGATCTCTATAGCTACGATACGTACACATCTGCGAACGCTATTTCCTAGCAAGGAGGTGTCGCATTTACATTCATTTGAAGTGTATGCGAGGTATACAAGACACTTCGCAATGAATATTATATCGTATCGTGAAACATAGAAATGAGATGCGATATCGCGATTTAAGAAGCATTAGGACTCTATTGCTTCGATACGTAGACATCTGCAAGCGCTATTTCCTAGCAAGGAAGTGTCGCATTTACATTGTTTTGAAGTGAATACGAGGTATACATGACACTTCGCAATGAATATTGTATCTTATCATGAAACATACAAATGAGATGCGATATCGCGTTTTAAGAAGAATTAGAACTCTATTGCTACGATACATAGACATCTGCAAACGCTATTTCCTAGCAAGGAAGTGACGCAATATCATTATTTTGAAGTAAGTACGAGGTATACATAACACTCCGGAATGAATATTACATCTTATCATGATACATAGAAATGAGATGCGATATCGCTTTTTGAGAAGCATTAGAACTCTAATGCTACGTTACGGAGACATCTGCAAACTCGATTTCCTAGCAAGGAAGTGTCGCACTTACATTCCTTTGAAGTGAATAGGAGGTATACATAACATTCCACAATCAATATTATATATAATCATGAAACATAGAAATGGGTTGCGATATCGCGTTTTGAGAAGCACTAGAACTCTATTGCTTCCTACGTAGACAATTGCAAACGCTACTTCCTAGCAAGGAAGTGTCGCATTTACATTCTTTTAAAGTGTACACGAGGTATACATAACACTGCACGATGTATATTATATCTTATCATGAAACATGGAAATAAGATGCGATATTGCGATTTCAGAAGCATTAGAATCCTATTGCTCGATCCGTAGACATCTCCAAACGCTACTTGCTGGCATGGAAGTGTCGCACTTACATTTTTTTGAAAGGAATACGAGGTGTACATGACACTTGGCAATGAATATTATATCTTATCATGAAACATAGAAATGTGGTGCGATATGGCGCTTTAAGAAGCATTAGCACACTATTGCCTCGATACGTAGACATCTGCAAACGCTAGTTCCTAGGAGGTAAGTGTCGCATTTACATTCATTTGAAGTGTAGACGAGATATACAGGGCACTGCACAGTGAATATTATATCTTATCATGAAACGTAGAAGTGAGTTGCTATATCGCGATTTAAGAAGCATTAGAAATCTATTGCTTCGATACGTAGACATCTGCAAACGCTACTTCCTAGCAAGGAAGAGTCGCATTTACATTCATTTGAAGTGTATGCGAGGTATACAGGACATTTCGCAATGAATATTATATCTTATCATGAAACATAGAATTGAGATGCGATATCGCGTTTTGAGAAGCATTAGAACTCCAATGCTACGATACGTAAACATCTGCAAACGCTATTTCCTAGCAAGGAAGTGTCGCATTTACATTATTTTGAAGTGAATACGAGGTATACGTGACACTTCGCAATGAATATTATATCTTATCGTAAAACATAGAAATGTGATGCGATATCTCGTTTTAAGAAGCATTAGAACTTTGTTGCTTCGATACGTAGACATCTGCCATCGCTATATCCTAGCAAGGAAGTGTCGCATTTACAATCATTTGAAGTGAATGCGAGGTATACATAACACTGCACAATGAATATTATATATAATCATGAAACATAGAAATGAGATGCGATATCGCGTTTTAAGCAGCATTAGAACTCTATTGTTGCGATACGTAGACATCTGGAAACGTTATTTCTTAGCAAGGATGTGCCGCTATTACAGACTTTTGAAGTGAATACGAGGTATACATAACACTCCACAACGTATATTGTACCTTATCACGAAACACAGTAATGAAATGCGATATCGCGATTTAACAAGCATCAGAACTCTATAGCTACGATACGTGGACATCTGCAATCGGTATTTCCATCGCGTGGAAGTGTCGCCTTTACATTCCTCTGAAGAGAATACGAGGACTACATGACACTTCGCAATCAATATTACATCATCATGAAGCATAGAAGTGACGTGCGGTACTGCGTTTTAAGAAGCATTAGAACTCTATTGCTACGATAAGTAGACATCTGCAGACTCTATTTCCCAGCAAGGAAGTGTCGCATTTACATTCTTTTGAAGTGAATGCGAGGTTTACATGACACTTCGCATTGAATATTATATCATCACGAAACATAGAAATGAGATGCGATATCGCGTTTTAAGAAGCATCAGAACTCCATTGCTACGATACGTAGACATCTGCAAACGCTATTTCCTAGCATGGAAGTGTCCTATTTACATTCTTTTGATGTGAATACGAGGTATACATGACACCTAGCAATGAATATTTTATCTTATCATGAAACATAGAAATGAGAAGCGAAGTCTCGTTCTAAGAAGCACTAGTACCCTATTGTTTCTATACGTAGACATCTGAAAACGCTATTTCCTAGCAAGGGAGTGTCGCATTTACATTCTTTTGAAGTGAATACGAGGTATACATAACACTTCGCAATGAATATTATATCTTATAATGATACATAGAAATGAGATGCTATATCGCGTTTTAAGAAGAATTAGAACTCTATTTCTACGATACGTGGACATCTGCAGACGCTACTTCCTAGCAAGGAAGTGTCGCATTTACATTCTTATGAAGCGAATACGAGATATACATGACACTGCGCAATGAATATTATACCTTATCACGAAACATTGAAATGAGATGCGACATCGCGATTTAAGTAGCATCAGAACTCTATAGCTACGATACGTAGACATCTGCAACCGGTATTTCCTGACAAGGAAGTGTCGCCTTTTATTTCGTTTGAAGTGTATGCGTGGTATACAAGACACTTTGCAATGAATATTATATCTTATTATGAAACATAGAAATGAGATGCGATATCGTGATTTAAGAAGCATTAGAACTCTATTGCTTCGAACGTAGACATCTGCAAACGCTATTTCCTCGCTCGGAAGTGTCGCATTTACATTCATTTGAAGTGTATGCGAGGTATACATGACACTTCTTAATGAATATTATATCTTATCATGAAACGTAGAAATGAGATGCGATATCGCGATTTAAGAAGCAATAGAACTGTATTGCTTAGATACGTAGACATCTGCAAACGCTATTTCCTAGCAAGGATGTGTCGCATTTACATTCAATTGAAGTGTATGCGAGGTATACATGACACTTCGCTATGAATATTACATACTATCATGAAACATAGAAATGAGATGCGATATTGCGTTCTGAGAAGCATTAGAACTCTAATGCTACGATACGTAGACATCTGCAAACGCTATTTCCTAGCAAGGGAGTGTCGCATTTACATTCATTTGAAGTGTATGCGAGATATACATGACACTTCGCAATGATTATTATATATTATCATGAAACATAGAAATGAGATGCGATATTGCGTTCTCAGAAGCATTAGAACTCTAATGCTACGATACGTAGACATCTGCAAACGCTATTTCCTAGCAAGGGAGTGTCGCATCTACATTCATTTGAAGTGTATGCGAGATATACATGACACTTCGCAATGATTATTATATATTATCATGAAACATAGAAATGAGATGCGATATCGCGTCTTGAGAAGCATTAGAGCACCAATGCTACGATACGTAGACATCTGCAAACGCTATTTCCTAGCAAGGAAGTGTCGCATTTACATTCTTTTGAAGTGAATACGAGGTATACATAACATTCCACAATGAACATTATATCTTATCGTGAAACATAGGATTGAGATGCGATATCTCGTTTTAAGATGCATTAGGAATCTATTGCTTCGATACGTGGACATCTGCCATCGCTATTTCCTAGCGAGGAAGTGTCTCATTTACATTCACTAGAAGTGTATGCGAGGTATACAAGACACTTCGCAATGAATATTATATCTAAACATGAAACATGGGAATGAGATGCGGTGTCCCGTTTGATGAACCATTAGAACTCTCTTGCTTTGATACGTAGACATCTGCAAACGCCATTTCCTAGCAAGGAAGTGACGCATTTACATTCTTCTCATGTGAATACGAGGTATACATGACGCTTCGCAATTAATATTATATCTTATCATGAAACGTAGAAATGAGATGCGATATCGCGTTTTGAGAAGCATTAGAACTCTTGCTACGATACGTAGACATCAGCAAACGCTATTTCCTAGCAATGACGTGTCGCATTTACATTCTTTTCAAGTGAATATGAGGTATACATAACACTCCACAATGAATAGTATCACTTATCATAAAACATCGAAATGAGATGCGATATCGCGTTTTAGGAAGCATTAGAATTCTATTGCTACGATACGAAGACATCTGCAGACGCTATTTCCTAGCAAGGAAGTGTCGCATTTACAATATTTGAAGTGAATACGAGGTATACATAACACTGCACAATGAATATTATATCTTGTCATGAAACATAGAGATGAGATGCGATATCGCGATTTAAGCAGCATTAGAACTCTATTGCTTCGATACGTAGACATCTGCAAACGCTATTTCCTAGCAAGGAAGTGTCGCATTTACATTCATTTGAAGTGTATGAGAGGTATACATGACGCTTCGCAATGAATATTATATCTCATCATGAAACATGGAAATGAGATGCGATATCGCGTTTTAAGAAGCGTTAGAAACCTATTGCTTCGATACGTAGACATCTGCAAACGCTACCTCCTAGCAAGGATGTGTCGCATTTAGATTCTTTTGAAGTGAATATGAAGTATACATGACACTACGCAATGAATATTATATCTTATCATTAAACATAGAAATGAGATGCGATATCGCGTTTTAGGTGTAACGTCAGGCGTACCGCCTGCCACCCTCCGGCGTCCACCTCATCATCCCCAGCATCCGTATCCGGAGCCCCTGCACACGGGCCACCCGCCGACTCGCCGTCCCTACAGAAGGAGACAAAGGTACGAGAGGGAAGAAGGATGCAGCATGCCGCGCCCACGCGCGATCTCCACACACGAGGGGGAGAACTTCACCCCGTATTACGAGGGCGAGGAGCTCTCCGACACATACTGGGTCTAATCCCCAGCGATCACGAAGCCCTATACGTACTTCTCGTACATGTGGGACTAGAATAAGCACATTACTCATATATGTACATACACACCAACACACACCTAGATTTAAGTAAATATATGTATATATTTTATTCATGCACGGCTATGTTCCGTGCACTCGCGCGCACACTCGACGCTCGCGGCTCACGCTTAACGCGGGCCGCGCCCCACTCCGAACGGCCGCCCCACCACGAGGGCCGAGCGACCGCCCTACTCCGACCGTCCGCCCCACCGCGAGGTCCCAGCGACTCGCGCGCCGCGCGACCCGAGGAGGTCGCGGACGCGAGATCCGAGGTTCAGTTGCTAACTCATCTCCGATCTGGAGAGTTCGTATCTCATCTCCGTACCGAGGAGTTCTAATCCAGCATCCGAACGATGCACTTCCGATCCGAGCAATAGGCTCATTCGCAACGAGCAATTAGCTCTAATGCATTCGTCTCTATCCATACTCCCATAGCGGAGTCCATTCGATACTTTATACTATTTCTAATTCTCATTGTAATCGCTAGTCAGTAACTTAGAATTTAGTCAAGTGTATCTGGTATAGTGAAATCATAGAATATAGTTTATTTTTACCAGATTCAAAGTATCTTTATTCGAGTTCAAATACAATTCCTTAATTCTAATCCACGGGTACGCTCGCGATTATTCTAATTCTATATCTCATCTACGATAGTCTTGAGGCTCGACGACTAGAGCGAACCAGCGCTTAGTTGCTCCATCCTCACTTCTACCGTGTACAGAATATCTTGCGCCCAGGTCGATCCCGGTAAGCTAGAGCGAACCAACGCTTAGCCGTGCCGTATTCAACCGAAGTTCAAGTATACTCGATGAGCCTTGCACCTCCGACAAAGCGTACACGACGCGCGGGGAGGAGAGAGTTTATTCGTCGTCTCGCTCGGGAATACGTGGGTGATGCACCAGAATATTCAATTTCCTACGTTCGAGTCCTGGTTCCTGTGAAGGAGGTTTCCTTCGCCGCACGACCCGTACGAGTCGCCAATCGTCAGGGCCAAACGCCGATACCTGCCAGCCGGAGTCAACCCGCCTGGACGCTTATTCCCGTAGACGTACCTCCGTTCCAGCCGTACGCCGCCGCCATCCCGGTTGCGGATCCAAGGCGCTCCAGGTACCTGGAAATAGAAATCAGACAGCGGAATCAAGCCTTCGCAAGGTAAGTTTAGTGTTAATTACCGTTTTATCGAGTCCGAAACGCCGACGAACCCGGTCCGGACGCAATTCGCGTTATTTTCGGGAACGGTTACGACTTTGTGCCACCGTTGCGAGCGCAACCGCACCTCGGGACGTGACATAGGAAGCATTAGAATTCTATTGCTACGATACGAAGACATCTGCGGACGCTATTTCCTAGCAAGGAAGTGTCGCATTTACAATATTTGAAGTGAATACGAGGTATACATAACACTGCACAATGAATATTATATCTTGTCATGAAACATAGAGATGAGATGCGATATCGCGATTTATGCAGCATTAGAACTCTATTGCTTCGATACGTAGACATCTGCAAACGCTATTTCCTAGCAAGGAAGTGTAGCATTTACATTCTTCTGAAGTGAATACGAGGTATACATGACACTTGGCAATGAATATTATATCTTATCATAAAACATAGAAATGAGATGCGATATCTCGTTTTAAGAAGCATTAGAACTCTGTTGCTTCGATACGTAGACATCTGCCATCGCTATTTCCTAGCAAGGAAGTGTCGCATTTACATCAATTTGAAGTGTATGCGAGGTATACAAGAAATTTCATAATGTATATTACATCACATCATGAAACAAAGAATTGAGATGCGGTATCGCGTTTTGAGAAGCATTCGAACCTTCTTGCTACGATACGTAGACATTGCAAACGCTATTTCCAAGCAAGGAAGTGTCGCATTTACATTCACTTGAAGTGTATGAGAGGTATACATGACACTTCGCAATGAATATTATATCTCATCATGAAACATGGAAATGAGATGCGATATCGCGTTTTAAGAAGCGTTAGAAACCTATTGCTTCGATACGTAGACATCTGCAAGCGCTACTTCCTAGCAAGGATGTGTCGCATTTGCATTCTTTTGAAGTGAATATGAAGTATACATGACACTACGCAATGAATATTATATCTTATCATTAAACATAGAAATGAGATGCGATATCGCGTTTTAAGAAGCATTAGAACTCTATTTCTACGATATGTAGACATCTGCAGACGCTATTTCCTAGCAAGGAAGTGTCGCATTTACATTCTTAGGAAATGTAGACGAGGTATACATAACACTCCACAATGAATGTTATATCTTATCATGAAACATAGAAATGAGATGCGATATGGCGATTTAAGAAGCATTAGAACTCTATTGCTACGATACGTAGACATCTGCAGACGCTATTTCCTAGCAAGGAAGTGTCGCATTTACATTCATTTGAAGTGTATGCGAGGTATACATGTCACTTCGCAATGAATATTATATCTTATCATGAAACATAGAAATGAGATTCGATATCGCGTTTTAAGAAGCATTAGAATTCTATTGCTACGATACGAAGACATCTGCAGACGCTATTTCCTTGCAAGGAAGTGTCGCATTTACAATATTTGAAGTGAATACGAGGTATACATAACACTGCACAATGAATATTATAGCTTATCATGAGACATAGAAATGAGATGCGATATCGCGTTTTTAGTAGCATTAGAACTCTAATGCTACGATACGTAGACAACTGCAAGCGCTAATTCCTTGCAGGGAAGTGTCGCATTTACATTCTTTTGAAGTGAATACGAAGTATACGTGACACTTCGCAGTGAATATTATATCTTATCATAATAAATTGAAATGAGATGCGATATTGCGATTTAAGCAGCATTAGAACTCTATTGCTACGATACGTAGACATCTGCAAACGCTATTTCCTAGCAAGGAAGTGTCAGACTTACGTTCTTTTGAAGCGAATACCAGGTTTACATAACACTGCACAATGAATATTATATCTTATCATGAAACATAGAAATGGGATGCGATATCGTGATTTAAGCAGCATTAGAATTCTATTGCTTCGACACGTATGCACCTGCAAACGCTATTTCCTTGCAAGGAAGTGTAGCATTTACATTGTTCTGAAGTGAATACGAGGTATACAAGACACTTGGCAATTAATATTGTATCTTATCATGAAACATAGAAACGAGATGCGATATCGCGTCTTAAGAGGAATTAGAACTCTAATGCTACGATACGTAGACATCTGCAGACGCTATTTCCTAGCAAGGAAGTGTCGCATTTACATTCTTTTGAAGTGAATACGAGGTATAGGTGACACTTCGCAATGAATATTATATATTATCATGAAACAAAGAAATGAGATGCGATATCGCGATTTAAGGAGCATTAAAACTCTATTAGTTCGATACGTAGACATCTGCAAACACTATTTTCTAGCAAGGAAGTGTCGCATTTACACTCTTTTGAAGTGAATACGAGGTTTACATGACACTTCGCAATGAATATTATATCCTTTCATGAAACATAGAAATGAGAAGCGAAGTCTCGTTCTAAGAAGCATTAGTACCCTATTGTTTCTATACGTAGACATTTGGATGCGCTATTTCCTGGCAAGGAAGTGTCATATTTACATTCTTTTGATGTGAATATGAGGTATACATGACACTTCGCAATGTATATTATATCTCATCATGACACATAGAAATGAGATGCGATATCGCGTTTTAAGAAGCATTAGAACTCTATTGTTGCGATACGTAGACATCTGGAAACGCTACTTCTTAGCAAGGATGTGCCGCTATTACAGTCTTTTGAAGTGAATACGAGGTATACATAACACTCCACGACGTATATTGTACCATATCACGAAACACAGTAATGAAACGCGATATCGCGATTTAACAAGCATCAGAACTCTATAGCTACGATACGTGGACATCTGCAATCGGTATTTCCATCGCGAGGAAGTGTCGCCTTTACATTCCTCTGAAGAGAATACGAGGAATACATGACACTTCGCACTGAATATTCCATCTTATCATGAAACATAGAAGTGAGGTTCGGCATTGCGTTTTAAGAAGCATTAGAACTCTAATGCTACGATAAGTAGACATCTGCTAACGCTATTTCCTTGCAAGGAAGTGTCGCATTTACATTCTTTTGAAGTGAATACGAGGTATACATGACACTTCGCAATGAATATTACATCTTATCATGATACATAGAAATGAGATGCGATATCGCGTTTTGAGAAGCATTAGAACTCTATTGTTTGGATACGTAGACATCTGCAAACGCTATTTCCTAGCAACGAAGTGTCGCATTTACATTCATTTTAAGTTTATGCGAGGTATAAGTGTCACTTCGCAATAAATATTATATCTTATCATGAAACATAGACGTGAAGCGCGATATCGCGTTTTAAGAAGCACTAGATCTCTATAGCTACGATACGTACACATCTGCGAACGCTATTTCCTAGCAAGGAAGTGTCGCATTTACATTCATTTGAAGTGTATGCGAGGTATACAAGACACTTCGCAATGAATATTATATCGTATCGTGAAACATAGAAATGAGATGCGATATCGCGATTTAAGAAGCATTAGGACTCTATTGCTTCGATACGTAGACATCTGCAAACGCTACTTCCTAGCAAGGAAGAGTCGCATTTACATTCATTTGAAGTGTATGCGAGGTATACAGGACATTTCGCAATGTATATTATATCTCATCATGACACATAGAAATGAGATGCGATATCGCGTTTTAAGAAGCATTAGAACTCTATTGTTGCGATACGTAGACATCTGGAAACGTTATTTCTTAGCAAGGATGTGCCGCTATTACAGTCTTTTGAAGTGAATACGAGGTATACATAACACTCCACGACGTATATTGTACCTTATCACGAAACACAGTAATGAAATGCGATATCGCGATTTAACAAGCATCAGAACTCTATAGCTACGAGACGTGGACATCTGCAATCGGTATTTCCATCGCGAGGAAGTGTCGCCTTTACATTCCTCTGAAGAGAATACGAGGACTACATGACACTTCGCAATCAATATTACATCATCATGAAGCATAGAAGTGACGTGCGGTATTGCGTTTTAAGAAGCATTAGAACTCTATTGCTACGATAAGTAGACATCTGCAAACTCTATTTCCCAGCAAGGAAGTGTCGCATTTACATTCTTTTGAAGTGAATGCGAGGTTTACATGACACTATGCATTGAATATTATATCATCACGAAACATAGAAATGAGATGCGATATCGCGTTTTAAGAAGCATTAGAACTCCATTGCTACGATACGTAGACATCTGCAAACGCTATTTCCTAGCATGGAAGTGTCCTATTTACATTCTTTTGATGTGAATACGAGGTATACATGACACCTAGCAATGAATATTTTATCTTATCATGAAACATAGAAATGAGAAGCGAAGTCTCGTTCTAAGAAGCACTAGTACCCTATTGTTTCTATACGTAGACATCTGAAAACGCTATTTCCTAGCAAGGGAGTGTCGCATTTACATTCTTTTGAAGTGAATACGAGGTATACATAACACTTCGCAATGAATATTATATCTTATAATGAAACATAGAAATGAGATGCTATATCGCGTTTTAAGAAGAATTAGAACTCTATTTCTACGATACGTGGACATCTGCAGACGCTACTTCCTAGCAAGGAAGTGTCGCATTTACATTCTTATGAAGCGAATACGAGGTATACATGACACTGCGCAATGAATATTATACCTTATCACGAAACATTGAAATGAGATGCGACATCGCGATTTAAGTAGCATCAGAACTCTATAGCTACGATACGTAGACATCTGCAACCGGTATTTCCTGACAAGGAAGTGTCGCCTTTTATTTCGTTTGAAGTGTATGCGTGGTATACAAGACACTTTGCAATGAATATTATATCTTATGATGAAACATAGAAATGAGATGCGATATCGCGATTTAAGAAGCATTAGAACTCTATTGCTTCGAACGTAGACATCTGCAAACGCTATTTCCTCGCTCGGAAGTGTCGCATTTACATTCATTTGAAGTGTATGCGAGGTATACATGACACTTCTTAATGAATATTATATCTTATCATGAAACGTAGAAATGAGATGCGATATCGCGATTTAAGAAGCAATAGAACTGTATTGCTTAGATACGTAGACATCTGCAAACGCTATTTCATAGCAAGGAAGTGTCGCATTTACATTCCATTGAAGTGTATGCGAGGTATACATGACACTTCGCAATGAATATTACATACTATCATGAAACATAGAAATGAGATGCGATATTGCGTTCTCAGAAGCATTAGAACTCTAATGCTACGATACGTAGACATCTGCAAACGCTATTTCCTAGCAAGGGAGTGTCGCATTTACATTCATTTGAAGTGTATGCGAGATATACATGACACTTCGCAATGATTATTATATATTATCATGAAACATAGAAATGAAATGCGATATCGCGTCTTGAGAAGCATTAGAGCACTAATGCTACGATACGTAGACATCTGCAAACGCTATTTCCTAGCAAGGAAGTGTCGCATTTATATTCTTTTGAAGTGAATACGAGGTATACATAACATTCCACAATGAACATTATATCTTATCATGAAACATAGGATTGAGATGCGATATCGCGTTTTGAGAAGCACTAGAACTCTCTTGCTACGATACGTAGACATCTGCAAACGCTATTTCCTAGCAAGGTTGTGACGTATTTTCATACTTTTGATGTGAATACGGGGCATACATAACACTGCACAATGAATATTATATCTTATCATGAAACATAGAAATGAGATGCGATATGACGATTTAAGGAGAATTAGAACTCTATTGCTTCGATACGTAGACATCTACAAACGCTATATCCCAGCAAGGAAGTGTCGCATTTACATTAACTTGATGTGTGTGCGAGGTATACAAGAAATTTCATTATGTATATTACATCATATCATGAAACATAGAATTGAGATGCGGTATCGCGTTTTGAGAAGCATCCGAACTCTCTTGCTACGATACGTAGACATCTGCAAACGCTATTTCCTAGCAAGGAAGTGTCGCATTTACATTCTTTTGAAGTGAGTACGAGGTATACATAACACTCCACAATGAATATTATATCTTATCATGATTCATAGAATTGGGATGCGATATCCCGTTTTAAGAAGCATTAGATCTCTATTGCTTCGATACAGAGATATCTGGGAACCTAATTTCCTAGAAAGCAAGTCTCGCATTTACATTCATTTGAAGTGTAGACGAGTAATACATAACACTTCGGAATGAATATTATATCTTATCATGAGACATAGAAATGAGATGCGATATCTCGTCTGAAGAAGCATTAGAACTCTATTGCTACGATACGTAGACATCTGCAGACGCTATTTCCTAGCAAGGAAGTGTCGCATTTACATTCATTTGAAGTGTATGCGTGGTACACATGACACTTCGCAATGAATATTATATCAAATAATGAAACATAGAAATGAGATGCGATATCGCGATTTAAGAAGCATTGGAATCCTAGTGTTACGATACGTAGTCATCTGCAGACGCTATTTCCTTGCAAGGAAGTGTCGCATTTACAATATTTGAAGTGAATACAAGGTATACATAACACTGCACAATGAATATTATAGCTTCTCATGAGACATAGAAATGAGATGCGATATCGCGTTTTTAGTAGCATTAGAACTCTAATGCTACGATACGTAGACAACTGCAAGCGCTAATTCCTTGCAGGGAAGTGTCGCATTTACATTCTTTTGAAGTGAATACGAAGTATACGTGACACTGCGCAGTGAATATTATATCTTATCATAATAAATTGAAATGAGATGCGATATTGCGATTTAAGCAGCATTAGAACTCTATTGCTACGATACGTAGACATCTGCAAACGCTATTTCCTAGCAAGGAAGTGTCGCATTTACGTTCTTTTGAAGCGAATACCAGGTTTACATAACACTGCACAATGAATATTATATCTTATCATGAAACATAGAAATGGGATGCGATATCGTGATTTAAGCAGCATTAGAATTCTATTGCTTCGATACGTATGCACCTGCAAACGCTATTTCCTTGCAAGGGAGTGTCAAATTTACATTCTTTTGAAGTGAATACGAGGTATACATAACACTCCACAATGGATATTATATCTTATCATAAAACATAGAAATGAGATGCGATATCTCGTTTCAAGAAGCATTAGAACTCTGTTGCTTCGATTCGTAGACATCTGCAGACGCAATTTCCTAGCAAAGAAGTGTCGCATTTACATACTTTTGAAGTGAATACGAGGTATACATAACACTCCACAATGAATATTATATCTTATCATGAAACACAGAAATGAGATGCGATATCGCGATTTGAGAAGCATTAGAACTCTATTGCTTCGATACGGAGACATCTGTAAACGCTATTTCCTAGAAAGGAAGTGTCGCATTGACATTCTTTTGAAGTGAATACCAGGAGTACATAATACTCCACAATGAATATTATATCTTATCATGAAACATAGAAATGAAATGCGATATGGCGATTTAAGAAGCATTCGATCTCTATTGCTTCGGTACGTAGACATCTGCCAACGCTATTTCCTAGCAAGGAAGTGTCGCATTTACATTCATTTGAAGTGTATGCGAGGTATACAAGACACTTCGCAATGAATATTATATCTTATCATGAAACATAGAAATGAGATGCGATATCGCGATTTAAGAAGCATTAGGGCTCCAATGCTACGATACGTAGATATCTGCCAACGCTATTTCCTAGCAAAGAAGTGTCGCATTTACATTCATTCGAAGTGTAGACGAGGAATACATTACACTCCGTAATGAATATTATATCTTATCACGAAACATAGAAATGAGATGCGATATCGCGATTTAATGTGCATTAGAACTCTATTGCTTCGATACGTACACATCTGGAAACGCTATTTCCTAGCAAGGAAGTGTCGCGTTTACATTCATTCGAAGTGTAGACAATGAATACATTACACTTCGTAATGAGTATTATATCCTATCATGAAACATAGAAATGAGATGCGATATCGCGATTTAAGATGCATTAGAACTCTATTGCTTCGGTACGTAGACATCTGCAAACGCTACTTCCTAGCAAGGAAGTGTCGCATTTACATTCTTTTGAAGTGAATTCGAGGTATACATAACACTGCACAATGAATATTATATCTTATCATGAAACATAGAAATGTGATGTGATATCGCGATTTAAGAAGCATTAGAACTCCATTGCTACGATACGTAGATATCTGCAAAAGCTATTTCCTAGCAAGGAAGTGTCGCATTTACATTCTTTTGATGTGAATACTAGGTATACATAACACTCCAGAATGAATGTTATACCTTATCATGAAACATAGAAATGAGATGCGATATCGCGTTTTAAGGAACATTAGAACTGTATTGCTCTGATACGTAGACATCTGCAGACGCTATTTCCTAGCAAGGAAGTGTCGCATTTACATTCTTTTGAAGTGAATACGAGGTATACATAACACCCCACAAAGAATATTATATCTTATCATGGAACGTAGAAATGAGATGCGATATCGCGATTTAAGAGGCATTAAATATCTATTGCTTCGATACGTAGACATCAGCAAAAGCTATTTTCTAACAAGGAATTGTCGCATTTTCATTCTTTTGTAGTGAATACGATGTATACATGACACTTCGCAATGAATATTATATCTTATCATGAAACATAGAACTACGATGCGATACCGCGTTTTAAGAAGCATTAGAACTCTATTGCTTCGATACGTGGACATCTGGAAACGCTATTTCCTAGCAAGGAAGTGTGGTATTTACAATCTTTTTAAGTGCAGACGATGTATTCGTGGAAGTGTGGCATTTACAATCTTTTGTACTGCAGACGAGGTATACATAACACTTCGCAATGAATATTATGTCATGTCACAAAACATAGAAATGGGATGTGATATCACGTTTTAAGAAGCATTAGAACTCTCTTGCTTCGATACGTAGACATCTGGAAGCGCTATTTCCTAGCGGGGAAGGGTGTCATTTACATTCTTTTGAAGTGTAGACGAGGTATACATAACACTTCGCAACGAATATTATATCTTATAATGAAACATTGAAATGGGTTGCTGTATCCCGTTTTATGAAGCATGAGAACTCTATTGCTTCGATACGTAGACATCTGGAAACACTATTTCCTAGCATGCAAGTGAGAGATTTATATTCCTTTGACATGCAGACGAGGTATACATAACACTTCGCAATGAAATTTGTATCTTATCATGAAACATAGAAGAGAGATGCGATATCTGCGATTTAAGATGCACTAGGACTCTATTGCTTCGATACTTAGACATGTGGAAACGCATTTCCTAGCAAGGAAGTGTGGCATTTACATTCTTGTGAAGTGTAGATGATGTATAAATGACACTTCGCAATGAATACTATATCTAATCATGAAACATAGAAACGAATAGCGATATCGCGTTCTAAGAAGCATTAGAACTCCATTGCTACGATACGTAGACATCTGCAAACGCTATTTCCTAGCATGGAAGTGTCCTATTTACATTCTTTTGATGTGAATACGAGGTATACATGACACCTAGCAATGAATATTTTATCTTATCATGAAACATAGAAATGAGAAGCGAAGTCTCGTTCTAAGAAGCACTAGTACCCTATTGTTTCTATACGTAGACATCTGAAAACGCTATTTCCTAGCAAGGGAGTGTCGCATTTACATTCTTTTGAAGTGAATACGAGGTATACATAACACTTCGCAATGAATATTATATCTTATAATGATACATAGAAATGAGATGCTATATCGCGTTTTAAGAAGAATTAGAACTCTATTTCTACGATACGTGGACATCTGCAGACGCTACTTCCTAGCAAGGAAGTGTCGCATTTACATTCTTATGAAGCGAATACGAGATATACATGACACTGCGCAATGAATATTATACCTTATCACGAAACATTGAAATGAGATGCGACATCGCGATTTAAGTAGCATCAGAACTCTATAGCTACGATACGTAGACATCTGCAACCGGTATTTCCTGACAAGGAAGTGTCGCCTTTTATTTCGTTTGAAGTGTATGCGTGGTATACAAGACACTTTGCAATGAATATTATATCTTATGATGAAACATAGAAATGAGATGCGATATCGTGATTTAAGAAGCATTAGAACTCTATTGCTTCGAACGTAGACATCTGCAAACGCTATTTCCTCGCTCGGAAGTGTCGCATTTACATTCATTTGAAGTGTATGCGAGGTATACATGACACTTCTTAATGAATATTATATCTTATCATGAAACGTAGAAATGAGATGCGATATCGCGATTTAAGAAGCAATAGAACTGTATTGCTTAGATACGTAGACATCTGCAAACGCTATTTCCTAGCAAGGAAGTGTCGCATTTACATTCAATTGAAGTGTATGCGAGGTATACATGACACTTCGCTATGAATATTACATACTATCATGAAACATAGAAATGAGATGCGATATTGCGTTCTGAGAAGCATTAGAACTCTAATGCTACGATACGTAGACATCTGCAAACGCTATTTCCTAGCAAGGAAGTGTCGCATTTACACTCATCTGAGTAGTATGCGATGTAAACATGACACTCCACTATGAATATTATATCTTATCATGAAACATACAAATGAGGAGCGATATCGCGTTTTAAGAAGCATGAGGAATCTATTGCTACGATACGTAGACATCTGCAAACACTATTTCCTAGCAAGGATGTGTCGCATTTACATTCTTTTTAAGTGAATACGAGGTACACATGGCACCTCGCAATTGATATTATATCTTATCTCATGAAACATAGAAATGAGATGCGATATCTTGTTTTAAGAAGCTTTAGAACTCTATTGCTTCGAAACGTAGACATCTGCCAACGCTATTTCCTAGCCAGGAAGTGTCGCATTTACACTCATTTGTGTAGTATGCGAGGTAAACGTGACACTCCACCATGAATATTATATCTTGTCATGAAACATAGAAATGAGGAGCGATATCGCGTTTTAAGAAGCACTAGAAATCTATTGCTACGATACGTAGACATCTGCAAACGCTATTTTCTAGCAAGGAAGTGCCGCATTTACATTCCTTTGAAGTGAATAGGAGGTGTACATAACACTGCACAATGAATATTATATCTTATCATGAAACATAGAAATTATATGCGATAACTCGTTTTAAGAATCATTAGAACTCTACTGCTTCGATACGTAGACATCTGCAAACGCTATTTCCAAACAAGGAAGTGTCGCATTTACATTCTTTTGAAGCGTATGCGAGGTATACGTGACACTTCGCAATGAATAATATATCTTACCATGAAACATAGGAATGAGACGCGATATTTCGTTTTAAGAAGCATTAGAACTCTATTGCTACGATACGTAGATATCTGCAAACGCTACCTCCTAGCAAGGAAGCGTCGCATTTACATTCTCATGAAGTAAGTACAAGGTAAACATAACACTCCACAATGAGTATTATATCTTATCATGAAACATAGAAATGAGATGCGACATCTCGTTTTAAGAAGCATTAGAACTCTATTGCTTCGATACGTAGACATCTGTAAGCGCTATTTCCCAGCAAGGAAGTGTCGCATTTACATTCATTTGAAGTGAATACGAGGTATACATAACACTTCACAATGAATATTATATCTTATCATGAGACATAGAAATGAAATGCTATATCTCGTCTTAAGAAGCATCAGAACTCTATTGCTTCGATACGCAGACATCTGCAAACGCTATTTAATAGCAAGGAAGTGTCGCATTTACATTCATTTGAAGTGAATGCGAGGTATACATGTCCCTTCGCAATGAATATTATATCGTATCATGAAACATAGAAATGAGATGCGATATCGCGTTTTAAGCAACATTAGAAATCTATAGCTTCGATACGTAGACATCGGAAAAGGCTATTTCCTAGCAGGGAAGTGTCGCATTTACATTCTTGTTAAGTGAATACGATGTATACATAACGCTCCACAGTGAATATTATATCTTATCATGAATCATTGAAATGAGATGCGATATCCCGTTTTAAGTGGCATTAGTACTCTACTGCTCCGATACCTAGACATCTGCAAACGCTATTTCCTAGGAAGGAAGTGTCACATTTACATTCATTTGAAGTGTATGCGAGGTATAAGTGACACTTCGCAATGAATATTATATCTTATCATGAAGCATAGAAATGAGATTCGATATCGCGGTTTAAGAAGCGTTAGAACCCTATTGCTACGATACGTAGACATCTGCAAACACTATTTTCTAGCAAGGAAGTTTCGCATTTACACTCTTTTGAAGTGAATACGAGGTTCACATGACACTTCGCAATGAATATTATATCCTTTCATGAAACATAGAAATGGGAAGCGAAGTCTCGTTCTAAGAAGCATTAGTACCCTACTGTTTCTATATGTAGACATCTGGAAACGCTATTTCCTGGCAAGGAAGTGTCATATTTACATTCTTTTGAAGCGAATGCGAGGTATACAGGACACTCCGCAATGAATATTACATCTTATCATGATACATAGAAATGAGATGCGATATCGCGTTTTGAGAAGCACTAGATCTCTATAGCTACGATACGTACACATCTGCGAACGCTATTTCCTAGCAAGGAGGTGTCGCATTTACATTCATTTGAAGTGTATGCGAGGTATACAAGACACTTCGCAATGAATATTATATCGTATCGTGAAACATAGAAATGAGATGCGATATCGCGATTTAAGAAGCATTAGGACTCTATTGCTTCGATACGTAGACATCTGCAAGCGCTATTTCCTAGCAAGGAAGTGTCGCATTTACATTGTTTTGAAGTGAATACGAGGTATACATGACACTTCGCAATGAATATTGTATCTTATCATGAAACATACAAATGAGATGCGATATCGCGTTTTAAGAAGAATTAGAACTCTATTGCTACGATACATAGACATCTGCAATCGCTATTTCCTAGCAAGGAAGTGACGCAATATCATTATTTTGAAGTAAGTACGAGGTATACATAACACTCCGGAATGAATATTACATCTTATCATGATACATAGAAATGAGATGCGATATCGCTTTTTGAGAAGCATTAGAACTCTAATGCTACGTTACGGAGACATCTGCAAACTCGATTTCCTAGCAAGGAAGTGTCGCACTTACATTCCTTTGAAGTGAATAGGAGGTATACATAACATTCCACAATCAATATTATATATAATCATGAAACATAGAAATGGGTTGCGATATCGCGTTTTGAGAAGCACTAGAACTCTATTGCTTCCTACGTAGACAATTGCAAACGCTACTTCCTAGCAAGGAAGTGTCGCATTTACATTCTTTTAAAGTGTACACGAGGTATACATAACACTGCACGATGTATATTATATCTTATCATGAAACATGGAAATAAGATGCGATACTGCGATTTCAGAAGCATTAGAATCCTATTGCTCGATCCGTAGACATCTCCAAACGCTACTTGCTGGCATGGAAGTGTCGCACTTACATTTTTTTGAAAGGAATACGAGGTGTACATGACACTTGGCAATGAATATTATATCTTATCATGAAACATAGAAATGTGGTGCGATATGGCGCTTTAAGAAGCATTAGCACACTATTGCCTCGATACGTAGACATCTGCAAACGCTAGTTCCTAGGAGGTAAGTGTCGCATTTACATTCATTTGAAGTGTAGGCGAGATATACAGAGCACTGCACAATGAATATTATATCTTATCATGAAACGTAGAAGTGAGTTGCTATATCGCGATTTAAGAAGCATTAGAAATCTATTGCTTCGATACGTAGACATCTGCAAACGCTACTTCCTAGCAAGGAAGAGTCGCATTTACATTCATTTGAAGTGTATGCGAGGTGTACAGGACATTTCGCAATGAATATTATATCTTATCATGAAACATAGAATTGAGATGCGATATCGCGTTTTGAGAAGCATTAGAACTCCAATGCTACGATACGTAAACATCTGCAAACGCTATTTCCTAGCAAGGAAGTGTCGCATTTACATTATTTTGAAGTGAATACGAGGTATACGTGACACTTCGCAATGAATATTATATCTTATCGTAAAACATAGAAATGTGATGCGATATCTCGTTTTAAGAAGCATTAGAACTTTGTTGCTTCGATACGTAGACATCTGCCATCGCTATATCCTAGCAAGGAAGTGTCGCATTTACAATCATTTGAAGTGAATGCGAGGTATACATAACACTGCACAATGAATATTATATATAATCATGAAACATAGAAATGAGATGCGATATCGCGTTTTAAGCAGCATTGGAACTCTATTGTTGCGATACGTAGACATCTGGAAACGTTATTTCTTAGCAAGGATGTGCCGCTATTACAGACTTTTGAAGTGAATACGAGGTATACATAACACTCCACTACGTATATTGTACCTTATCACGAAACACAGTAATGAAATGCGATATCGTGATTTAACAAGCATCAGAACTCTATAGCTACGATACGTGGACATCTGCAATCGGTATTTCCATCGCGTGGAAGTGTCGCCTTTACATTCCTCTGAAGAGAATACGAGGACTACATGACACTTCGCAATCAATATTACATCATCATGAAGCATAGAAGTGACGTGCGGTACTGCGTTTTAAGAAGCATTAGAACTCTATTGCTACGATAAGTAGACATCTGCAGACTCTATTTCCCAGCAAGGAAGTGTCGCATTTACATTCTTTTGAAGTGAATGCGAGGTTTACATGACACTTCGCATTGAATATTATATCATCACGAAACATAGAAATGAGATGCGATATCGCGTTTTAAGAAGCATTAGAACTCCATTGCTACGATACGTAGACATCTGCAAACGCTATTTCCTAGCATGGAAGTGTCCTATTTACATTCTTTTGATGTGAATACGAGGTATACATGACACCTAGCAATGAATATTTTATCTTATCATGAAACATAGAAATGAGAAGCGAAGTCTCGTTCTAAGAAGCACTAGTACCCTATTGTTTCTATACGTAGACATCTGAAAACGCTATTTCCTAGCAAGGGAGTGTCGCATTTACATTCTTTTGAAGTGAATACGAGGTATACATAACACTTCGCAATGAATATTATATCTTATAATGATACATAGAAATGAGATGCTATATCGCGTTTTAAGAAGAATTAGAACTCTATTTCTACGATACGTGGACATCTGCAGACGCTACTTCCTAGCAAGGAAGTGTCGCGTTTACATTCTTATGAAGCGAATACGAGATATACATGACACTGCGCAATGAATATTATACCTTATCACGAAACATTGAAATGAGATGCGACATCGCGATTTAAGTAGCATCAGAACTCTATAGCTACGATACGTAGACATCTGCAACCGGTATTTCCTGACAAGGAAGTGTCGCCTTTTATTTCGTTTGAAGTGTATGCGTGGTATACAAGACACTTTGCAATGAATATTATATCTTATGATGAAACATAGAAATGAGATGCGATATCGTGATTTAAGAAGCATTAGAACTCTATTGCTTCGAACGTAGACATCTGCAAACGCTATTTCCTCGCTCGGAAGTGTCGCATTTACATTCATTTGAAGTGTATGCGAGGTATACATGACACTTCTTAATGAATATTATATCTTATCATGAAACGTAGAAATGAGATGCGATATCGCGATTTAAGAAGCAATAGAACTGTATTGCTTAGATACGTAGACATCTGCAAACGCTATTTCCTAGCAAGGAAGTGTCGCATTTACATTCAATTGAAGTGTATGCGAGGTATACATGACACTTCGCTATGAATATTACATACTATCATGAAACATAGAAATGAGATGCGATATTGCGTTCTGAGAAGCATTAGAACTCTAATGCTACGATACGTAGACATCTGCAAACGCTATTTCCTAGCAAGGGAGTGTCGCATTTACATTCATTTGAAGTGTATGCGGGATATACATGACACTTCGCAATGATTATTATATATTATCATGAAACATAGAAATGAGATGCGATATTGCGTTCTCAGAAGCATTAGAACTCTAATGCTACGATACGTAGACATCTGCAAACGCTATTTCCTAGCAAGGGAGTGTCGCATCTACATTCATTTGAAGTGTATGCGAGATATACATGACACTTCGCAATGATTATTATATATTATCATGAAACATAGAAATGAGATGCGATATCGCGTCTTGAGAAGCATTAGAGCACCAATGCTACGATACGTAGACATCTGCAAACGCTATTTCCTAGCAAGGAAGTGTCGCATTTACATTCTTTTGAAGTGAATACGAGGTATACATAACATTCCACAATGAACATTATATCTTATCATGAAACATAGGATTGAGATGCGATATCTCGTTTTAAGATGCATTAGGAATCTATTGCTTCGATACGTGGACATCTGCCATCGCTATTTCCTAGCGAGGAAGTGTCTCATTTACATTCACTAGAAGTGTATGCGAGGTATACAAGACACTTCGCAATGAATATTATATCTAAACATGAAACATGGGAATGAGATGCGGTGTCCCGTTTGATGAACCATTAGAACTCTCTTGCTTTGATACGTAGACATCTGCAAACGCCATTTCCTAGCAAGGAAGTGACGCATTTACATTCTTCTCATGTGAATACGAGGTATACATGACGCTTCGCAATTAATATTATATCTTATCATGAAACGTAGAAATGAGATGCGATATCGCGTTTTGAGAAGCATTAGAACTCTTGCTACGATACGTAGACATCAGCAAACGCTATTTCCTAGCAATGACGTGTCGCATTTACATTCTTTTCAAGTGAATATGAGGTATACATAACACTCCACAATGAATAGTATCACTTATCATAAAACATCGAAATGAGATGCGATATCGCGTTTTAGGAAGCATTAGAATTCTATTGCTACGATACGAAGACATCTGCAGACGCTATTTCCTAGCAAGGAAGTGTCGCATTTACAATATTTGAAGTGAATACGAGGTATACATAACACTGCACAATGAATATTATATCTTGTCATGAAACATAGAGATGAGATGCGATATCGCGATTTAAGCAGCATTAGAACTCTATTGCTTCGATACGTAGACATCTGCAAACGCTATTTCCTAGCAAGGAAGTGTCGCATTTACATTCATTTGAAGTGTATGAGAGGTATACATGACGCTTCGCAATGAATATTATATCTCATCATGAAACATGGAAATGAGATGCGATATCGCGTTTTAAGAAGCGTTAGAAACCTATTGCTTCGATACGTAGACATCTGCAAACGCTACTTCCTAGCAAGGATGTGTCGCATTTAGATTCTTTTGAAGTGAATATGAAGTATACATGACACTACGCAATGAATATTATATCTTATCATTAAACATAGAAATGAGATGCGATATCGCGTTTTAGGTGTAACGACAGGCGTACCGCCTGCCACCCTCCGGCGTCCACCTCATCATCCCCAGCATCCGTATCCGGAGCCCCTGCACACGGGCCACCCGCCGACTCGCCGTCCCTACAGAAGGAGACAAAGGTACGAGAGGGAAGAAGGATGCAGCATGCCGCGCCCACGCGCGATCTCCACACACGAGGGGGAGAACTTCACCCCGTATTACGAGGGCGAGGAGCTCTCCGACACATACTGGGTCGAATCCCCAGCGATCACGAAGCCCTATACGTACTTCTCGTACATGTGGGACTAGAATAAGCACATTACTCATATATGTACATACACACCAACACACACCTAGATTTAAGTAAATATATGTATATATTTTATTCATGCACGGCTATGTTCCGTGCACTCGCGCGCACACTCGACGCTCGCGGCTCACGCTTAACGCGGGCCGCGCCCCACTCCGAACGGCCGCCCCACCACGAGTGCCGAGCGACCGCCCTAATCCGACCGTCCGCCCCACCGCGAGGGCCCAGCGACTCGCGCGCCGCGCGACCCGAGGAGGTCGCGGACGCGAGATCCGAGGTTCAGTTGCTAACTCATCTCCGAACTGGAGAGTTCGTATCTCATCTCCGTACCGAGGAGTTCTAATCCAGCATCCGAACGATGCAATTCCGATCCGAGCAATAGGCTCATTCGCAACGAGCAATTAGCTCTAATGCATTCGTCTCTATCCATACTCCCATAGCGGAGTCCATTCGATACTTTATACTATTTCTAATTCTCATTGTAATCGCTAGTCAGTAACTTAGAATTTAGTCAAGTGTATCTAGTATAGTGAAATCATAGAATATAGTTTATTTTTACCAGATTCAAAGTATCTTTATTCGAGTTCAAATACAATTCCTTAATTCTAATCCACGGGTACGCTCGCGATTATTCTAATTCTATATCTCATCTACGATAGTCTTGAGGCTCGACGACTAGAGCGAACCAGCGCTTAGTTGCTCCATCCTCACTTCTACCGTGTACAGAATATCTTGCGCCCAGGTCGATCCCGGTAAGCTAGAGCGAACCAACGCTTAGCCGTGCCGTATTCAACCGAAGTTCAAGTATACTCGATGAGCCTTGCACCTCCGACAAAGCGTACACGACGCGCGGGGAGGAGAGAGTTTATTCGTCGTCTCGCTCGGGAATACGTGGGTGATGCACCAGAATATTCAATTTCCTACGTTCGAGTCCTGGTTCCTGTGAAGGAGGTTTCCTTCGCCGCACGACCCGTACGAGTCGCCAATCGTCAGGGCCAAACGCCGATACCTGCCAGCCGGAGTCAACCCGCCTGGACGCTTATTCCCGTAGACGTACCTCCGTTCCAGCCGTACGCCGCCGCCATCCCGGTTGCGGATCCAAGGCGCTCCAGGTACCTGGAAATAGAAATCAGACAGCGGAATCAAGCCTTCGCAAGGTAAGTTTAGTGTTAATTACCGTTTTATCGAGTCCGAAACGCCGACGAACCCGGTCCGGACGCAATTCGCGTTATTTTCGGGAACGGTTACGACTTTGTGCCACCGTTGCGAGCGCAACCGCACCTCGGGACGTGACATAGGAAGCATTAGAATTCTATTGCTACGATACGAAGACATCTGCGGACGCTATTTCCTAGCAAGGAAGTGTCGCATTTACAATATTTGAAGTGAATACGAGGTATACATAACACTGCACAATGAATATTATATCTTGTCATGAAACATAGAGATGAGATGCGATATCGCGATTTATGCAGCATTAGAACTCTATTGCTTCGATACGTAGACATCTGCAAACGCTATTTCCTAGCAAGGAAGTGTAGCATTTACATTCTTCTGAAGTGAATACGAGGTATACATGACACTTGGCAATGAATATTATATCTTATCATAAAACATAGAAATGAGATGCGATATCTCGTTTTAAGAAGCATTAGAACTCTGTTGCTTCGATACGTAGACATCTGCCATCGCTATTTCCTAGCAAGGAAGTGTCGCATTTACATCAATTTGAAGTGTATGCGAGGTATACAAGAAATTTCATAATGTATATTACATCACATCATGAAACAAAGAATTGAGATGCGGTATCGCGTTTTGAGAAGCATTCGAACCTTCTTGCTACGATACGTAGACATTGCAAACGCTATTTCCAAGCAAGGAAGTGTCGCATTTACATTCACTTGAAGTGTATGAGAGGTATACATGACACTTCGCAATGAATATTATATCTCATCATGAAACATGGAAATGAGATGCGATATCGCGTTTTAAGAAGCGTTAGAAACCTATTGCTTCGATACGTAGACATCTGCAAACGCTACTTCCTAGCAAGGATGTGTCGCATTTGCATTCTTTTGAAGTGAATATGAAGTATACATGACACTACGCAATGAATATTATATCTTATCATTAAACATAGAAATGAGATGCGATATCGCGTTTTAAGAAGCATTAGAACTCTATTTCTACGATATGTAGACATCTGCAGACGCTATTTCCTAGCAAGGAAGTGTCGCATTTACATTCTTAGGAAATGTAGACGAGGTATACATAACACTCCACAATGAATGTTATATCTTATCATGAAACATAGAAATGAGATGCGATATGGCGATTTAAGAAGCATTAGAACTCTATTGCTACGATACGTAGACATCTGCAGACGCTATTTCCTAGCAAGGAAGTGTCGCATTTACATTCATTTGAAGTGTATGCGAGGTATACATGTCACTTCGCAATGAATATTATATCTTATCATGAAACATAGAAATGAGATTCGATATCGCGTTTTAAGAAGCATTAGAATTCTATTGCTACGATACGAAGACATCTGCAGACGCTATTTCCTTGCAAGGAAGTGTCGCATTTACAATATTTGAAGTGAATACGAGGTATACATAACACTGCACAATGAATATTATAGCTTATCATGAGACATAGAAATGAGATGCGATATCGCGTTTTTAATAGCATTAGAACTCTAATGCTACGATACGTAGACAACTGCAAGCGCTAATTCCTTGCAGGGAAGTGTCGCATTTACATTCTTTTGAAGTGAATACGAAGTATACGTGACACTTCGCAGTGAATATTATATCTTATCATAATAAATTGAAATGAGATGCGATATTGCGATTTAAGCAGCATTAGAACTCTATTGCTACGATACGTAGACATCTGCAAACGCTATTTCCTAGCAAGGAAGTGTCGCATTTACGTTCTTTTGAAGCGAATACCAGGTTTACATAACACTGCACAATGAATATTATATCTTATCATGAAACATAGAAATGGGATGCGATATCGTGATTTAAGCAGCATTAGAATTCTATTGCTTCGACACGTATGCACCTGCAAACGCTATTTCCTTGCAAGGAAGTGTAGCATTTACATTGTTCTGAAGTGAATACGAGGTATACAAGACACTTGGCAATTAATATTGTATCTTATCATGAAACATAGAAACGAGATGCGATATCGCGTCTTAAGAGGAATTAGAACTCTAATGCTACGATACGTAGACATCTGCAGACGCTATTTCCTAGCAAGGAAGTGTCGCATTTACATTCTTTTGAAGTGAATACGAGGTATAGGTGACACTTCGCAATGAATATTATATATTATCATGAAACAAAGAAATGAGATGCGATATCGCGATTTAAGGAGCATTAAAACTCTATTAGTTCGATACGTAGACATCTGCAAACACTATTTTCTAGCAAGGAAGTGTCGCATTTACACTCTTTTGAAGTGAATACGAGGTTTACATGACACTTCGCAATGAATATTATATCCTTTCATGAAACATAGAAATGAGAAGCGAAGTCTCGTTCTAAGAAGCATTAGTACCCTATTGTTTCTATACGTAGACATTTGGATGCGCTATTTCCTGGCAAGGAAGTGTCATATTTACATTCTTTTGATGTGAATATGAGGTATACATGACACTTCGCAATGTATATTATATCTCATCATGACACATAGAAATGAGATGCGATATCGCGTTTTAAGAAGCATTAGAACTCTATTGTTGCGATACGTAGACATCTGGAAACGCTATTTCTTAGCAAGGATGTGCCGCTATTACAGTCTTTTGAAGTGAATACGAGGTATACATAACACTCCACGACGTATATTGTACCATATCACGAAACACAGTAATGAAACGCGATATCGCGATTTAACAAGCATCAGAACTCTATAGCTACGATACCTGGACATCTGCAATCGGTATTTCCATCGCGAGGAAGTGTCGCCTTTACATTCCTCTGAAGAGAATACGAGGAATACATGACACTTCGCACTGAATATTCCATCTTATCATGAAACATAGAAGTGAGGTTCGGCATTGCGTTTTAAGAAGCATTAGAACTCTAATGCTACGATAAGTAGACATCTGCTAACGCTATTTCCTTGCAAGGAAGTGTCGCATTTACATTCTTTTGAAGTGAATACGAGGTATACATGACACTTCGCAATGAATATTACATCTTATCATGATACATAGAAATGAGATGCGATATCGCGTTTTGAGAAGCATTAGAACTCTATTGTTTGGATACGTAGACATCTGCAAACGCTATTTCCTAGCAACGAAGTGTCGCATTTACATTCATTTTAAGTTTATGCGAGGTATAAGTGTCACTTCGCAATAAATATTATATCTTATCATGAAACATAGACGTGAAGCGCGATATCGCGTTTTAAGAAGCACTAGATCTCTATAGCTACGATACGTACACATCTGCGAACGCTATTTCCTAGCAAGGAGGTGTCGCATTTACATTCATTTGAAGTGTATGCGAGGTATACAAGACACTTCGCAATGAATATTATATCGTATCGTGAAACATAGAAATGAGATGCGATATCGCGATTTAAGAAGCATTAGGACTCTATTGCTTCGATACGTAGACATCTGCAAACGCTACTTCCTAGCAAGGAAGAGTCGCATTTACATTCATTTGAAGTATATGCGAGGTATACAGGACATTTCGCAATGTATATTATATCTCATCATGACACATAGAAATGAGATGCGATATCGCGTTTTAAGAAGCATTAGAACTCTATTGTTGCGATACGTAGACATCTGGAAACGTTATTTCTTAGCAAGGATGTGCCGCTATTACAGTCTTTTGAAGTGAATACGAGGTATACATAACACTCCACGACGTATATTGTACCTTATCACGAAACACAGTAATGAAATGCGATATCGCGATTTAACAAGCATCAGAACTCTATAGCTACGAGACGTGGACATCTGCAATCGGTATTTCCATCGCGAGGAAGTGTCGCCTTTACATTCCTCTGAAGAGAATACGAGGACTACATGACACTTCGCAATCAATATTACATCATCATGAAGCATAGAAGTGACGTGCGGTATTGCGTTTTAAGAAGCATTAGAACTCTATTGCTACGATAAGTAGACATCTGCAAACTCTATTTCCCAGCAAGGAAGTGTCGCATTTACATTCTTTTGAAGTGAATGCGAGGTTTACATGACACTATGCATTGAATATTATATCATCACGAAACATAGAAATGAGATGCGATATCGCGTTTTAAGAAGCATTAGAACTCCATTGCTACGATACGTAGACATCTGCAAACGCTATTTCCTAGCATGGAAGTGTCCTATTTACATTCTTTTGATGTGAATACGAGGTATACATGACACCTAGCAATGAATATTTTATCTTATCATGAAACATAGAAATGAGAAGCGAAGTCTCGTTCTAAGAAGCACTAGTACCCTATTGTTTCTATACGTAGACATCTGAAAACGCTATTTCCTAGCAAGGGAGTGTCGCATTTACATTCTTTTGAAGTGAATACGAGGTATACATAACACTTCGCAATGAATATTATATCTTATAATGAAACATAGAAATGAGATGCTATATCGCGTTTTAAGAAGAATTAGAACTCTATTTCTACGATACGTGGACATCTGCAGACGCTACTTCCTAGCAAGGAAGTGTCGCATTTACATTCTTATGAAGCGAATACGAGGTATACATGACACTGCGCAATGAATATTATACCTTATCACGAAACATTGAAATGAGATGCGACATCGCGATTTAAGTAGCATCAGAACTCTATAGCTACGATACGTAGACATCTGCAACCGGTATTTCCTGACAAGGAAGTGTCGCCTTTTATTTCGTTTGAAGTGTATGCGTGGTATACAAGACACTTTGCAATGAATATTATATCTTATGATGAAACATAGAAATGAGATGCGATATCGCGATTTAAGAAGCATTAGAACTCTATTGCTTCGAACGTAGACATCTGCAAACGCTATTTCCTCGCTCGGAAGTGTCGCATTTACATTCATTTGAAGTGTATGCGAGGTATACATGACACTTCTTAATGAATATTATATCTTATCATGAAACGTAGAAATGAGATGCGATATCGCGATTTAAGAAGCAATAGAACTGTATTGCTTAGATACGTAGACATCTGCAAACGCTATTTCATAGCAAGGAAGTGTCGCATTTACATTCCATTGAAGTGTATGCGAGGTATACATGACACTTCGCAATGAATATTACATACTATCATGAAACATAGAAATGAGATGCGATATTGCGTTCTCAGAAGCATTAGAACTCTAATGCTACGATACGTAGACATCTGCAAACGCTATTTCCTAGCAAGGGAGTGTCGCATTTACATTCATTTGAAGTGTATGCGAGATATACATGACACTTCGCAATGATTATTATATATTATCATGAAACATAGAAATGAAATGCGATATCGCGTCTTGAGAAGCATTAGAGCACTAATGCTACGATACGTAGACATCTGCAAACGCTATTTCCTAGCAAGGAAGTGTCGCATTTATATTCTTTTGAAGTGAATACGAGGTATACATAACATTCCACAATGAACATTATATCTTATCATGAAACATAGGATTGAGATGCGATATCGCGTTTTGAGAAGCACTGGAACTCTCTTGCTACGATACGTAGACATCTGCAAACGCTATTTCCTAGCAAGGTTGTGACGTATTTTCATACTTTTGATGTGAATACGGGGCATACATAACACTGCACAATGAATATTATATCTTATCATGAAACATAGAAATGAGATGCGATATGACGATTTAAGGAGAATTAGAACTCTATTGCTTCGATACGTAGACATCTACAAACGCTATATCCCAGCAAGGAAGTGTCGCATTTACATTAACTTGATGTGTGTGCGAGGTATACAAGAAATTTCATTATGTATATTACATCATATCATGAAACATAGAATTGAGATGCGGTATCGCGTTTTGAGAAGCATCCGAACTCTCTTGCTACGATACGTAGACATCTGCAAACGCTATTTCCTAGCAAGGAAGTGTCGCATTTACATTCATTTGAAGTGTATGCGTGGTACACATGACACTTCGCAATGAATATTATATCAAATAATGAAACATAGAAATGAGATGCGATATCGCGATTTAAGAAGCATTGGAATCCTAGTGTTACGATACGTAGTCATCTGCAGACGCTATTTCCTTGCAAGGAAGTGTCGCATTTACAATATTTGAAGTGAATACAAGGTATACATAACACTGCACAATGAATATTATAGCTTCTCATGAGACATAGAAATGAGATGCGATATCGCGTTTTTAGTAGCATTAGAACTCTAATGCTACGATACGTAGACAACTGCAAGCGCTAATTCCTTGCAGGGAAGTGTCGCATTTACATTCTTTTGAAGTGAATACGAAGTATACGTGACACTGCGCAGTGAATATTATATCTTATCATAATAAATTGAAATGAGATGCGATATTGCGATTTAAGCAGCATTAGAACTCTATTGCTACGATACGTAGACATCTGCAAACGCTATTTCCTAGCAAGGAAGTGTCGCATTTACGTTCTTTTGAAGCGAATACCAGGTTTACATAACACTGCACAATGAATATTATATCTTATCATGAAACATAGAAATGGGATGCGATATCGTGATTTAAGCAGCATTAGAATTCTATTGCTTCGATACGTATGCACCTGCAAACGCTATTTCCTTGCAAGGGAGTGTCAAATTTACATTCTTTTGAAGTGAATACGAGGTATACATAACACTCCACAATGGATATTATATCTTATCATAAAACATAGAAATGAGATGCGATATCTCGTTTCAAGAAGCATTAGAACTCTGTTGCTTCGATTCGTAGACATCTGCAGACGCAATTTCCTAGCAAAGAAGTGTCGCATTTACATACTTTTGAAGTGAATACGAGGTATACATAACACTCCACAATGAATATTATGTCTTATCATGAAACACAGAAATGAGATGCGATATCGCGATTTGAGAAGCATTAGAACTCTATTGCTTCGATACGGAGACATCTGTAAACGCTATTTCCTAGAAAGGAAGTGTCGCATTGACATTCTTTTGAAGTGAATACCAGGAGTACATAATACTCCACAATGAATATTATATCTTATCATGAAACATAGAAATGAAATGCGATATGGCGATTTAAGAAGCATTCGATCTCTATTGCTTCGGTACGTAGACATCTGCCAACGCTATTTCCTAGCAAGGAAGTGTCGCATTTACATTCATTTGAAGTGTATGCGAGGTATACAAGACACTTCGCAATGAATATTATATCTTATCATGAAACATAGAAATGAGATGCGATATCGCGATTTAAGAAGCATTAGGGCTCCAATGCTACGATACGTAGATATCTGCCAACGCTATTTCCTAGCAAAGAAGTGTCGCATTTACATTCATTCGAAGTGTAGACGAGGAATACATTACACTCCGTAATGAATATTATATCTTATCACGAAACATAGAAATGAGATGCGATATCGCGATTTAATGTGCATTAGAACTCTATTGCTTCGATACGTACACATCTGGAAACGCTATTTCCTAGCAAGGAAGTGTCGCGTTTACATTCATTCGAAGTGTAGACAATGAATACATTACACTTCGTAATGAGTATTATATCCTATCATGAAACATAGAAATGAGATGCGATATCGCGATTTAAGATGCATTAGAACTCTATTGCTTCGGTACGTAGACATCTGCAAACGCTACTTCCTAGCAAGGAAGTGTCGCATTTACATTCTTTTGAAGTGAATTCGAGGTATACATAACACTGCACAATGAATATTATATCTTATCATGAAACATAGAAATGAGATGTGATATCGCGATTTAAGAAGCATTAGAACTCCATTGCTACGATACGTAGATATCTGCAAAAGCTATTTCCTAGCAAGGAAGTGTCGCATTTACATTCTTTTGATGTGAATACTAGGTATACATAACACTCCAGAATGAATGTTATACCTTATCATGAAACATAGAAATGAGATGCGATATCGCGTTTTAAGGAACATTAGAACTGTATTGCTCTGATACGTAGACATCTGCAGACGCTATTTCCTAGCAAGGAAGTGTCGCATTTACATTCTTTTGAAGTGAATACGAGGTATACATAACACCCCACAAAGAATATTATATCTTATCATGGAACGTAGAAATGAGATGCGATATCGCGATTTAAGAGGCATTAAATATCTATTGCTTCGATACGTAGACATCAGCAAAAGCTATTTTCTAACAAGGAATTGTCGCATTTTCATTCTTTTGTAGTGAATACGATGTATACATGACACTTCGCAATGAATATTATATCTTATCATGAAACATAGAACTACGATGCGATACCGCGTTTTAAGAAGCATTAGAACTCTATTGCTTCGATACGTGGACATCTGGAAACGCTATTTCCTAGCAAGGAAGTGTGGTATTTACAATCTTATTAAGTGCAGACGAGGTATACATGACACTTCGCAATGAATGTTATATCTTATCATGAAACATAGAACTGCGATGCGATACCGCGTTTTAAGAAGCATTAGAACTCTATTGCTTCGATACGTGGACATCTGGAAACGCTATTTCCTAGCAAGGAAGTGTGGTATTTACAATCTTTTTAAGTGCAGACGATGTATTCGTGGAAGTGTGGCAATTACAATCTTTTGTACCGCAGACGAGGTATACATAACACTTCGCAATGAATATTATGTCATGTCACAAAACATAGAAATGGGATGTAATATCGCGTTTTAAGAAGCATTAGAACTCTATTGCTTCGATACGTAGACATCTGGAAGCGCTATTTCCTAGCGGGGAAGGGTGTCATTTACATTCTTTTGAAGTGTAGACGAGGTATACATAGCACTTCGCAACGAATATTATATCTTATATTGAAACATAGGAATGGGTTGCTGTATCCCGTTTTATGAAGCATGAGAACTCTATTGCTTCGATACGTAGACATCTGGAAACACTATTTCCTAGCATGCAAGTGAGACATTTATATTCCTTTTACGTGCAGACGAGGTATACATAACACTTCGCAATGAAATTTGTATCTTATCATGAAACATAGAAGAGAGATGCGATATCTGCGATTTAAGAAGCACTAGGACTCTATTGCTTCGATACTTAGACATGTGGAAACGCATTTCCTAGCAAGGAAGTGTGGCATTTACATTCTTGTGAAGTGTAGACGATGTATAAATAACACTTCGCAATGAATACTATATCTAATCATGAAACATAGAAATGAATAGCGATATCGCGTTCTAAGAAGCATTAGAACACTATTGCTTCGATACGTAGATTTCTGGAAACGCTATTTCCTAGTAAGCAAGTGTGAAATTCACATTCCTTTGACGTGCAGACGAGATATACATAACACTTCGCAATGAATGTTGTATCCGATCATGAAACATATAAACGAGATTAGATATCGCGTTTTAAGACGCATTAGATCTCTATTGCTTCGATACGTGGAAATCTGGAAACGCTATTTCCTCGCAAGGAAGTGTGGTATTTACAATCTTATTAAGTGCAGACGAGGTATACATAACACTTCGCAATGAATGTTATATCTTATCATGAAACATAGAACTACGATGCGATACCGCGTTTTAAGAAGCATTAGAACTCTATTGCTTCGATACGTGGAAATCTGGAAACGCTATTTCCTAGCAAGGAAGTGTGGTATTTACAATCTTTTTAAGTGCAGACGATGTATTCGTGGAAGTGTGGCATTTACAATCTTTTGTACTGCAGACGAGGTATACATAACACTTCGCAATGAATATTATGTCATGTCACAAAACATAGAAATGGGATGTAATATCGCGTTTTAAGAAGCATTAGAACTCTTTTGCTTCGATACGTAGACATCTGCAAACGCTATTTCCTAGCCAGGAAGTGTCGCATTTACATTCATTTGAAGTGTATGCGATGTATACGTGACACTTCGCAATAAATATTATATCTTATCATGAAACGTAGAAATGAGATGCGATATCGCGTTTTCGGATGCAATAGAAATCTAATGCTACGATACGCAGAAATCTGCAAACGCTATTTCCTAGCAAGGAAGTGTCGCATTTACATTCTTTTGAGGTGAATACAAGGTATAAATAACACTCCACAATGAATATTATATCTTATCGTGAAACATAGAAATGTGATGTGATATCGCGTTTTAAGAAGCATTGGAACTCTATTTCTTCGATACGTAGACATCTGCAATAGCTACTTCCTAGGAAGGAAGTGCCGCATTTACATCCATTTGAAGTGAATACGTGGTATACATGACACTTCGCAATGAATATTATATCTTATCATGAAACATAGAAATGAGATGCGATATAGCGAATTAAGAATCGTTAGAACTCTATTGCTACGATACGTAGACATTTGCAAACGCTATTTCCTAGGAAGGAAGTGTCGCACTTACATTCATTTGAAGTGTAGACGAGGAATACATAACACTTCGTAATGAATATTATATCCTATCGTGAAACATAGAAATGAGATGCGATATCGCGTTTTGAGAAGCATTAGAACACTAATGCTACGATACGTAGACACCTGCGAACGCTATTTCCTAGCAAGGAAGTGTCGCATTTACTTTCTTTTCTAGTGTATGCGAGATACAAGTGAGAATTCGCAATGAATATTATATCTTATCATGAAACATGGAAATGAGATGCGATATCGCGTTTTATGAACAACTAGAACTCTGTTGCTTCGATACGTAGACATCTGTGAACGCTATTTCCTAGCAAGGAAGTATCGCATTTACTTTCTTTTTTAGTGTGTGCGAGATACAAGTTACACTTCGCAATGAATATTATATCTTATCATGAAACATGGAACTGGGATGCGATATCGCGCTTTGGGAAGCATTAGAACTCTATTGCTTCGATACGTAGTCATCTGCAAACGCTATTTCCTAGCAAGGAAGTGTCGCATTTACATTCTTTTGAAGTGAATACGAGGTATACATAACACTGCACAATGAATATTATATCTTATCATGAAGCACAGAAATGAGATGCGATATCGCGATTTAAGAAGCATTAGAACTCTATTGCTGTGATACGTTGGCATCTGCAAACGCTATTTAATTGCAGGGAAGTGTCGCATTTACATTCCTTTGAAGTGTATCCATTGTATAAGTGACTTTCCGCAATGAATATTATATCTAAACATGAAACATAGGAATGAGGTGCAGTATACCGTTTTATGAAGCATTAGAACTCTATTGCTTTGATACGTAGACATCTGCAAACGCTATTTCCTAGCCAGGAAGTGTCGCATTTACATTCATTTGAAGTGTATGCGATGTATACGTGACACTTCGCAATAAATATTATATCTTATCATGAAACGTAGAAATGAGATGCGATATCGCGTTTTCGGATGCAATAGAAATCTAATGCTACGATACGCAGAAATCTGCAAACGCTATTTCGTAGCAAGGAAGTGTCGCATTTACATTCTTTTGAGGTGAATACAAGGTATAAACAACACTCCACAATGAATATTATATCTTATCGTGAAACATAGAAATGTGATGTGATATCGCGTTTTAAGAAGCATTAGAACTCTATTTCTTCGATACGTAGACATCTGCAATAGCTACTTCCTAGGAAGGAAGTGCCGCATTTACATCCATTTGAAGTGAATACGTGGTATACATGACACTTCGCAATGAATATTATATCTTATCATGAAACATAGAAATGAGATGCGATATAGCGAATTAAGAATCGTTAGAACTCTATCGCTACGATACGTAGACATTTGCAAACGCTATTTCCTAGCAAGGAAGTGTCGCACTTACATTCATTTGAAGTGTAGACGAGGAATACATAACACTTCGTAATGAATATTATATCCTATCGTGAAACATAGAAATGAGATGCCATATCGCGTTTTGAGAAGCATTAGAACACTAATGCTACGATACGTAGACATCTGCGAACGCTATTTCCTAGCAAGGAAGTGTCGCATTTACTTTCTTTTCTAGTGTATGCGAGATACAAGTGAGAATTCGCAATGAATATTGTATCTTATCATGAAACATGGAAATGAGATGCGATATCGCGTTTTATGAACAACTTGAACTCTGTTGCTTCGATACGTAGACATCTGTGAACGCTATTTCCTAGCAAGGAAGTATCGCATTTACTTTCTTTTTTAGTGTGTGCGAGATACAAGTTACACTTCGCAATGAATATTATATCTTATCATGAAACATGGAACTGGGATGCGATATCGCGCTTTGGGAAGCATTAGAACTCCATTGCTTCGATACGTAGTCATCTGCAAACGCTATTTCCTAGCAAGGAAGTGTCGCATTTACATTCTTTTGAAGTGAATACGAGGTATACATAACACTGCACAATGAATATTATATCTTATCATGAAGCATAGAAATGAGATGCGATATCGCGAATTAAGAAGCATTAGAACTCTATTGCTGTGATACGTTGGCATCTGCAAACGCTATTTAATTGCAGGGAAGTGTCGCATTTACATTCCTTTGAAGTGTATCCATTGTATAAGTGACTTTCCGCAATGAATATTATATCTAAACATGAAACATAGGAATGAGGTGCAGTATACCGTTTTATGAAGCATTAGAACTCTATTGCTTTGATACGTAGACATCTGCAAATGCTGTTTCCTAGCAAGGTAGTGTCGCGTCTACATTCTGTTGAAGTGCGTACGAGGTATACATAACACTGCACAATGAATATTATATCTTATCATGAAACGTAGAAATGAGATGCGATATCGCGTTTTGAGAAGCATTAGAACTCTATTGCTTCGATACGTAGACATCTGCAAACGCTAATTCCTTGCTGGGAAGTGTCGCATTTACAATCTATTGAAAGGAATACGAGGTATAAATGACACATCGCAATGAATATTATATATTATCATGAAACATAGAAATGAGATGTGATATGACGATCTATGAAGCATTAGAATTCTATTGGTTCCATATGTAGACATATGCAAACGCTATTTAATAGCAAGGAAGAGTCGCATTTGCATTCTTTTGAAGTGAATACGAGGTACACATAACACTCCACAATGAATATTGTACCTTATCACGAAACATAGAAATGAAAAGCGTTATCGCTATTTAAGAAGCATTAGCACTCTATTGCTTCGATACATAGACATCAGGAGACGCTATTTCCTTGCAAGGAAGTGTCGTATTTACATTCATTTGAAGTGTATGCGAGGTATAAGTGACACCTCGCAATGAATATTATATCTTATAATGAAACATAGAAATGAGATGCGATATCCCCATTTAAGAAGCATTAGAGCTCTATTGCTTCGATACGTGGACATTCGGAAAAAGCTACTTCCTAGCATGGAAGTGTCGCATTTACATTCCTTTGAAGTGAATACGATGTATACATGACACTTCACATTGAATATTATATCTTATCATGAAACATAGAAATGAGATGCGAAGGCGCGTTTTAAGAAGCATTAGAACTCTATTGCTTCGACACGTAGACAACTGTAAACGCTATTTCCTAGCAAGGAAGTGTCGCATTTACATTCATTTGAAGTGAATGCGAGGTATACATGCCACTTGGCAATGAATATCATATCTTATCATGAAACATAGAAATGAGATGCGATATCGCGTTGTAGGAAGCATCAGAACACTATTGCTTCGATACGTAGACATCTGCAAACATTATTTCCTAGCAAGGAAGTGTCGCAATTACATTCATTTGAAGTGAATACGAGGTATGCATGTCCCTTCGCAATGAATATTATATCTTATCATGAAACATAGGAATGAGATGCGATATATCGTTTTAAGAAGCATTAGAACTCTATTGCTTCGATACGTAGACATCTGCAAACGCTACTTCCTAGGAAGGAAGTGTCGCATTTACATTCATTTGAAGTGTATGAGAGGTATACATGACACTTCGCAATGAAAATTATATATTATCATGAAACATAGAAATGAGATGCGATATGACGTTATAAGAAACATTAGAATTCTATTGCTTCGATTCGTAGAAATCTGCAAACGCTATTTCCTATCAAGGAAGTGTCGCATTTACATTCTTTTGAAGTGAATACGAGGTATACATAACACTGCACAATGAATGTTATATCTTATTACGAAACATACAAATTAGATGCGATATGGCGATTTTAGAAGCATTAGAACTCCATTGCAACGATACGTAGATATCTGCAAACGCTACTTCCTTGCAAGCAAGTGTCGCATTTACATTATTTTGAAGTGAATACGAGGTATACACGACACTTCGCAATGAATATTATATCTTATCACGAAACATAGAAATGAGATGCGATATCGCGATTTAAGAAGCATTAGAACTCTATTGCTTCGATACGTAGACATCTGGAAACGTAATTTCCTAGAATGGAAGTGTCGCATTTACATTCAATTGAAGTGTATGCGAGGTATACTTGACACTTCGCAATGAATATTATATCTTATCATGGAACATAGAAATGAGGAGCGACATCGCGTTTTAAGAAGCACCAGAACTCTATTGCTATGATACGTATACATCTGCAAACGCTATTTCCTAGCAAGGAAGTGTAGCATTTACATCCTTTTAAAGTGAATACGGGGTATACATAACACTCCACAATGAATATTATATCTTATCTTATCATGAAACATAGAAATGGGATGCGATATTGCGTTTTGAAAAGTATTAGAACTCTATTCCTTCGATACTTAGACATCTGCAAACGCTATTTCCTGGCAAGGAAGTGTCGCATTTACATTCTTTTGAAGTGAATACGAGGTATACATAACACTTCGCAACGAATATTATATCTTATAATGAAACATTGAAATGGGTTGCTGTATCCCGTTTTATGAAGCATGAGAACTCTATTGCTTCGATACGTAGACATCTGGAAACACTATTTCCTAGCATGCAAGTGAGAGATTTATATTCCTTTGACATGCAGACGAGGTATACATAACACTTCGCAATGAAATTTGTATCTTATCATGAAACATAGAAGAGAGATGCGATATCTGCGATTTAAGATGCACTAGGACTCTATTGCTTCGATACTTAGACATGTGGAAACGCATTTCCTAGCAAGGAAGTGTGGCATTTACATTCTTGTGAAGTGTAGATGATGTATAAATGACACTTCGCAATGAATACTATATCTAATCATGAAACATAGAAATGAATAGCGATATCGCGTTCTAAGAAGCATTAGAACACTATTGCTTCGATACGTAGATTTCTGGAAACGCTATTTCCTAGTAAGCAAGTGTGACATTCACATTCCTTTGACGTGCAGACGAGATATACATAACACTTCGCAATGAATGTTGAATCCGATCATGAAACATATAAACGAGATTAGATATCGCGTTTTAAGACGCATTAGAACTCTATTGCTTCGATACGTGGAAATCTGGAAACGCTATTTCCTCGCAAGGAAGTGTGGTATTTACAATCTTATTAAGTGCAGACGAGGTATACATGACACTTCGCAATGAATGTTATATCTTATCATGAAACATAGAACTGCGATGCGATACCGCGTTTTAAGAAGCATTAGAACTCTATTGCTTCGATACGTGGACATCTGGAAACGCTATTTCCTAGCAAGGAAGTGTGGTATTTACAATCTTTTTAAGTGCAGACGATGTATTCGTGGAAGTGTGGCATTTACAATCTTTTGTACCGCAAACGAGGTATACATAACACTTCGCAATGAATATTATGTCATGTCACAAAACATAGAAATGGGATGTAATATCGCGTTTTAAGAAGCATTAGAACTCTATTGCTTCGATACGTAGACATCTGGAAGCGCTATTTCCTAGCGGGGAAGGGTGTCATTTACATTCTTTTGAAGTGTATGCGATGTATACGTGACACTTCGCAATAAATATTATATCTTATCATGAAACGTAGAAATGAGATGCGATATCGCGTTTTCGGATGCAATAGAAATCTAATGCTACGATACGCAGAAATCTGCAAACGCTATTTCCTAGCAAGGAAGTGTCGCATTTACATTCTTTTGAGGTGAATACAAGGTATAAATAACACTCCACAATGAATATTATATCTTATCGTGAAACATAGAAATGTGATGTGATATCGCGTTTTAAGAAGCATTGGAACTCTATTTCTTCGATACGTAGACATCTGCAATAGCTACTTCCTAGGAAGGAAGTGCCGCATTTACATCCATTTGAAGTGAATACGTGGTATACATGACACTTCGCAATGAATATTATATCTTATCATGAAACATAGAAATGAGATGCGATATAGCGAATTAAGAATCGTTAGAACTCTATTGCTACGATACGTAGACATTTGCAAACGCTATTTCCTAGGAAGGAAGTGTCGCACTTACATTCATTTGAAGTGTAGACGAGGAATACATAACACTTCGTAATGAATATTATATCCTATCGTGAAACATAGAAATGAGATGCGATATCGCGTTTTGAGAAGCATTAGAACACTAATGCTACGATACGTAGACACCTGCGAACGCTATTTCCTAGCAAGGAAGTGTCGCATTTACTTTCTTTTCTAGTGTATGCGAGATACAAGTGAGAATTCGCAATGAATATTATATCTTATCATGAAACATGGAAATGAGATGCGATATCGCGTTTTATGAACAACTAGAACTCTGTTGCTTCGATACGTAGACATCTGTGAACGCTATTTCCTAGCAAGGAAGTATCGCATTTACTTTCTTTTTTAGTGTGTGCGAGATACAAGTTACACTTCGCAATGAATATTATATCTTATCATGAAACATGGAACTGGGATGCGATATCGCGCTTTGGGAAGCATTAGAACTCTATTGCTTCGATACGTAGTCATCTGCAAACGCTATTTCCTAGCAAGGAAGTGTCGCATTTACATTCTTTTGAAGTGAATACGAGGTATACATAACACTGCACAATGAATATTATATCTTATCATGAAGCACAGAAATGAGATGCGATATCGCGATTTAAGAAGCATTAGAACTCTATTGCTGTGATACGTTGGCATCTGCAAACGCTATTTAATTGCAGGGAAGTGTCGCATTTACATTCCTTTGAAGTGTATCCATTGTATAAGTGACTTTCCGCAATGAATATTATATCTAAACATGAAACATAGGAATGAGGTGCAGTATACCGTTTTATGAAGCATTAGAACTCTATTGCTTTGATACGTAGACATCTGCAAACGCTATTTCCTAGCCAGGAAGTGTCGCATTTACATTCATTTGAAGTGTATGCGATGTATACGTGACACTTCGCAATAAATATTATATCTTATCATGAAACGTAGAAATGAGATGCGATATCGCGTTTTCGGATGCAATAGAAATCTAATGCTACGATACGCAGAAATCTGCAAACGCTATTTCGTAGCAAGGAAGTGTCGCATTTACATTCTTTTGAGGTGAATACAAGGTATAAACAACACTCCACAATGAATATTATATCTTATCGTGAAACATAGAAATGTGATGTGATATCGCGTTTTAAGAAGCATTGGAACTCTATTTCTTCGATACGTAGACATCTGCAATAGCTACTTCCTAGGAAGGAAGTGCCGCATTTACATCCATTTGAAGTGAATACGTGGTATACATGACACTTCGCAATGAATATTATATCTTATCATGAAACATAGAAATGAGATGCGATATAGCGAATTAAGAATCGTTAGAACTCTATCGCTACGATACGTAGACATTTGCAAACGCTATTTCCTAGCAAGGAAGTGTCGCACTTACATTCATTTGAAGTGTAGACGAGGAATACATAACACTTCGTAATGAATATTATATCCTATCGTGAAACATAGAAATGAGATGCCATATCGCGTTTTGAGAAGCATTAGAACACTAATGCTACGATACGTAGACATCTGCGAACGCTATTTCCTAGCAAGGAAGTGTCGCATTTACTTTCTTTTCTAGTGTATGCGAGATACAAGTGAGAATTCGCAATGAATATTATATCTTATCATGAAACATGGAAATGAGATGCGATATCGCGTTTTATGAACAACTAGAACTCTGTTGCTTCGATACGTAGACATCTGTGAACGCTATTTCCTAGCAAGGAAGTATCGCATTTACTTTCTTTTTTAGTGTGTGCGAGATACAAGTTACACTTCGCAATGAATATTATATCTTATCATGAAACATGGAACTGGGATGCGATATCGCGCTTTGGGAAGCATTAGAACTCTATTGCTTCGATACGTAGTCATCTGCAAACGCTATTTCCTAGCAAGGAAGTGTCGCATTTACATTCTTTTGAAGTGAATACGAGGTATACATAACACTGCACAATGAATATTATATCTTATCATGAAGCATAGAAATGAGATGCGATATCGCGAATTAAGAAGCATTAGAACTCTATTGCTGTGATACGTTGGCATCTGCAAACGCTATTTAATTGCAGGGAAGTGTCGCATTTACATTCCTTTGAAGTGTATCCATTGTATAAGTGACTTTCCGCAATGAATATTATATCTAAACATGAAACATAGGAATGAGGTGCAGTATACCGTTTTATGAAGCATTAGAACTCTATTGCTTTGATACGTAGACATCTGCAAATGCTGTTTCCTAGCAAGGTAGTGTCGCGTCTACATTCTGTTGAAGTGCGTACGAGGTATACATAACACTGCACAATGAATATTATATCTTATCATGAAACGTAGAAATGAGATGCGATATCGCGTTTTGAGAAGCATTAGAACTCTATTGCTTCGATACGTAGACATCTGCAAACGCTAATTCCTTGCTGGGAAGTGTCGCATTTACAATCTATTGAAAGGAATACGAGGTATAAATGACACATCGCAATGAATATTATATATTATCATGAAACATAGAAATGAGATGTGATATGACGATCTATGAAGCATTAGAATTCTATTGGTTCCATATGTAGACATATGCAAACGCTATTTAATAGCAAGGAAGAGTCGCATTTGCATTCTTTTGAAGTGAATACGAGGTACACATAACACTCCACAATGAATATTGTACCTTATCACGAAACATAGAAATGAAAAGCGTTATCGCTATTTAAGAAGCATTAGCACTCTATTGCTTCGATACATAGACATCAGGAGACGCTATTTCCTTGCAAGGAAGTGTCGTATTTACATTCATTTGAAGTGTATGCGAGGTATAAGTGACACCTCGCAATGAATATTATATCTTATAATGAAACATAGAAATGAGATGCGATATCACCATTTAAGAAGCATTAGAGCTCTATTGCTTCGATACGTGGACATTCGGAAAAAGCTACTTCCTAGCATGGAAGTGTCGCATTTACATTCCTTTGAAGTGAATACGATGTATACATGACACTTCACATTGAATATTATATCTTATCATGAAACATAGAAGTGAGATGTGAAGGCGCGTTTTAAGAAGCATTAGAACTCTATTGCTTCGACACGTAGACAACTGTAAACGCTATTTCCTAGCAAGGAAGTGTCGCATTTACATTCATTTGAAGTGAATGCGAGGTATACATGCCACTTGGCAATGAATATCATATCTTATCATGAAACATAGAAATGAGATGCGATATCGCGTTGTAGGAAGCATCAGAACACTATTGCTTCGATACGTAGACATCTGCAAACATTATTTCCTAGCAAGGAAGTGTCGCAATTACATTCATTTGAAGTGAATACGAGGTATGCATGTCCCTTCGCAATGAATATTATATCTTATCATGAAACATAGGAATGAGATGCGATATATCGTTTTAAGAAGCATTAGAACTCTATTGCTTCGATACGTAGACATCTGCAAACGCTACTTCCTAGGAAGGAAGTGTCGCATTTACATTCATTTGAAGTGTATGAGAGGTATACATGACACTTCGCAATGAAAATTATATATTATCATGAAACATAGAAATGAGATGCGATATGACGTTATAAGAAACATTAGAATTCTATTGCTTCGATTCGTAGAAATCTGCAAACGCTATTTCCTATCAAGGAAGTGTCGCATTTACATTCTTTTGAAGTGAATACGAGGTATACATAACACTGCACAATGAATGTTATATCTTATTACGAAACATACAAATTAGATGCGATATGGCGATTTTAGAAGCATTAGAACTCCATTGCAACGATACGTAGATATCTGCAAACGCTACTTCCTTGCAAGCAAGTGTCGCATTTACATTATTTTGAAGTGAATACGAGGTATACACGACACTTCGCAATGAATATTATATCTTATCACGAAACATAGAAATGAGATGCGATATCGCGATTTAAGAAGCATTAGAACTCTATTGCTTCGATACGTAGACATCTGGAAACGTAATTTCCTAGAATGGAAGTGTCGCATTTACATTCAATTGAAGTGTATGCGAGGTATACTTGACACTTCGCAATGAATATTATATCTTATCATGGAACATAGAAATGAGGAGCGACATCGCGTTTTAAGAAGCACCAGAACTCTATTGCTATGATACGTATACATCTGCAAACGCTATTTCCTAGCAAGGAAGTGTAGCATTTACATCCTTTTAAAGTGAATACGGGGTATACATAACACTCCACAATGAATATTATATCTTATCTTATCATGAAACATAGAAATGGGATGCGATATTGCGTTTTGAAAAGTATTAGAACTCTATTCCTTCGATACTTAGACATCTGCAAACGCTATTTCCTAGCAAGGAAGTGTCGCATTTACATTCTTTTGAAGTGAATACGAGGTATACATAACACTCCACATTAAATATTATATCTTATTGTGACACATAGAGATGTGATGCGATATCGCGTTTTAAGAAGCATTAGAATCCTATTGCTTCTATACGTAGACATCTGCAAACGCTATTTCCTAGCAAGGAAGTGTCGCATTTACATTCATTTGAAGCGTATGCGCTGTACACATGACACTCCATAATGAATATTATATCTTATCACGAAGCATGGAAATGAGATGCGATATCGCGTTTTAAGAAGAATTAGAACTCTATTGCTACGATCCGTAGACATCTGCAGACGCTATTTCCCAGCAAGGAAGTGTCGCATTTACATTCTTTTGAAGTGAACACGAGGTATATATAACACTCCACAATGAACATTATATCTTATCATGAAACATAGAAATGAGATGCGATATCTCGTTTTAAGAAACATTAGAACCCTATTGCTACGATGCGTAGACATCTGCCAACGCTATTTCCTAGCAAGAAAGTGTCGCATCTACATTCATTCGAAGCGTATGCGATGTATAGAACACACTTCGCAAGGAATATTATATCTTATCATGAAACATAGAAATGAGATGCGATATCACGTTTTTAGAAGCATTAGATCTCTATTGCTACGATACGTAGACATCTGCTGTCGCTATTGCCTATCATGGAAGTGTCCCGAATAGGTTCGTTTGAAGTGAATACGAGGTATACATAACACTCCACAATGAATATTATATCTTATCACGAAACATAGAAATGTGATGCGATTTCGCGTTTTATGACGCATTAAATCTCTATTGCTTCGATACGTAGACATCTGCAAACGCTATTGCCTAGCAATGAAGTGTCGCATTTACATTCTTTTGAAGTGATAACGAGGTATTCATGACACTTCGCAATGAATATTATATCTTATCATGAAACATGGAAATGAGGTGCGATATCTTGTTTTAAGAAGCTTTAGAACTCTATTGCTACGGTGTGCAGACATCTGCAAACGCTATATAATAGCAAGGAAGTGTCGCATTTACATTCTTTTGAAGGGAATACGAGGTATATATGACAATTCGCAATGGATACTATCTCTTATCATGAAATATAGAAGTGAGATGCATTATCACGTTTTAAGAAGGATTAGAACTCTTGCTACGATACGTAGACATCTGCAAACGTTATTTCCTAACAGGAAAGTGTCGCAATTACATTCATTTGAAGTGAATACGAGGTATGCATGTCACATCGCAATGAATATTATATCTTATCATGAAACATAGGAATGAGATGCGATATATCGTTTTAAGAAGCATTAGAACTCTATTGCTTCGATACGTAGACATCTGCAAACGCTACTTCCTGGGAAGGAAGTGTCGCATTTACATTCATTTGAAGTGTATGAGAGGTATACATGACACTTCGCAATGAAAATTATATATTATCATGAAACATAGAAATGAGATGCGATATGACGTTATAAGAAACATTAGAATTCTATTGCTTCGATTCGTAGAAATCTGCAAACGCTATTTCCTATCAAGGAAGTGTCGCATTTACATTCTTTTGAAGTGAATACGAGGTATACATAACACTGCACAATGAATGTTATATCTTATTACGAAACATACAAATTAGATGCGATATGGCGATTTTAGAAGCATTAGAACACCATTGCAACGATACGTAGATATCTGCAAACGCTACTTCCTTGCAAGCAAGTGTCGCATTTACATTATTTTGAAGTGAATACGAGGTATACACGACACTTCGCAATGAATATTATATCTTATCACGAAACATAGAAATGAGATGCGATATCGCGATTTAAGAAGCACCAGAACTCTATTGCTATGATACGTATACATCTGCAAACGCTATTTCCTAGCAAGGAAGTGTAGCATTTACATCCTTTTAAAGTGAATACGGGGTATACATAACACTCCACAATGAATATTATATCTTATCTTATCATGAAACATAGAAATGGGATGCGATATTGCGTTTTGAAAAGCATTAGAACTCTATTGCTTCGATACGTAGACATCTGGAAACGTAATTTCCTAGATTGGAAGTGTCGCATTTACATTCGATTGAAGTGTATGCGAGGTATACTTGACACTTCGCAATGAATATTATATCTTATCATGGAACATAGAAATGAGGAGCGACATCGCGTTTTAAGAAGCACCAGAACTCTATTGCTATGATACGTATACATCTGCAAACGCTATTTCCTAGCAAGGAAGTGTAGCATTTACATCCTTTTAAAGTGAATACGGGGTATACATAACACTCCACAATGAATATTATATCTTATCTTATCATGAAACATAGAAATGGGATGCGATATTGCGTTTTGAAAAGTATTAGAACTCTATTGCTTCGATACTTAGACATCTGCAAACGCTATTTCCTAGCAAGGAAGTGTCGCATTTACATTCTTTTGAAGTGAATACGAGGTATACATAACACTCCACATTAAATATTATATCTTATTGTGACACATAGAGATGTGATGCGATATCGCGTTTTAAGAAGCATTAGAATCCTATTGCTTCTATACGTAGACATCTGCAAACGCTATTTCCTAGCAAGGATGTGTCGCATTTACATTCATTTGAAGCGTATGCGCTGTACACATGACACTCCATAATGAATATTATATCTTATCACGAAGCATGGAAATGAGATGCGATATCGCGTTTTAAGAAGAATTAGAACTCTATTGCTACGATCCGTAGACATCTGCAGACGCTATTTCCCAGCAAGGAAGTGTCGCATTTACATTCTTTTGAAGTGAACACGAGGTATATATAACACTCCACAATGAACATTATATCTTATCATGAAACATAGAAATGAGATGCGATATCTCGTTTTAAGAAACATTAGAACCCTATTGCTACGATGCGTAGACATCTGCCAACGCTATTTCCTAGCAAGAAAGTGTCGCATCTACATTCATTCGAAGCGTATGCGATGTATAGAACACACTTCGCAAGGAATATTATATCTTATCATGAAACATAGAAATGAGATGCGATATCACGTTTTTAGAAGCATTAGATCTCTATTGCTACGATACGTAGACATCTGCTGTCGCTATTGCCTATCATGGAAGTGTCCCAAATAGGTTCGTTTGAAGAGAATACGAGGTATACATAACACTCCACAATGAATATTATATCTTATCACGAAACATAGAAATGTGATGCGATTTCGCGTTTTATGACGCATTAAATCTCTATTGCTTCGATACGTAGACATCTGCAAACGCTAGTGCCTAGCAATGAAGTGTCGCATTTACATTCTTTTGAAGTGATAACGAGGTATTCATGACACTTCGCAATGAATATTATATCTTATCATGAAACATGGAAATGAGGTGCGATATCTTGTTTTAAGCAGCTTTAGAACTCTATTGCTACGGTGTGCAGACATCTGCAAACGCTATATAATAGCAAGGAAGTGTCGCATTTACATTCTTTTGAAGGGAATACGAGGTATACATGACAATTCGCAATGGATACTATCTCTTATCATGAAATATAGAAGTGAGATGCATTATCACGTTTTAAGAAGGATTAGAACTCTTGCTACGATACGTAGACATCTGCAAACGTTATTTCCTAGCAGGGAAGTGTCGCATTTACATTCTTTTGAAGTGAATACGAGGTATACATGACACTTCGCAGTAAATATTATATATTATCAGGAAACATTGAAGTGAGGTGCTATATCACGTTTTAAGAAGCATTAGAACTTTATTGCTACGATACGTAGACATCTGCAAACGCTATTTCCTGGCATGGAAGTGTCGCATTTACATTCTTTTGAAGTGAATACGAGGTATTCATGACTCTTCGCAATGAATATTATATCTTATCATGAAATATAGAAATGAGATGCGATATCTTGTTTTTAGAAGCTTTAGAACTCTCTTGCTACGGTGCGTAGACATTTTCAAACGCTATTTAATAGCACGGAAGAGCCGCATTTACATTCTTTTGAAGTGAATACGAAGAATACATGATACTTCGCAGTTAATATTGTACCTTATCATGAAACATAGAAATCAGATGCGACATCTCGTTTTAAGAAGCATTAGACTCTATTGCTTCAATACGGAGACATCTGCAAACGCTATTTCCTAGCAAGGAAGTGTCGCATACACATTCTTTTGAAGTGAATACGAGGTATAGATGACACTTTGCAATGAATATTATATCTTATCGTGAAACATAGAAATGAGATGCGATGTCGCGTTATAAGAAGCATTAGAACTCTATTGCTTCGATACGTAGATATCTGGAAACGTAATGTCCTAGAGTGGAAGTGTCGCATTTACTTTCACTTGAAGTGTAGACGAGGAATACATAACACTTCGCAATGAATAATATATCCTATCATGCGACATAGGAAAGAGATGCGATTTCGCGTTATAAGAAGCATTAGAACTCTATTGTTACGATTCGTAGAAATCTGGAGGTGCTTTTTCCTAGCAAGGAAGTGTCGCATTTACATTCTTTTGAAGTGAATACGAGTTATACATAACACTTCGCAATGAATATTATATCTTATCATGACACATAGAGATGTGATGCGATATCGCGTTTTAAGAAGCATTAGAACTCCACTGCTTCGATACGTAGAAATCTGCAAACGCTATTTCCTATCAAGGAAGTGTCGCATTTACATTCTTTTGAAGTGAATACGAGGTATACATAACACTGCACAATGAATGTTATATCTTATTACGAAACATAGAAATGAGATGCGATATGGCGATTTTAGAAGCATTAGAACTCCATTGCAACGATACGTAGATATCTGCAAACGCTACTTCCTTGCAAGCAAGTGTCGCATTTACATTATTTTGAAGTGAATACGAGGTATACACGACACTTCGCAATGAATATTATATCTTATCACGAAACATAGAAATGAGATGCGATATCGCGATTTAAGAAGCATTAGAACTCTATTGCTTCGATACGTAGACATCTGGAAACGTAATTTCCTAGAATGGAAGTGTCGCATTTACATTCAATTGAAGTGTATGCGAGGTATACTTGACACTTCGCAATGAATATTATATCTTATCATGGAACATAGAAATGAGGAGCGACATCGCGTTTTAAGAAGCATCAGAACTCTATTGCTATGATACGTATACATCTGCAAACGCTATTTCCTAGCAAGGAAGTGTAGCATTTACATCCTTTTAAAGTGAATACGGGGTATACATAACACTCCACAATGAATATTATATCTTATCATGAAACATAGAAATGGGATGCGATATTGCGTTTTGAAAAGTATTAGAACTCTATTTCTTCGATACTTAGACATCTGCAAACGCTATTTCCTAGCAAGGAAGTGTCGCATTTACATTCTTTTGAAGTGAATACGAGGTATACATAACACTCCACATTAAATATTATATCTAATTGTGACACATAGAGATGTGATGCGATATCGCGTTTTAAGAAGCATTAGAATCCTATTGCTTCTATACGTAGACATCTGCAAACGCTATTTCCTAGCAAGGAAGTGTCGCAGTTACATTCGTTTCAATTCTGTGCGAGGTATACATAACACTACACAATGAATATTATATCTTATATCGAAACATATGAATGAGATGCGATATCGCGATTTAAGATGCATTACAACTCTATTGTTTCGATACGTAGACATCTGCAAACGCTATTTCCTAGCAAGGAAGTGTCGCATTTACATTCTTTTGAAGTGAATACGAGGTATGCATGTCACTTCGCAATGAATATTATATCTCATCATGAAACATAGAAATGAGATGCGAAAGCGCGTTTTAAGAAGCATTAGAATTCTATTGCTTCGATACGTAGACATCTGCAAACGCTACTTCCTAGCTGGGAAGTGTCGCATTTACATTCATCTGAAGTGTAGACGAGATATACATAACACTTTGCAATGAATATTATATATTATCATGAAACATAGAAATGAGATGCGATATCGCGATATAAGAAGCATTAGAACTCTATTGCTTCGATACGTAGACATCTGGAAACGTAATTTCCTAGAATGGAAGTGTCGCATTTTTATTCAATTGAAGTGTATGCGAGGTATACTTGACACTTCGCAATGAATATTATATCTTATCATGGAACATTGAAATGAGGAGCGACATCGCGTTTTAAGAAGCATCAGAACTCTATTGCTATGATACGTAGACATCTCCAAACGCTATTTCCTAGCAAGAAAGAGTAGCATTTACATCCTTTTGAAGTGAATACGAGGTATACATAACACTCCACAATGAATATTATATCTTATCATGAAACATAGAAATGAGATGCTATATCGCGTTTTAAGAAGAATTAGAACTCTGTTTCTGCGATACGTAGACATCTGCAAACGCTATTTCCTAGCAAGGAAGTGTCGCAATTACATTCTTTTGAAGTGAATACGAGGCATACGTGACACTTCGCAATGAATATTATATCTTATCACGAAACATAGAAATGAGATGCGATATCGCTTTATAACAAGCGTTAGAAAGCTACTGCTACGATACGTAGACATCTGCAAACGCTATTTCCTAGAAAGGAAGCGTCGCATTCATATTCTTTTGAAGTGAATACGAGGTATACATAACACTCCACATCGAATATTATATCTTATCATGAAACATAGAAATGAGATGCGATATGGCTATTTAAGAAGCATTAGAACTCTATTGCTTCGATACGTAGACATCTGCAAACGTAACTTCCCAGCAAGCAAGTGTCGCATTTACATTCTCTTGAAAGTAATACGAGGTATACATGACACTTCGTAATGAATATTATATCTTACCATGAAACATAGAAATGAGATGCGATATTGCGATTTAAGAGGCAGTAGATCTCTATTGCTTCGATACGTAGACATCTGCCAACGCTATTTCCTAGCAAGGAAGTGTCGCATTTACATTCATTTGAAGTGTATGCGAGGTATACAAGACACTTCGCAATAAATATTATATATTATAATGAAACATAGAAATGGGATGCGATATCGCGTCTTAAGAGGAATTAGAACTCTATTGCTACGATACGCAGACATCTGCAGACGCTATTTCCTAGCAAGGAAGTGACGCATTGTCATTCTTTTGAAGTGAATACGAGGTATACATAACACTGCACAATGAATATTATATCTTATCATGAAACATAGAAATGAGATGCTATATCACGATTTAAGCAGCATTAGAACTCTATTGCTTCGATATCTAGACATCTGCAAACGCTATTTTCTAGCAAGGGAGTGTCGCATTTATATTAATTTGAAGTGTGAACGAGATGTACATAGCACTGCACAATGAATATTATATCTTATCATGAAACGTAGAAGTGAGTTGCGATATCGCGATTTAAGAAGCATTAGAACTATATTGCTTCGATACACAGACATCTGCAAACGCTATTTCCTAGCAAGGAAGTGTCGCATTTACATTCTTTTGATGTGAATATGAGGTATACATGACACTTCGCAATGAATATTATATCTTATCATGAAACATAGAAATGAGATGCGATATAGCGAATTAAGAATCGTTAGAACTCTATTGCTACGATACGTAGACATTTGCAAACGCTATTTCCTAGCAAGGAAGTGTCGCACTTACATTCATTTGAAGTGTAGACGAGGAATACATAACACTTCGTAATGAATATTATATCCTATCGTGAAACATAGAAATGAGATGCGATATCCCGTTTTGAGAAGCATTAGAACACTAATGCTACGATACGTAGACATCTGCGAACGCTATTTCCTAGCAAGGAAGTATCGCATTTACTTTCTTTTTTAGTGTGTGCGAGATACAAGTTACACTTCGCAATGAATATTATATCTTATCATGAAACATGGAACTGGGATGCGATATCGCGCTTTGGGAAGCATTAGAACTCTATTGCTTCGATACGTAGTCATCTGCAAACGCTATTTCCTAGCAAGGAAGTGTCGCATTTACATTCTTTTGAAGTGAATACGAGGTATACATAACACTGCACAATGAATATTATATCTTATCATGAAGCATAGAAATGAGATGCGATATCGCGATTTAAGAAGCATTAGAACTCTATTGCTGTGATACGTAGACATCTGTAAACGCTATTTTCTAGCAAGGAAGTGCCGCATTTACATTCTTTTGAAGTGGATTGGACGTGTACATAACACTGCACAATGAATATTATATCTTATCATGAAACATAGAAATGAGATGCGATATCGCGGTTTAATATGCATTAGAACACTATTGCTACGATACGTAGACATCTGCAAACGCTATTTCCTAGCAAGGAAGTGTCGCATTTACACTCATCTGAGTAGTATGCGATGTAAACATGACACTCCACTATGAATATTATATCTTATCATGTAACATACAAATGAGGAGCGATATCGCGTTTTAAGAAGCATGAGAAATCTATTGCTACGATACGTAGGCATCTGCAAACGCTATTTCCTAGCAAGGATGTGTCGCATTTACATTCTTTTTAAGTGAATACGAGGTACACATGGCACCTCGCAATTGATATTATATCTTATCTCATGAAACATAGAAATGAGATGCGATATCCCGTTTCAAGAAGCAATAGAACTCGATATGTAGACATCTGCAATCGCTTCGATATGTAGACATCTGCTAACGCTATTTCCTAGCAAGGAAGTGTCGCATTTACAATCTTTTGAAGTAAATACGATGTATACATGGCACTCCACAATCAATATTATATCATATCATGCAAAATAGGAATAAGATGTGATATCGCGAATTAAGAAGCATTAGAACTCTATTGCATCGATACGTAGACATCTGCTAACGCTATTTCCTAGCAAGGAAGTGTCCCATTTTCCTACATTTGAAGTGAATACGAGGTATACGTAACACTGCACAATGTCTATTATATCTTATCGTGAAACATAGAAATGAGATGCGATATAGCAATTTAAGAAGCATTAGAACTCTATTGCATCGTTACGTAGACATCTCCAAACGCTATTTCCTAGCAAGGGAGTGTCGCATTTACATTCTTTTGAAGTGAATACGAGATATAAATAACACTTCACAATGAATATTATATGTTCTCATCAAACATTGAAATGAGATGCGTTATGGCGATTTAAGAAGCATCAGAACCCCATTGCTTCGATACGTAGACATCTGCCAACGCTATTTCCTAGCAAGGAAGTGTCGCATTTACATTCTTTTGAAGTGAATACGAGGTATACATAACACTCCACAATGAATATTATACCTTATCATGAAACATAGAAATGAGGTGCTATACCGATATCTAAAAAGCATTAGAAGCCTATTGCTCCGATACGTAGACATCTGCAAACGCAACTTCCTAGCTAGGAAGTGTCGCATTTACATTCAATTGAAGTGAATACGAGATATACATGCCACTTCGCAATGAATATTATATCTTATCATGAGACATAGAAATGAGATGCGATATCTCGTTTTAAGAAACATTAGAAACCTATTGTTTCGATACATATATATCTGCAAACACTACTCCCTAGCAAGGAAGTGTCGCATTTACATTCTTTTCAAGTGATTACGAGGTAAGCATGAGACTTCGCAATGAATATTATATCTTATCATGAAATATAGAAATGTGTTGTGATATCTCGTTTTAAGAAGAATTAGAAACCTATTGCTTCGATACGTAGACATCTGCAGACGTTATTTCCTAGCAAGGTAGTGTCGCATTTACATACTTTTGATGTGATACGAGGTATGCATAACACTGCACAATGAATGTTATATCTTATCATGAAGCATAGAAATGAGATGCGATATGGCGTTTTAAGGTGCATTAGAACTCTAATGCTTCGATACATAGACATCTGCCAACGCTATTTCCTAGCAAGGAAGTGTCGCATTTACATTCTTTTGACGTGAATACGAGGTATACATAACACTCCGCAATGAATATTATGTCTTATCATGAAATATAGAAATGGGATGCGATATCCCGTTTTAAGAAGCATAAAACACAATTGTTACAATACGTCGACATCTGCAAACGCTATTTCCTAGCAAGGAAGTGTCGCATTTACATTCAATTGAAGTGAGTGCGAGGAATACATAACACTTCGCAATGAATATTATATCTTATCATGAAATATAGAAATGACATGCGATATCGCGATTTAAGAAGCACTAGAACCCTATTGCTTCGATACGTAGACACGAAAACGCTACTTCCTAGCAAGGAAGTGTCGCATTTACATTTATTTGAAGTGTTGAAGAGCAATGCATAACACTTTGCTATTAATATTATATTTTATCGTGAAACATAGAAATGAGATGCGACATCTCGTTTGAAGAAGCATTAGAACTCTATTGTTTCGATAGGTAGACATCTGGAAACGCTATTTCCTAGCAAGTAAGTGCCGCAGTTACATTCTTTTGAAGTGAGTACGAGATATACATGACACTACGCAATGAAGATTATATCTTATCACGAAACATAGAAATGAGATGCGATATCGAATTTTTACAAGCATTAGAACTATGTTGCTACGATACGTAGACATCTGCAAACGCTATTTCCTAGCAAGGAAGTGTCGCATTCGCATTGTTTTGAAGTCAATACTAGGTATACATGACACTTCGCAATGAATATTGTATCTTATCATGAAACATAGAAATGAGATGCGATATCGCGTTAAAAGACGCATTAGAAATCTACTGTTTCGATACGTAGACATCTGGAAGCGCTATTTCCTAGCGAGGAAGGGTGACATTTGCATTCTTTTGAAGTGTAGACGAGTTATACATAACACTTCGCAACGAATATTATATCTTATAATGAAACATAGAAATGAGATGCGATATCGCGATTTAAGAAGCATTAGGGCTCCAATGCTACGATACGTAGACATCTGCAAACGCTATTTCCTAGCAAGGAAGTGTCGCATTTACATTCTTTTGAAGCGAATACGAGGTATACATAACACTGCACAATGAATGTTATATCTTATCATGATACATAGAAATGAGATGCGATACCGCGATTTAAACAGCATTAGAAATCTATTGCTAGGATACGTAGACATCTGCAAACGCTATTTCACAGCAAGAAAGTGTCGCATTTACATTCTTTTGAAGCGAATACGAGGTACACATAACACTGCACAATGAATATTATATCTCATCATGAAACATAGAAATGAGATGCGATATCGCGATTTAAGCAGCATTAGAACTCTACTGCTTCGATACGTAGGTACCTGACAATACTATCTCCTAGGAAGAAAGTGTCGCATTCACATACTTTTGAAGCCAATACGAGGTATACATAACACTGCACAATGAATATTATATCTTATCATGAGACATAGGAATGAGATGCGATATCGCGTTTTGAGAAGCATTAGAACTCTAATGCTACGATACGTAGACATCTGCAAACGCTACTTCCTAGCAAGGAAGTGTAGCATTTACAATCTTTTGAAGTGAATACGAGGTATACATGACACTTGGCAATTAATATTGTATCTTATCATGAATCATAGAAATGAGATGCGATGTCGCGTTTTAAGGAGCATTAGAACTCTATTGCTTCGATACGTAGACATCTGCAAACGTAACTTCCCAGAAAGGAGGTGTCGCATTTACATTCTCTTGAAAGGAATGCGAGGTATACATGACACTTCGTAATGAATATTACATCTTGTCATGAAACATAGAAAAGAGATGCGTTATGACGATTTAAGAAGCATTAGAATTCTATTGCTTCGATACGTAGACATCTGCCAACGCTATTTCCTAGCAAGGAAGTGTCGCATTTACATTCATTTGAAGTGTATGCGATGTGTACAAGACACTTCGCAATGAATATTATATCTTATCATGAAACATAGAAATGAGATGCGATATTTTGTTTAAGAAGCATTAGAAGTCTACTGCTTCGATACGCAGACATCTGCCAACGCTATTTCCTAGCAAGGAAGTGACGCATTTACATTCATTTGAAGTGTATTCCATGTATACATGACACTTCGCAATGAATATTATATCCTATCATGAAACATAGAAATGAGATGCGGTATCACGTTTTAAGAAGCATTAGAACTCTATTGCTTCGATACGTAGACATCAACAAACGCTATTTCCTAGCAAGGAACTGTCGTATTTACTTTCATTTGAAGTGTATACGAGATATACATAACACTGCACAATGAATATTATATCTAATCATGAAACATAGGAATGAGATGCGATACCGCGATTTAAGAAGCATTAGAAATCTATTGCTTCGATACGTAGACATCTGCAAACGCCATTTCATAGCAAGGAAGTGTTGCATTTGCATTCATTTGAAGTGTATGCGAGGTATACAAGACACTTCGCAATGAATAATATATCGTACCATGAAACATAGTATTGAGATGCGGTATCTCGTTCTAAGAAGCATTAGAACACTTTTGCTTCGATACGTAGACATCTGCAAACGCTATTTCCTAGCAAGTATGTGTCGCATTTACTTTCTTTTGAAGTGAATACGAGGTATACACGACACTTCGTAATGTATATTATATCATATTATGAATCATAGAATTGAGATGCGATCTCGCGTTTTAAGAAGTATTAGAACACTGTTTCGACGATACGGAGACATCTGCAAACGCAATTTCCTGGCAAGGAAGTGTCGTATTTACATGCTTTTGAAGTGAATACGAGGTATACATGTAACTTCGCAATGAATATTATATCTGATCATGAAACATAGAAATGAGATGCGATATCGCGTTTTGAGAAGCATTAGAACTCTAATGCTATGATACGTAGACACCTGCAAGCGCTATTTCCTAGCAAGAAAGTGTCGCATTTACATTCTTTTGATGTGAATACGAGGTATGCATGTCACTTCGCAATGAATATTATATCTTATCATGAAACACAGAAATGAGATGCGATATCGCGATTCAAGAAGCATTAGAACTCTATTGCTTCGATACGTAGACATCTGATAACGTAATTTTCTAGAGAGAAGTGTCGCATTTACATTCATTTGAAGTGTATGCGAGGTACACATGACACTTCGCAATGAATACTATATCTTGTCATGAGACATAGAAGTGACATGCGATATCGAGATTTAAGAAGCATTAGAACCCTATTGCTACGATACGTAGACATCTGCAAACGCTATTCCCTATCAAGGAAGTGTCGCATTTACATTCTTTTGAAGCGAATGCGAGGTATACATAACACTGCACAATGAATATTATATCTTGTCATGAAACATAGAAATGTGATGCGATATCGCGATTTAAGCAGCATTAGAACTCTAATGCTTCGACACCTAGACATCTGCAAACGCTAATTCCTAGCAGGGATGTGCCGCATTTACATTCATTTGAAGTGTAGGCGAGATAAACATAACACTGCACAATGAATATTATATCTTATCATGAAACATAGAAATGAGATGCGATATCGCGACTTAAGGGACAATAGAACTCTACTTCTTCGATACGTAGACATGTGCAAACGCTACTTCCTAGCAAGGAAGTGTCGCATTTACATTCTTTTGAAGTGTATGCGAGGTATACAAGACAGTTCGCAATGAATATTATATCTTATCATGAAACATAGAAATGAGATGCTATATCGCGTTTTAAGAAGAATTAGAACTCTATTTCTACGATACGTAGACATCTGCAAACGCTATTTCCTAGCAAGGAAGTGTCGCAATTACATTCTTTTGATGTGAATACGAGGCATACGTGAAACTTCGCAATGAATATTATATCTTATCACGAAACATAGAAATGCGATGCGATATCGCGTTTTGAGAAGCATTAGAACTCTAATGCTACGATACGTAGACATCTCCAAACGTTATTTCCTGGCAAGGGAGTGTCGCATTTACATTCATTTGAAGTGTATGCGAGGTATAAGTGGCACTTCGCAATGAATATTATATCTTATCATGAAACATAGAAATGAGATGCGATATGACGATTTAAGAAGCATTATAAATCTATTGGTTCGATACGTAGACATCTGCAAACGCTACTTCCCAGCAAGGAAGTGTCGCATTTACATTCTATTGAAGTGAATACGAGGTATACATAACACTGCACAATGAATATTATATATTATCATGAAAGATAGAAATGAGGCGCGATATCGCGTTTTAAGAAGCATTAGATTTCTATTGCTACGATACGTAGACATCTGCAAAACACTATATCCTTGCAAGGAAGTATCGCATTTAAATTCTTTTGAAGTGAATACGGGGTATACATAACACTCCACTATGAATATCATATCTTGTCATGGAACATAGAAATGAGTTGCGGTATCCTGTTTAAAGAAGCACTAGAACTCTATTGCCACGACACGTAGACATCTGCAAACTCTATTTCCTAACATGGAAGTGTCGCGTTTTCATTCTCTTGAAGTGAATACGAGGTATATATAACACTCCACAATGAATATTATATCTTATCTCGAAACATAGAAATGAAATGCGATATCGCGATTTACGAAGCATGAGAACCCTATTCCTTCGATACGGAGACATCTGCAAACGCTATTTCCTGGCAAGGAAGTGTCGCATTTACATTCATTTGAAGTGTATGCGAGGTATACATAACACTTCGCAATGAATATTATACGTTGTCACAAAACATAGGAATGAGATGCGATATCTCGTTCTAAGAAGCATTATAACACGCTTGCTGCGATACGTAGACATCTGCAAACTCTATTTTCTAGCAAGGAAGTGTCGCATTTACATACATTTGAAGTGAATACGTGGAATACATGAAACTTCGCAATGAATATTATTTCTTATCATGAAGCATAGAAATGAGATGCGATATTCCGTTTCAAGAAGCATTAGAACTCTATTGCTTCGATACGTAGACGTCTGCAAACGCTATTTCCTAGCAAGGAAGTGTCGCATTTACATTCTTCTGAAGTGAATACAAGGTATACATGACACTTCGCAATTAATATTTTATCTTACCATGAAACATAGAAATGAGATTTGATATCGCGTTTTGAGAAGCATTAGAACTCTATTGTTACTAGACGTAGACATCTGCAAACGCTATTTCCTAGCAAGGAAGTGTCGCCTTTACATTCATTTGAAGTGAATACGAGGTATACATAACAATGCACAATTAATATCATACCTTATAACGAAACATAGAAATCAAATGCTATATCCCCATTTAAGTAGCATTAGAACTCTATTGCTTCGATACGTAGACATCTGCTTACGCTATTTCCTAGCAAGGCAGTGTCGCATTTACATTCTTTTGAAGCGAATACGAGGTATACATAACACTTAGCAACGAATATTATATCTTATCATGAAACATAGAAATGAGATGCGATATGGCGATTTATGGAGCATTAGAACTCTAATGCTACGATACGTAGACATCTGCAAACGCTAGTTCCTAGCAATGAAGCGTCGCATTTACATTCATTTGAAGTGTATGCGAGCTATACATGACACTTCGCAATGAATATTATATGTTATCATGAAACATAGAAATGAGATGCAATATTTCGTTTTAAGATGCATTAGAACCCTATTGCTTCGATACGTAGACATCTGCCAACGCTATTTCCTAGCAACGAAGAGTCGCATTTACATTCTATTGAAGTGAATACGAGGTATACATAACACTGCACAATGAATATTATGTCTTATCATAAAACATAGAAATGAGATGCGATATCTCATTTTAAGAAGCATTAGTAACCTTTATCTTCGATACGTAGGCATCTGCAAACGCTACTTCCTAGCAAGGAAGTGTCGCATTTACATTCTATTGAAAGGAATGCGAGGTATACATAACACTTCGTTCTGAGTATTATATCTTATCATGAAACATAGAAATGATATGCGATATCTCGTTTTAAGAATCATTATGACACGCTTGCTACGATACGTAGACATCTGCAAACGCTATTTCCTAGCAGGGAAGAGTAACATTTACATTCCCCTGAAGTGAATACAAGGTATACATGATACTTCGCAATGAATATTATATCTTATCATGAAACATAGAAATGTGATGTGATATCGCGTTTTAAGAAGCATTAGAACTCTATTGCTTCGAAACGTAGACATCTGCAATCGCTATTTCCTAGCAAGGAAGTGTCGCATTTATATTCTTTTGAAGTGAATGCGAGCAATACATAACATTGCACAATGAATATTATATATTATCGTGAAACATAGAAATGAGATGCAACATCGCGATATAAGATGCATTAGAAATTTATTGCTTCGATACGTAGGCATCTGCAAACGCTATTTCAAAGCAAGGACGTGTCGCATTTACATTCATTTGAAGTGAATACGAGGAATACATGAAACTTCGAAATGTATATTAGATCTTATCATGAAACATAGAAATGAGATTCGATATCGCGTTTTGAGAAGCATTAGAACTCTATTGCCACTATACGTAGACATCTGCAAATGCTATTTCCTAGCAAGGAAGTGTCGCATTAACATTCATTTGAAGTGTATGCGAGGTATACATAATACTTCGCAATGAATATTATATGTTCTCACGAAACATAGAAATGAGATGCGATATCTCGTTTTAAGTAGCATTATAACACGCTTGCTACGATACGTAGACATCTGCAAACGCTATTTCCTAGGAAGGAAGAGCCGCATTTACATTCATTTGAAGTGAATACGAGGAATACGTGAAAACTTCGCAATGAATATTATATCTTATCATGAAACATTGAAATGTGATGTGAAATCGTGTTTTAAGAAGCTTTAGAACTCTATTGCTACGATACGTAGACATCTGCAAACGCTATTTCCTAGCAGGGAAGTGTCCCATTTACATTCATTTGAAGTGTATGCGAGGTATACATAACACTTCGCAATGAATATTATATGTTATCATGAAACATAGAAATGAGATGCGATATCTCGTTTTAAGAATCATTATGACACGCTTGCTACGATACGTAGACATCTGCAAACGCTATTTCCTAGCAGGGAAGAGTCGCATTTACATTCCACTGAAGTGAATACAAGGTATACATGAAACTTCGCAATGAATATTATATCTTATCATGAAACATAGGAATGAGATGCGATATCGCGATTTAAGGAGCATTAGATCTCTAGAGCTACGATACGTAGACATCAGCAAACGCTATTTCCTTGCAGGGAAGTGTCGCATTCACATGCTTTTGAAGTGAATATGAGGTATACATGACACGTCTCTATGAATATTATACCTTATCATGAAACATAGAAATGAGATGCGATATCGCGTTTTGAGAAGCATTAGAACTCTATTCCTACGATACGTAGACATCTGCAAACGCTATTTCCTAGCTAGGAAGTGTCGCATTTACATTTTTTTGAAGTGAATACAAGGTATACATAACACTCCACGATGAATATTATACCTTATCACGAAACATAGAAATGAGATGCGATATCGCGATTTGAGAAGCATCAGAAATCTATAGCCACGATACGTAGACATCTGCAATCGGAATTTCCTAGCAAGGAAGTGTCGCCTTTACATTATTTTTAAGTGAATACGAGGTATACATAACACTCCAAGGTGAATATTATACCTTATCAGGAAACACAGGAATGACATGCGTTAACGCGATATAAGTAGCATTAGAACACTATTACTTCGATACGTAGAAATCTGCAAACGCTATTTAATAGCAAGGAAGTGTCGCATTTACATTCTTTTCAAGTGAATACGAGGTATACATGACACTTCGCAATGAATATTATATCTCATCATGAAACACAGAAATGAGATGCGATATCGCGATTTAAGAAGCATTAGAACTCTATTGCTTCGATACGGAGACATCTGTAAACGCTATTTCCTAGAAAGGAAGTGTCACATTGACATTCTTTTGAAGTGAATACCAGGAGTACATAATACTCCACAATGAATATTATATCTTATCATGAAACATAGAAATGAAATGCGATATGGCGATTTAAGAAGCATTCGATCTCTATTGCTTCGATACGTAGACATCTGCCAACGCTATTTCCTAGCAAGGAAGTGTCGCATTTACATTCATTTGAAGTGTATGCGAGGTATACAAGACACTTCGCAATGAATATTATATCTTATCATGAAACATAGAAATGAGATGCGATATCGCGATTTAAGAAGCACCAGTACTCTGTTGCTTCGATACGTAGACAACTGCAAACGCTACTTCCTAGCAAACAAGTGTCGCACTTACATTCATTGAAGTGCATACGAGGTATACATAACACTTCGCAATATTATATCTTATCATGGAACATAGAAATGAGATGCGAAATCGCGTTTTAAGAAGCATTAGAACTCTATTGCTTCGATACGTAGACATCTGGAAACGTAATTTTCTAGGAAGGAACTGTCGGATTTACATTCTTTTGAAGTGAATACGAGGTATACATGACACTTCGCAATGAATATTATATCTTATTATGAAACATGGAAATGTGATGCGATATCTTGTTTTAAGAAGCATTAGAAAACAATTGCTATGATACGGAGACATCTGCTAACGCTATTTCCTAGCAAGCAAGTGTCGCATTTACATTCTTTTGAAGTGAATACGAGGTGTACGTGACACATCGCAATGAATATTATATCTTATCATGAAACATAGAAATGGGAAGCGATATCGCGCTTTAAGAAGCATTAGCAGTCTATTGCTGCGATACGTAGACATCTGCAAACGCTATTTCCTAGCAAGGAAGTGTCGCATTTACATACATTTGTAGTGCATGCGTGGTATACATGACACTTCGCAATGAATATCATATCTTACCATGATACATTGAAATGAGATGCGATATCGCGGTTTAAGAAGCGTTAGAACCCTATTGCTACGATACGTAGACATCTGCAAACACTATTCTCTAGCAAGGAAGTTTCGCATTTACACTCTTTTGAAGTGAATACGAGGTTCACATGACACTTCGCAATGAATATTATATCCTTTCATGAAACATAGAAATGGGAAGCGAAGTCTCGTTCTAAGAAGCATTAGTACCCTACTGTTTCTATATGTAGACATCTGGAAACGCTATTTCCTGGCAAGGAAGTGTCATATTTACATTCTTTTGAAGCGAATGCGAGGTATACAGGACACTCCGCAATGAATATTACATCTTATCATGATACATAGAAATGAGATGCGATATCGCGTTTTGAGAAGCACTAGATCTCTATAGCTACGATACGTACACATCTGCGAACGCTATTTCCTAGCAAGGAAGTGTCGCATTTACATTCATTTGAAGTGTATGCGAGGTATACAAGACACTTCGCAATGAATATTATATCGTATCGTGAAACATAGAAATGAGATGCGATATCGCGATTTAAGAAGCATTAGGACTCTATTGCTTCGATACGTAGACATCTGCAAGCGCTATTTCCTAGCAAGGAAGTGTCGCATTTACATTGTTTTGAAGTGAATACGAGGTATACATGACACTTCGCAATGAATATTGTATCTTATCATGAAACATACAAATGAGATGCGATATCGCGTTTTAAGAAGAATTAGAACTCTATTGCTACGATACATAGACATCTGCAAACGCTATTTCCTAGCAAGGAAGTGACGCAATATCATTCTTTTGAAGTAAGTACGAGGTATACATAACACTGCGGAATGAATATTACATCTTATCATGATACATAGAAATGAGATGCGATATCGCTTTTTGAGAAGCATTAGAACTCTAATGCTACGTTACGGAGACATCTGCAAACTCGATTTCCTAGCAAGGAAGTGTCGCACTTACATTCCTTTGAAGTGAATAGGAGGTATACATAACATTCCACAATCAATATTATATATAATCATGAAACATAGAAATGGGTTGCGATATCGCGTTTTGAGAAGCACTAGAACTCTATTGCTTCCTACGTAGACAATTGCAAACGCTACTTCCTAGCAAGGAAGTGTCGCATTTACATTCTTTTAAAGTGTACACGAGGTATACATAACACTGCACGATGTATATTATATCTTATCATGAAACATGGAAATAAGATGCGATATTGCGATTTCAGAAGCATTAGAATCCTATTGCTCGATACGTAGACATCTCCAAACGCTACTTGCTGGCATGGAAGTGTCGCACTTACATTTTTTTGAAAGGAATACGAGGTGTACATGACACTTGGCAATGAATATTATATCTTATCATTAAACATAGAAATGAGATGCGATATCGCGTTTTAGGTGTAACGTCAGGCGTACCGCCTGCCACCCTCCGGCGTCCACCTCATCATCCCCAGCATCCGTATCCGGAGCCCCTGCACACGGGCCACCCGCCGACTCGCCGTCCCTACAGAAGGAGACAAAGGTACGGGAGGGAAGAAGGATGCAGCATGCCGCGCCCACGCGCGATCTCCACACACGAGGGGGAGAACTTCACCCCGTATTACGAGGGCGAGGAGCTCTCCGACACATACTGGGTCGAATCCCCAGCGATCACGAAGCCCTATACGTACTTCTCGTACATGTGGGATTAGAATAAGCACACTACTCATATATGTACATACACACCAACACACACCTAGATTTAAGTAAATATATGTATATATTTTATTCATGCACGGCTATGTTCCGTGCACTCGCGCGCACACTCGACGCTCGCGGCTCACGCTTAACGCGGGCCGCGCCCCACTCCGAACGGCCGCCCCACCACGAGGGCCGAGCGACCGCCCTACTCCGACCGTCCGCCCCACCGCGAGGGCCCAGCGACTCGCGCGCCGCGCGACCCGAGGAGGTCGCGGACGCGAGATCCGAGGTTCAGTTGCTAACTCATCTCCGAACTGGAGAGTTCGTATCTCATCTCCGTACCGAGGAGTTCTAATCCAGCATCCGAACGATGCACTTCCGATCCGAGCAATAGGCTCATTCGCAACGAGCAATTAGCTCTAATGCATTCGTCTCTATCCATACTCCCATAGCGGAGTCCATTCGATACTTTATACTATTTCTAATTCTCATTGTAATCGCTAGTCAGTAACTTAGAATTTAGTCAAGTGTATCTAGTATAGTGAAATCATAGAATATAGTTTATTTTTACCAGATTCAAAGTATCTTTATTCGAGTTCAAATACAATTCCTTAATTCTAATCCACGGGTACGCTCGCGATTATTCTAATTCTATATCTCATCTACGATAGTCTTGAGGCTCGACGACTAGAGCGAACCAGCGCTTAGTTGCTCCATCCTCACTTCTACCGTGTACAGAATATCTTGCGCCCAGGTCGATCCCGGTAAGCTAGAGCGAACCAACGCTTAGCCGTGCCGTATTCAACCGAAGTTCAAGTATTCTCGATGAGCCTTGCACCTCCGACAAAGCGTACACGACGCGCGGGGAGGAGAGAGTTTGTTCGTCGTCTCGCTCGGGAATACGTGGGTGATGCACCAGAATATTCAATTTCCTACGTTCGAGTCCTGGTTCCTGTGAAGGAGGTTTCCTTCGCCGCACGACCCGTACGAGTCGCCAATCGTCAGGGCCAAACGCCGATACCTGCCGGCCGGAGTCAACCCGCCTGGACGCTTATTCCCGTAGACGTACCTCCGTTCCAGCCGTACGCCGCCGCCATCCCGGTTGCGGATCCAAGGCGCTCCAGGTACCTGGAAATAGAAATCAGACAGCGGAATCAAGCCTTCGCAAGGTAAGTTTAGTGTTAATTACCGTTCTATCGAGTCCGAAACGCCAACGAACCCGGTCCGGACGCAATTCGCGTTATTTTCGGGAACGGTTACGACTTTGTGCCACCGTTGCGAGCGCAACCGCACCTCGGGACGTGACACGAAAGTTATTTTTGGTGACAGCGGTGGGATAGCCACGCGTTTCCTCCGGAAATTCTGCCGAAAGGAACCGCGAAACTAGATATGGCAACCCGGACTCCGACAAAAACGCGCCAGCAGACACAGCGAGCCGCCGCGATGGCCGATTCTGAACGCGAAAAACGCACTAGCAGAACGCTTGATTTCCTAGACGCTATCGCCGAGCCTCTTCCTAGTACCGCGCAACAAAATACTTCCGCGAAAAATACGAAAGCGACCGATCCGAGTAATGCCGCGTTGCTCCAGCAAATAGAAATTCTACGTCGTGAAATAGAATCTATTCGCAGAACGCCTGATTTAACGCGCGACGATACTGTTTCTCTAGATATTCCTCGGGGAAATCCGCTTTACGCACATAATTCGAGCTCTGATTTCAATACAAATAGTTCGCAACACGACGAGCTATCGCTTAAGCAGGCCCTCGAAGCCGTGCCGACATTCGATGGTCAGAACATTCCTATTCTTCAGTTTACCCGAGCGTGTAAACGCGCTTATGAGCTTATCCCTAATGGGTGCGAGCGAACTTTCACACGCCTGCTTAAGGGAAAACTCAAGGGTCGTGCCTACGCTGCGCTAGAAGACGAGCCATGTTACACAATACTCGAATTAACGGACGTTCTTCGCAGCACATTTTGCTCCGTAAAATCAGCTCATCATTATCGGGGTGAACTTGCTAATATATTTATGCGCGCGAACGAGCACATTCTAGATTACATCGGTCGAGTAAAAGATCTTAGAACCGCTATAATTGATTGCGAAAGGCTTGCTCGACGAGACACACCGGAATCGCTCGATGACGTAGACGCGCTCACATTACAATGTTTTAAAGACGGTCTCATTCCGGAAATTCGAATGCAAATGACTGTAAATTCATTCGGTACATTGCGAGAAACGTTCGCTCGAGCGCGGGAGCTCTATCAAATGCACGAACGTGATTGCAACCGACTAGGTAGATCGCGTGTCGCGCGACCAGAATCGCGCGAAAAACCAGCCGAAATTATTTGCCGAAAATGCAATAATATCGGACATTACACGACCGAGTGTCGGTTCAGACCGCCATCGCCGTACCGACCGCAGGAATACCGTGACGCTTACTTGCGATCCAGGGACGTACCGCCTCCTACTCGAGGCCCCGCGTACGAACAACCGAGACAAATCGTAGCCAGGGACGCGCCCAAATTTTGTCGCTATTGCAAGACCCCGGGGCACGAAATAGGCGAGTGCCGCAAAAGACAGTACAACAACGCGGTAAACAAAAACTCGGGAAACGACAATGGCCTCCGCACCCGCCGCGAGACAGGTGGCGAGGCCGCGCACCAAGTCCGTCCTCTCGCCGCGAACAACTCCAACGCGGAAATCGACGAAACGCCGCGATAAACATAACCGGAAAAACTAGCACGCCAAACGTAATTCTAAAATCCGATCTTCTAATTTCACCAACTCGCTTCATGGTGGACACTGGGGCGGAAATAAATATTATAAAACGTTCGGCTCTAAAAGCATCCGCGCGATTCGATAAGTCCGAGATCGTAATAATAACAGGGGTAACCGATGGCAAAACCGCAACCTTAGGGACGGTGAATCTTGTCATTTTCGGTCGCGTCGTTCCTTTTAATGTGGTCGAGGATGATTTTCCCCTTAAACCAAGCGGGATCCTCGGCTCCGGGTTCTGTATGGACGCAGAAATCTCTTTTCCAAATAAAATAATCAAATGGAATGGTAAGAGAATTCCTTTCGAAGACGATATCGAAGCACTCGAGGAACCGTCACCGGACTCGAAAATAAAGCCTCTCCTATCGCCGAAACGTAAACAAGCGCCGCGCACGGAATCTATTCCCCCTCCGCCGCCGCGCCCGCCGCGTAAATCATCGCCTCCGCTGAAACGCGATGCAGCAACGAAATCGAAGCTTCGAACGCAAGACAAAGCAGCTTCTCCGAAGTCAGGAGACCGTATCTCCATTCCGCCGAGATCAAATATCGGTATCAAGGTCCGCGTAGTTAATTCGAACCTCGCGGAAGGTATAATTCCTCGTATCGATCTTGCGCCGGGTATATTTTTCGGAAACGCTCTCGTCAGAGTAATTCGGGGCAAAGCGGTAACTCGAATAATTAATTCATCCGACCGCGCCGTCGAAATCGCGTTACCAGAGATCATACTCGAGGCCGCGAAAATCATGACTCCCCTCCACGAGGAGGATAGTCCGTCGCTCTATCCGGTTTTTTCTAAATCTACTAAATCCAACGTATCCGCCGTACCGATCGGCTCATCCCAAAAAGGGAAAACTTCTATTTCTTTCTCGAATCAGACACCATATTCGACAATCGAAACTCCTCCTTCGCGTTGCAAAATCGCGAATGTTCAGCAAATCTCCTATGCTCAGGCGGTTAAAAATAATGTACAACAGGCGCCGTTAAAACAAACATCGAAATCCGCCAATCCTTCGAAATCTCGCCTAGACCGAATTCTTAGTCTTCTCCGTCTCGACCACCTCAACGCAGAGGAAAGAGAGCACGTCGTCCGTCTCGTTCAAAGCACGCAGGAGCTTTTTCACATTGAGGGGGATAAATTAGGGCATACGTCAGCAACCACGCACAAGATTCCAACCGTCGACGACCGCCCCGTCAATGTGAAACAATACCGATTCCCACCAGCTCATAAGGAGGAGATTCGACGACAAGTCGACAAATTTTTACAAAATGGTGTCATCTCTCCGTCAAAATCACCATATAATTCGCCATTGTGGGTTGTCCCAAAGAAACCGGACTCCTTGGGCAACAAGCAATGGCGCGTCGTCATCGACTACCGCGCACTCAATGAGAAATCTGTCGCCGATGCCTATCCCCTCCCTTGCATTACCGAGATACTTGATCAGCTCGGGAGCGCGAAGTATTTTAGTACATTCGATCTCGCGAGCGGATTTCACCAGATCCCAATGGAGCCCGCCGATGCTCCCAAAACCGCTTTTTCGACGCCTCACGGGCATTATGAATTTAAAAGAATGCCATTCGGATTAAAAAATGCGCCAGCAACGTTCCAACGACTTATGGACAATGTCCTGTCCGGTCTCCAGGGGAACGAAATTTTCGTCTATTTGGACGACATTGTTATCTACGCTAGCTCTCTTCAAGAACATCGACTTAAATTCGAGAAATTAACTCAACGGCTCAAAGAAGCTAATTTAGTATTGCAGCCGGATAAGTGCGAATTCTTGAGGAGAGAAGTAAGCTATTTGGGTCATATTATCAGTGAGCACGGTGTAAAACCTGACCCTGCGAAAATTAGCGCCGTCAAAAATTTTCCGCGCCCGCGCAACGCGAAACAGATCAAACAATTCCTCGGGCTCGCGGGGTACTACAGGCGGTTCATCGCAAATTTTTCTAATATTGCTAAACCACTTACAAATTTGTTAAAAAAAGACGCGCCCTTTGTATGGCGTAACGATCAAGAGAATTCATTCGTCAAACTCCGAGATTGCCTATGCGAAGCGCCTATCTTGCAGTACCCCAACTTTAAACAACCATTCGTGATAACGACCGACGCGTCCGCCGAAGCTATTGGTGCTATCTTGAGTCAAGGACCAATAGGCCGCGACTTGCCAATCGCGTACACGTCGCGACTGTTAAACGCTGCGGAGAAAAACTACTCCACGATCGAGAAGGAGTGTCTGGCGATTGTCTACGCCGTCCATTACTTTCGTCCATACATATACGGTAATCAATTCAAACTCGTTACCGACCATCGACCGTTAGTGTGGATGAATTCGGTCAAGGACCCGTCAAGTAGACTCGTACGGTGGAGGCTTAAGTTAGCGGAATTTGACTACGAGATGGTCTATAAAAGTGGAAAAACGAACCTTAATGCGGACGCATTGTCGCGGAATCCCGCTCAAATTTTTCCGCTCTCGTATTCAGAAAACTCGGAGGACGACATCTTCGATGTGCCTCCGGAAACCCGTAAAAGGTATACCACACTAGCGCCTCCTCCTACTCCGGTAACATCAGAACCTGAATTACCGACTCCAGGCACGTCCTTCCGTACCAACACAGCACCACCTCCGCAAGTCGCCAGCGACAGCACCGACTTTTATACTCCTGCTCCAAATGAATTTATCCGACGCGAACCTCTATTTAATTTCAGCCGTGACGCATTATCAACGCGACGAGACAATGTAGTTGTCTTCGTCACGCAATCTGGGCACCCCTATGACACGGGCGCCAAAGATCTAGCGAACGCTGAAAAATTCCTCCTAAACAAAAATCACGTCCTTACCAAAGCCAAAGTCATAAAAATCGGAAACGAATTCCAAATCCAGCTTCCAATCATCGAACATTCCACCAGATCAATCAATTTCCAGACCGTAATAGAAACATTCAGATCCTTGTGCGACGTTGTAAACGAATTACAATTACAAACATTTAGTATCGCACAAACCTATCTAGACTCCGTATCCTGGTCCCGAATCCAGAAAATCCTTCAAGACCTGTTTTACGAAACAACTGTCCAGATTACGGTCTGCCAGGGCCTCATTAAAACCCCTTCGGTCGAAGAGCGACTGAAAATAATAAGAGAAAACCACGACTCCCCTGTGGGAGGTCACAAAGGGGTTAATAAAACTTATTCTCGCATCAGACAACAATACTTTTGGCCAAACATGAAAACACAAATACAAGAATATATTGGCAAATGTAAAAGTTGTCAGACAGAGAAACTGGTCCGGGTGAAGACCAGACAGCCTCTCACTTTAACCGACACCCCTGGCAGGGCATTCGATAAGATTTCAATGGACGTAATGGGTCCTCTTCCCGAAACTTCCGACGGTTATACAAGTATCCTCACGATCCAAGATCTCCTCACTAAATACTCAGTCGCAGTTCCTCTCAAAACCACCACCGCAGTAGACATTGCCGAAGCTTTAATAAAAGAATTCATTTGTAAGTTCGGATGCCCGAAAGGCATACTCACGGACCAAGGTTCGAACTTTATAAATAGCTTGATTAAAGCCATAGCAATCAAATTCCGTATTAAACAATACAAGTCCACTGCGTTCCATCCACAGACAAACGGATCCGTTGAACGATCTCACCACGTCCTGGCCGAATATCTGAAGCATTACATAGAGTCGAGTAACGATTGGGTGAATTGGTTACCGTATGCAATGTTTTCATACAACACCAGTGTGCACGAGGGTACATTATACACCCCACACGAACTAGTGTTCGGCAGGATAGCTAGGACGCCGTCAGCCACTCCTTTTCAAGACAGCTCTGATAACGAAACTTATAGCGACTATCTTATACAACTTCAGGAGAAAATCACAAAATCTCAGGATTTGGCTAAAGCCAATCTAGACAATGCGAAACGCCGTTCCAAATATTATTATGACCGAAATCTCAATGTCCAAAACTTCGAGGTAGGCCAATGGGTCTATCTTTTAAAAGAGCCGAACAAACATAAGTTCCAGGCACAATACTCTGGACCGTACCGTATCCTCGAAATTTTGGGCAATTGTAATGTTAAGCTGAATGTAAAAGGGCGCCATAAAATTGTTCATACGAACAAAATCAAAATTTGTAAACGAATGCATAGTATGCAGAGTGTGGATGCTAGTGAAAGAAAAGTGCGAAAAACTGAAAATGAAGCCAGTGAGAGCAGTGACATTCAAACGAACGCTGAAAGTGAAAGCGACGAAAGTGCCTGCAATCCGAAGGAAGCCCGCAGCCACGGTCCAAACTCCAAACGTTATCGCCAGGATCAACCAGGCGAAAAACCACAGATTCCGCAGCATCCAGCCGACAGGACCAAGAGAAGGATCCAGCATCCCGAAATCTACCCAACAGACAAGAGATCTCGGCATGGCCGAGATTCTTTTTCCAAGGGGGGTGGTGTAACGTCAGGCGTACCGCCTGCCACCCTCCGGCGTCCACCTCATCATCCCCAGCATCCGTATCCGGAGCCCCTGCACACGGGCCACCCGCCGACTCGCCGTCCCTACAGAAGGAGACAAAGGTACGAGAGGGAAGAAGGATGCAGCATGCCGCGCCCACGCGCGATCTCCACACACGAGGGGGAGGACTTCACCCCATATTACGAGGGCGAGGAGCTCTCCGACACATACTGGGTCGAATCCCCAGCGATCACGAAGCCCTATACGTACTTCTCGTACATGTGGGATTAGAATAAGCACACTACTCATATATGTACATACACACCAACACACACCTAGATTTAAGTAAATATATGTATATATTTTATTCATGCACGGCTATGTTCCGTGCACTCGCGCGCACACTCGACGCTCGCGGCTCACGCTTAACGCGGGCCGCGCCCCACTCCGAACGGCCGCCCCACCACGAAGCCGAGCGGCCGCCCTACTCCGACCGTCCGCCCCACCGCGAGGGCCCAGCGACTCGCGCGCCGCGCGACCCGAGGAGGTCGCGGACGCGAGATCCGAGAGTCAGTTGCTAACTCATCTCCGAACCGGAGAGTTCCTAACTCATCTCCGAACTGGAGAGTTCGTATCTCATCTCCGAACCGAGGATTTCTAATCCAGCATCCGAACGATGCACTTCCGATCCGAGCAATAGGCTCATTCGCAACGAGCAATTAGCTCTAATGCATTCGTCTCTATCCATACTCCCATAGCGGAGTCCATTCGATACTTTATACTATTTCTAATTCTCATTGTAATCGCTAGTCAGTAACTTAGAACTTAGTCAAGTGTATTTAGTATAGTGAAATCATAGAATATAGTTTATTTTTACCAGATTCAAAGTATCTTTATTCGAGTTCAAATATAATTCCTTAATTCTAATCCACGGGTACGCTCGCGATTATTCTAATTCTATATCTCATCTACGATAGTCTTGAGGCTCGACGACTAGAGCGAACCAGCGCTTAGTTGCTCCATCCTCACTTCTACCGTGTACAGAATATCTTGCGCCCAGGTTGATCCCGGTAAGCTATAGCGAACCAACGCTTAGCCGCGCCGTACTCGACCGAAGTTCAAGTATTCTCGACGAGCCTTGCACCTCCGACAAAGCGTACACGACGCGCGGGGAGGAGAGAGTTTATTCGTCGTCTCGCTCGGGAATACGTGGGTGATGCACCAGAATATTCAATTTCCTGCGTTCGAGTCCTGGTTCCTGTGAAGGAGGTTTCCTTCGCCGCACGACCCGTACCTCCGTTCCAGCCGTACGCCGCCGCCATCCCGGTTGCGGATCCAAGGCGCTCCAGGTACCTGGAAAGAGAAATCAGACAGCGGAATCAAGCCTTCGCAAGGTAAGTTTAGTGTTAATTATCGTTTTATCGAGTCCGAAACGCCAACGAACCCGGTCCGGACGCAATTCGCGTTATTTTCGGGAACGGTTACGACTTTGTGCCACCGTTGCGAGCGCAACCGCACCTCGGGACGTGACAATATCGCGATTTAAGCAGCATTAGAATTCTATTGCTTCGATACGTAGACACCTGCAAACGCTATTTCCTAGCAAGGAAGTGTCGCATTTACATTCTCTTGAAGTGAATACGCGGTATACATGACACTTCACAATGAATATTATATCTTATCATGAAACATAGAAATGAGATGATATCTCGCGTTTTAAGAAGAATTAAATCTCCATTTCTACGATACGTAGACATCTGCAGACGCAATTTCCTAGCAAGGGAGTGTCGCATTTACATTCTTTTGAAGTGTAGACGGGATATACATAGCACTGCACAATGAATATTATATCTAATCATGAAACATAGAAATGAGATGCGATATCGCGATTTAAGAGGCATTAGAACCCTAATGCTACGATACGTAGACATCAGCAAACGCTATTTCCTAGCAAGGAAGTGTCGCATTTACATTCTCTTGAAGCGATTACGAGATATACATAACACTGCACAATGAATATTATATCTTATCATGAAACACAGAAATGAGATGCGATATCGCGATTTTAGAAGCATTAGAAATCTATTGCTTCGATACGTAGACATCTGGAAACGCTATTTCCTAGCAAGGAAGTGTCGCATTTACATCGTTTTGAAGTGAATACGAGGTATACCTGACACTTCGCAATGAATATTATATCTTATCATGAAACATAGAAATGAGATGCTATCTCGCGTTTTAAGAAGAATTAGGTCTCCATTTCTACGATACGTAGACATCTGCAGACGCTATTTCCTAGAAAGGGAGTGTCGCATTTGCATTCTTTTGAAATGTAGACGAGATATACATAACACTGCACAATAAATATTATATCTTATCATGAAACACAGAAATGAGATGCGATATCGCTATTTTAGAAGCATTAGAAACCTGTTGCTTCGATACGTAGACATCTGGAAACGCTATTTCCTAGCAAGGAAGTGTCGCATTTACATCGTTTTGAAGTGAATACGAGGTATACCTGACACTTCGCAATGAATATTATATCTTATCATGAAACATAGAAATGAGATGCTATCTCGCGTTTTAAGAAGAATTAGGTCTCCATTTCTACGATACGTAGACATCTGCAGACGCTATTTCCTAGAAAGGGAGTGTCGCATTTGCATTCTTTTGAAATGTAGACGAGATATACATAACACTGCACAATAAATATTATATCTTATCATGAAACACAGAAATGAGATGCGATATCGCTATTTTAGAAGCATTAGAAACCTGTTGCTTCGATACGTAGACATCTGGAAACGCTATTTCCTAGCAAGGAAGTGGCGCATTATCATTCTTTTGAAGTGAATACGAGGTATACATAACACTGCACAATGAATATTATATCTTTTCATGAAACATAGAAATGAGATGCGATATCGCGATTTAAGAAGCATTAGATCTCTATTGCTTCGATACGTAGACATCTGCAAACGCTATTTCCTAGCAAGGAAGTGTCGCATTTACATTCATTTGAAATGAATACGAGGAATACATAACACCGCACAATGAATACTATGTCTTATAGTGAGATTACGAAATGAGATGCTATATCGCGATTTGAGAAGCATTAGAAACCCATTAATATGATACGTAGACACTTGCAATCGCTATTCCCGAAGCAAGGAACTGTCGCATTTACGTTCTTTTGAAGTAAATACGAGGTATACATGACACTTCGCAATGAATATTATATCTCATCATGAAACATAGAAATGAGATGCGATATCGCAAATTAAGAAGCATTAGTACTCTATTGCTTCGATACGTAGACATCTGGAAACGCTTCTTCCTAGCAAGGAAGTGTCGCACTTACATTCATTTGAAGTGAATATGTGGAGAACATAACACTTCGCAATGAATATTATATCATATCATGAAACATAGAAATGAGATGCGATATGACGATTGAAGAAGCATTAGAACACTAATGCTTCGATACGCAGACATCTGAAAACGCTATTTCCAAGCAAGGAAGTGTCGCATTTACATTCTTAGGAAGTGTAGACGAGGTATACATAACACTACACAATGAATATTATTTCATATCATGAAGCATATAATAGAGAAGCGGTATCGCGTTTTAAGAAGCATTAGAATTCCATTGCTACGATACGTAGACATCTGCAAATGCTAATTCCTAGCAAGGAAGGGTCGTATTTACATTCATTTGATGTGATTACGGGGTATACATAACACTGCACAATGAATACTATATCTTATCATGAAACATAGAAATGAGATGCGATATGGCGTTTTCAGAAGCATTAGAACGCTATTGCTACAATACGTAGACATCTGCAGACGCTATTTCCTAGTAAGGAAGTGTCGCTTTTACATTCTTTTGAAGTGAATACGAGGTATACATAACATTCCACAATGAATATTACATCTTATCATAAAGCATATAAATGAGGAGCGATTTCACGTTTTAAGAAGCATTAGAACCCTATTGCTACGATACGTAGACATCTGCAAACGCTAATTCCTAGCAAGGAAGTGTAGCATTTTCAATCTTTTGAAGCGAATACGAGGTATACATAACAATCCACAATGAATATTATATCTTATCATGAAACATAGGAATGAGATGCGATATTGCGATTTTTGAAGCATTAGAACTCTATTGCTTCGATACGTAGTTGTCTGCAAGCGCTACTTCCTAGCAAGGAAGTGACGCATTTACATTCTTTTGACGTGAATACGAAGTATACATGACACTTCGCAATGAATATTATATCGTATCATAAAACATAGAAATGAGATGCGATATCTCGTTTTAAGAATCAGAAGAACTCTATTGCTACGACACGTAGACATCTGCAGACGCTATTTCCTAGCAAGGAAGTGTCGTATTTACATTCTTTTGAAGTGAATACTGGGTATACATAACACTACACAATGAATATTATACCATATTATGAAACATAGAAATGGGATGCGATATGGCGATTTAAGCAGCATTAGAATTCTATTGCTTCAATACGTAGACACCTGGAAACGCTATTTCCTAGCAAGGAAGTGTAGCATTTAGATTCTTTTGAAGCGAAAACGAGGTATACATGACACTTGGCAATTAATATTGTATCTTATCATGAAACATAGAAATGAGATGCGATATCGCGTTTTAAGAAGCATTAGAACTCTATTGCTTCGATACGTAGGCATCTGGAATCGCTATTACCTAGCAAGAAAGTGTGGCATTTACCTTCCTTTGAAGTGTAGACAGGGTATACGTAGCACTTCGCAAAAAATATTATATCGTACCATGAAACATAGAATTGAGATTCGATATCGCTTTCACAGGAACATTATAACCCTATTGCTTCTATGCGTAGACATCAGGAAACACTATTTCCTAGGAAGGAAGTGTGGCATTTACATTCTTTTGATGTGTAGATGAGGTATACATAACACTCCACAATGAATATTATATCTTATCATGAAACAGAAATGAGATGCGATATCGCGATCTAAGAAGCATTAGAAACCTAATGCTACGATACATAGACATCTGCAAACGCTATTTCCTAGCAAGGAAGTGGTGCATTATCATTCTTATGAAGTGAATACGAGGTATACATAACACTGCACAATGAATATTATATCTTTTCATGAAACATAGAAATGAGATGCGATATCGCGATTTAAGAAGCATTAGATCTCTATTGCTTCGATACGTAGACATCTGCAAACGCTATTTCCTAGCAAGGAAGTGTAGCATTTACATTCTCTTGAAGTGGAAACGAGGTATACATGACACTTCGCACTGAATATTATATCTTATCATGAAACATAGTCATGGGATGCGATATCGCGATTTAAGATGCATTTGAAATCTATTGCTTCGATACGTAGACATCTGCAAACGCTATTTCCTGGCAAGCAAGTGTCGCATTTACATTGTTTTGAAGTGAATACGAGGTATACATGACACTTCGCAATCAATATTGTATCTTATCATGAAACATACAATTGAGATGCGATATCGCGTTTTAAGAAGAATTAGAACTCTATTTCTACGATACGTAGACATCTTCAGACGCTATTTCCTAGCAAGGAAGTGTCGCATTTACATTCTTTTGAAGTGTAGGCGAGACAAACATATCACTCCACAATGAATATTATATCTTATCATGAAACAGAAATGAGATGCGATATCGCGATCTAAGAAGCATTAGAACCCTAATGCTACGATACGTAGACATCTGCAAATGCTATTTCCTAGCAAGGAAGTGGCGCATTATCATTCTTTTGAAGTGAGTACGAGGTATACATAACACTGCACAATGAATATTATATCTTTTCATGAAACATAGAAATGAGATGCGATATCGCGATTTAAGAAGCATTAGATCTCTATTGCTTCGATACGTAGACATCTGCAAACGCTATTTCCTAGCAAGGAAGTGTCGCATTTACATTCATTTGAAATGAATACGAGGAATACATAACACCGCACAATGAATACTATGTCTTATAGTGAGATTACGAAAGAGATGCTATATCGCGATTTGAGAAGCATTAGAAACCCATTAATATGATACGTAGACACTTGCAATCGCTATTCCCGAAGCAAGGAACTGTCGCATTTACGTTCTTTTGAAGTAAATACGAGGTATACATGACACTTCGCAATGAATATTATATCTCATCATGAAACATAGAAATGAGATGCGATATCGCAAATTAAGAAGCATTAGTACTCTATTGCTTCGATACGTAGACATCTGGAAACGCTTCTTCCTAGCAAGGAAGTGTCGCACTTACATTCATTTGAAGTGAATATGTGGAGAACATAACACATCGCAATGAATATTATATCATATCATGAAACATAGAAATGAGATGCGATATGACGATTGAAGAAGCATTAGAACACTAATGCTTCGATACGTAGGCATCTGGAATCGCTATTACCTAGCAAGAAAGTGTGGCATTTACCTTCCTTTGAAGTGTAGACAGGGTATACGTAGCACTTCGCAAAAAATATTATATCGTACCATGAAACTTAGAATTGAGATTCGATATCGCTTTCACAGGAACATTATAACCCTATTGCTTCTATGCGTAGACATCAGGAAACACTATTTCCTAGGAAGGAAGTGTGGCATTTACATTCTTTTGATGTGTAGATGAGGTATACATAACACTCCACAATGAATATTATATCTTATCATGAAACAGAAATGAGATGCGATATCGCGATCTAAGAAGCATTAGAAACCTAATGCTACGATACATAGATATCTGCAAACGCTATTTCCTAGCAAGGAAGTGGTGCATTATCATTCTTATGAAGTGAATACGAGGTATACATAACACTGCACAATGAATATTATATCTTTTCATGAAACATAGAAATGAGATGCGATATCGCGATTTAAGAAGCATTAGATCTCTATTGCTTCGATACGTAGACATCTGCAAACGCTATTTCCTAGCAACGAAGTGGTGCATTATCATTCTTATGAAGTGAATACGAGGTATACATAACACTGCACAATGAATATTATATCTTTTCATGAAACATAGAAATGAGATTCGATATCGCGATTTAAGAAGCATTAGATCTCTATTGCTTCGATACGTAGACATCTGCAAACGCTATTTCCTAGCAAGGAAGTGTCGCATTTACATTCATTTGAAGTGAATACGAGGAATACATAACACCGCACAATGAATACTATGTCTTATAGTGAGATTACGAAATGAGATGCTATATCGCGATTTGAGAAGCATTAGAAACCCATTAATATGATACGTAGACATCTGCAATCGCTATTCCCTAGCAAGGAACTGTCGCATTTACGTTCTTTTGAAGTAAATACGAGGTAAACATGACACTTCGCAATGAATATTATATCTTATCATGAAACATAGAAATGAGATGCGATATGACGATTGAAGAAGCATTAGAACACTAATGCTTCGATACGCAGACATCTGAAAACGCTATTTCCAAGCAAGGAAGTGTCGCATTTACATTCTTAGGAAGTGTAGACGAGGTATACATAACACTACACAATGAATATTATTTCATATCATGAAGCATATAATAGAGAAGCGGTATCGCGTTTTAAGAAGCATTAGAATTCCATTGCTACGATACGTAGACATCTGCAAATGCTAATTCCTAGCAAGGAAGGGTCGTATTTACATTCATTTGATGTGATTACGGGGTATACATAACACTGCACAATGAATACTATATCTTATCATGAAACATAGAAATGAGATGCGATATGGCGTTTTCAGAAGCATTAGAACGCTATTGCTACAATACGTAGACATCTGCAGACGCTAATTCCTAGCAAGGAAGTGTAGCATTTTCAATCTTTTGAAGCGAATACGAGGTATACATAACAATCCACAATGAATATTATATCTTATCATGAAACATAGGAATGAGATGCGATATCGCGATTTTTGAAGCATTAGAACTCTATTGCTTCGATACGTAGTTGTCTGCAAGCGCTACTTCCTAGCAAGGAAGTGACGCATTTACATTCTTTTGACGTGAATACGAAGTATACATGACACTTCGCAATGAATATTATATCGTATCATAAAACATAGAAATGAGATGCGATATCTCGTTTTAAGAATCAGAAGAACTCTATTGCTACGACACGTAGACATCTGCAGACGCTATTTCCTAGCAAGGAAGTGTCGTATTTACATTCTTTTGAAGTGAATACTGGGTATACATAACACTACACAATGAATATTATACCATATTATGAAACATAGAAATGAGATGCTACATCGCGTTCTGAGAAGCATTAGAACCCTAATGCTACGATACGTAGACATCTACAAACGCTATTTTCCAGCAAGGAAGTGTCGCATTTACATTCTTTTGAAGTGAATACGGGGTATACATAACACTGCACAATGATTATTATATCTTATCATGAAGCATAGGAATGTGATGCGATATCGCGATTTAAGAAACATTAGAACTCTATTGCTTCGATACGTAGACATCTGCAGACGCTATTTCCTAGCAAGGAAGTGTCGCATTTACATTCATTTGAAGTGTATGCGAGGTACACATGACACTTCGCAATGAATATTATATCTTATAATGAAACATAGAAATGAGATGCGATATCGCGTTTTAAGCAGCATTAGAACTCTTTCGCTACGATACGTAGATATCTGCAGACGCTATTTCCTAGCAAGGAAGTGTCGCATTTACATTCCTTTGAAGTGAATAGGAGGTATACATAACACTCCACAATGAATATTATATATTATCATGAAACATAGGAATGGGATGCGATATCGCCTTTTGAGAAGCACTAGAACTCTATTGCTTCTTACGTAGACAATTGCAAATGCTACTTCCTAGCAAGGAAGTGTCGCATTTACATTCATTTAAAGTGTATACGAGGTATACATAACACTGCACGATGTATATTATATCTTATCATGAAACATAGAAATGAGATGCGATATTGCGATTTCAGAAGCATTAGAATCCTATGGCTCGATACGTAGACATCTGCAAACGCTACTTGCTAGCATGGAAGTGTCGCACTTACATTTTTTTGAAAGGAATACGAGGTATACATGACACTTGGCAATGAATATTATATCTTATCATGAAACATAGAAATGTGGTGCGATATGGCGCTTTAAGAAGCATTAGCACACTATTGCCTCGATACGTAGACATCTGCAAACGCTAGTTCCTAGGAGGGAAGTGTCGCATTTACATTCATTTGAAGTGTAGACGAGATATACATAGCACTGACAATGAATATTATATCTTATCATGAAACGAAGAAGTGAGTTGCTATATCGCGATTTCGATCGAAGAGTCGCATTTACATTCATTTGAAGTGTATGCGAGGTATACAGGACATTTCGCAATGAATATTATATCTTATCATGAAACATAGAAATGAAATGCGATATTTCGTTTTAAGAATCAGAAGAACTCTATTGCTACGACACGTAGACATCTGCAGACGCTATTTCCTAGCAAGGAAGTGTCGTATTTACATTCTTTTGAAGTGAATACTGGGTATACATAACACTACACAATGAATATTATACCATATTATGAAACATAGAAATGAGATGCTACATCGCGTTCTGAGAAGCATTAGAACCCTAATGCTACGATACGTAGACATCAGCAAACGCTATTTCCTAGCAAGGAAGTGTCGCATTTACATTCTCTTGAAGCGATTACGAGATATACATAACACTGCACAATGAATATTATATCTTATCATGAAACACAGAAATGAGATGCGATATCGCGATTTTAGAAGCATTAGAAATCTATTGCTTCGATACGTAGACATCTGGAAACGCTATTTCCTAGCAAGGAAGTGTCGCATTTACATCGTTTTGAAGTGAATACGAGGTATACCTGACACTTCGCAATGAATATTATATCTTATCATGAAACATAGAAATGAGATGCTATCTCGCGTTTTAAGAAGAATTAGGTCTCCATTTCTACGATACGTAGACATCTGCAGACGCTATTTCCTAGAAAGGGAGTGTCGCATTTGCATTCTTTTGAAATGTAGACGAGATATACATAACACTGCACAATAAATATTATATCTTATCATGAAACACAGAAATGAGATGCGATATCGCTATTTTAGAAGCATTAGAAACCTGTTGCTTCGATACGTAGACATCTGGAAACGCTATTTCCTAGCAAGGAAGTGTCGCATTTACATCGTTTTGAAGTGAATACGAGGTATACCTGACACTTCGCAATGAATATTATATCTTATCATGAAACATAGAAATGAGATGCTATCTCGCGTTTTAAGAAGAATTAGGTCTCCATTTCTACGATACGTAGACATCTGCAGACGCTATTTCCTAGAAAGGGAGTGTCGCATTTGCATTCTTTTGAAATGTAGACGAGATATACATAACACTGCACAATAAATATTATATCTTATCATGAAACACAGAAATGAGATGCGATATCGCTATTTTAGAAGCATTAGAAACCTGTTGCTTCGATACGTAGACATCTGGAAACGCTATTTCCTAGCAAGGAAGTGGCGCATTATCATTCTTTTGAAGTGAATACGAGGTATACATAACACTGCACAATGAATATTATATCTTTTCATGAAACATAGAAATGAGATGCGATATCGCGATTTAAGAAGCATTAGATCTCTATTGCTTCGATACGTAGACATCTGCAAACGCTATTTCCTAGCAAGGAAGTGTCGCATTTACATTCATTTGAAATGAATACGAGGAATACATAACACCGCACAATGAATACTATGTCTTATAGTGAGATTACGAAATGAGATGCTATATCGCGATTTGAGAAGCATTAGAAACCCATTAATATGATACGTAGACACTTGCAATCGCTATTCCCGAAGCAAGGAACTGTCGCATTTACGTTCTTTTGAAGTAAATACGAGGTATACATGACACTTCGCAATGAATATTATATCTCATCATGAAACATAGAAATGAGATGCGATATCGCAAATTAAGAAGCATTAGTACTCTATTGCTTCGATACGTAGACATCTGGAAACGCTTCTTCCTAGCAAGGAAGTGTCGCACTTACATTCATTTGAAGTGAATATGTGGAGAACATAACACTTCGCAATGAATATTATATCATATCATGAAACATAGAAATGAGATGCGATATGACGATTGAAGAAGCATTAGAACACTAATGCTTCGATACGCAGACATCTGAAAACGCTATTTCCAAGCAAGGAAGTGTCGCATTTACATTCTTAGGAAGTGTAGACGAGGTATACATAACACTACACAATGAATATTATTTCATATCATGAAGCATATAATAGAGAAGCGGTATCGCGTTTTAAGAAGCATTAGAATTCCATTGCTACGATACGTAGACATCTGCAAATGCTAATTCCTAGCAAGGAAGGGTCGTATTTACATTCATTTGATGTGATTACGGGGTATACATAACACTGCACAATGAATACTATATCTTATCATGAAACATAGAAATGAGATGCGATATGGCGTTTTCAGAAGCATTAGAACGCTATTGCTACAATACGTAGACATCTGCAGACGCTATTTCCTAGTAAGGAAGTGTCGCTTTTACATTCTTTTGAAGTGAATACGAGGTATACATAACATTCCACAATGAATATTACATCTTATCATAAAGCATATAAATGAGGAGCGATTTCACGTTTTAAGAAGCATTAGAACCCTATTGCTACGATACGTAGACATCTGCAAACGCTAATTCCTAGCAAGGAAGTGTAGCATTTTCAATCTTTTGAAGCGAATACGAGGTATACATAACAATCCACAATGAATATTATATCTTATCATGAAACATAGGAATGAGATGCGATATTGCGATTTTTGAAGCATTAGAACTCTATTGCTTCGATACGTAGTTGTCTGCAAGCGCTACTTCCTAGCAAGGAAGTGACGCATTTACATTCTTTTGACGTGAATACGAAGTATACATGACACTTCGCAATGAATATTATATCGTATCATAAAACATAGAAATGAGATGCGATATCTCGTTTTAAGAATCAGAAGAACTCTATTGCTACGACACGTAGACATCTGCAGACGCTATTTCCTAGCAAGGAAGTGTCGTATTTACATTCTTTTGAAGTGAATACTGGGTATACATAACACTACACAATGAATATTATACCATATTATGAAACATAGAAATGGGATGCGATATGGCGATTTAAGCAGCATTAGAATTCTATTGCTTCAATACGTAGACACCTGGAAACGCTATTTCCTAGCAAGGAAGTGTAGCATTTAGATTCTTTTGAAGCGAAAACGAGGTATACATGACACTTGGCAATTAATATTGTATCTTATCATGAAACATAGAAATGAGATGCGATATCGCGTTTTAAGAAGCATTAGAACTCTATTGCTTCGATACGTAGGCATCTGGAATCGCTATTACCTAGCAAGAAAGTGTGGCATTTACCTTCCTTTGAAGTGTAGACAGGGTATACGTAGCACTTCGCAAAAAATATTATATCGTACCATGAAACATAGAATTGAGATTCGATATCGCTTTCACAGGAACATTATAACCCTATTGCTTCTATGCGTAGACATCAGGAAACACTATTTCCTAGGAAGGAAGTGTGGCATTTACATTCTTTTGATGTGTAGATGAGGTATACATAACACTCCACAATGAATATTATATCTTATCATGAAACAGAAATGAGATGCGATATCGCGATCTAAGAAGCATTAGAAACCTAATGCTACGATACATAGACATCTGCAAACGCTATTTCCTAGCAAGGAAGTGGTGCATTATCATTCTTATGAAGTGAATACGAGGTATACATAACACTGCACAATGAATATTATATCTTTTCATGAAACATAGAAATGAGATGCGATATCGCGATTTAAGAAGCATTAGATCTCTATTGCTTCGATACGTAGACATCTGCAAACGCTATTTCCTAGCAAGGAAGTGTAGCATTTACATTCTCTTGAAGTGGAAACGAGGTATACATGACACTTCGCACTGAATATTATATCTTATCATGAAACATAGTCATGGGATGCGATATCGCGATTTAAGATGCATTTGAAATCTATTGCTTCGATACGTAGACATCTGCAAACGCTATTTCCTGGCAAGCAAGTGTCGCATTTACATTGTTTTGAAGTGAATACGAGGTATACATGACACTTCGCAATCAATATTGTATCTTATCATGAAACATACAATTGAGATGCGATATCGCGTTTTAAGAAGAATTAGAACTCTATTTCTACGATACGTAGACATCTTCAGACGCTATTTCCTAGCAAGGAAGTGTCGCATTTACATTCTTTTGAAGTGTAGGCGAGACAAACATATCACTCCACAATGAATATTATATCTTATCATGAAACAGAAATGAGATGCGATATCGCGATCTAAGAAGCATTAGAACCCTAATGCTACGATACGTAGACATCTGCAAATGCTATTTCCTAGCAAGGAAGTGGCGCATTATCATTCTTTTGAAGTGAGTACGAGGTATACATAACACTGCACAATGAATATTATATCTTTTCATGAAACATAGAAATGAGATGCGATATCGCGATTTAAGAAGCATTAGATCTCTATTGCTTCGATACGTAGACATCTGCAAACGCTATTTCCTAGCAAGGAAGTGTCGCATTTACATTCATTTGAAATGAATACGAGGAATACATAACACCGCACAATGAATACTATGTCTTATAGTGAGATTACGAAAGAGATGCTATATCGCGATTTGAGAAGCATTAGAAACCCATTAATATGATACGTAGACACTTGCAATCGCTATTCCCGAAGCAAGGAACTGTCGCATTTACGTTCTTTTGAAGTAAATACGAGGTATACATGACACTTCGCAATGAATATTATATCTCATCATGAAACATAGAAATGAGATGCGATATCGCAAATTAAGAAGCATTAGTACTCTATTGCTTCGATACGTAGACATCTGGAAACGCTTCTTCCTAGCAAGGAAGTGTCGCACTTACATTCATTTGAAGTGAATATGTGGAGAACATAACACATCGCAATGAATATTATATCATATCATGAAACATAGAAATGAGATGCGATATGACGATTGAAGAAGCATTAGAACACTAATGCTTCGATACGTAGGCATCTGGAATCGCTATTACCTAGCAAGAAAGTGTGGCATTTACCTTCCTTTGAAGTGTAGACAGGGTATACGTAGCACTTCGCAAAAAATATTATATCGTACCATGAAACTTAGAATTGAGATTCGATATCGCTTTCACAGGAACATTATAACCCTATTGCTTCTATGCGTAGACATCAGGAAACACTATTTCCTAGGAAGGAAGTGTGGCATTTACATTCTTTTGATGTGTAGATGAGGTATACATAACACTCCACAATGAATATTATATCTTATCATGAAACAGAAATGAGATGCGATATCGCGATCTAAGAAGCATTAGAAACCTAATGCTACGATACATAGATATCTGCAAACGCTATTTCCTAGCAAGGAAGTGGTGCATTATCATTCTTATGAAGTGAATACGAGGTATACATAACACTGCACAATGAATATTATATCTTTTCATGAAACATAGAAATGAGATGCGATATCGCGATTTAAGAAGCATTAGATCTCTATTGCTTCGATACGTAGACATCTGCAAACGCTATTTCCTAGCAACGAAGTGGTGCATTATCATTCTTATGAAGTGAATACGAGGTATACATAACACTGCACAATGAATATTATATCTTTTCATGAAACATAGAAATGAGATTCGATATCGCGATTTAAGAAGCATTAGATCTCTATTGCTTCGATACGTAGACATCTGCAAACGCTATTTCCTAGCAAGGAAGTGTCGCATTTACATTCATTTGAAGTGAATACGAGGAATACATAACACCGCACAATGAATACTATGTCTTATAGTGAGATTACGAAATGAGATGCTATATCGCGATTTGAGAAGCATTAGAAACCCATTAATATGATACGTAGACATCTGCAATCGCTATTCCCTAGCAAGGAACTGTCGCATTTACGTTCTTTTGAAGTAAATACGAGGTAAACATGACACTTCGCAATGAATATTATATCTTATCATGAAACATAGAAATGAGATGCGATATGACGATTGAAGAAGCATTAGAACACTAATGCTTCGATACGCAGACATCTGAAAACGCTATTTCCAAGCAAGGAAGTGTCGCATTTACATTCTTAGGAAGTGTAGACGAGGTATACATAACACTACACAATGAATATTATTTCATATCATGAAGCATATAATAGAGAAGCGGTATCGCGTTTTAAGAAGCATTAGAATTCCATTGCTACGATACGTAGACATCTGCAAATGCTAATTCCTAGCAAGGAAGGGTCGTATTTACATTCATTTGATGTGATTACGGGGTATACATAACACTGCACAATGAATACTATATCTTATCATGAAACATAGAAATGAGATGCGATATGGCGTTTTCAGAAGCATTAGAACGCTATTGCTACAATACGTAGACATCTGCAGACGCTAATTCCTAGCAAGGAAGTGTAGCATTTTCAATCTTTTGAAGCGAATACGAGGTATACATAACAATCCACAATGAATATTATATCTTATCATGAAACATAGGAATGAGATGCGATATCGCGATTTTTGAAGCATTAGAACTCTATTGCTTCGATACGTAGTTGTCTGCAAGCGCTACTTCCTAGCAAGGAAGTGACGCATTTACATTCTTTTGACGTGAATACGAAGTATACATGACACTTCGCAATGAATATTATATCGTATCATAAAACATAGAAATGAGATGCGATATCTCGTTTTAAGAATCAGAAGAACTCTATTGCTACGACACGTAGACATCTGCAGACGCTATTTCCTAGCAAGGAAGTGTCGTATTTACATTCTTTTGAAGTGAATACTGGGTATACATAACACTACACAATGAATATTATACCATATTATGAAACATAGAAATGAGATGCTACATCGCGTTCTGAGAAGCATTAGAACCCTAATGCTACGATACGTAGACATCTACAAACGCTATTTTCCAGCAAGGAAGTGTCGCATTTACATTCTTTTGAAGTGAATACGGGGTATACATAACACTGCACAATGATTATTATATCTTATCATGAAGCATAGGAATGTGATGCGATATCGCGATTTAAGAAACATTAGAACTCTATTGCTTCGATACGTAGACATCTGCAGACGCTATTTCCTAGCAAGGAAGTGTCGCATTTACATTCATTTGAAGTGTATGCGAGGTACACATGACACTTCGCAATGAATATTATATCTTATAATGAAACATAGAAATGAGATGCGATATCGCGTTTTAAGCAGCATTAGAACTCTTTCGCTACGATACGTAGATATCTGCAGACGCTATTTCCTAGCAAGGAAGTGTCGCATTTACATTCCTTTGAAGTGAATAGGAGGTATACATAACACTCCACAATGAATATTATATATTATCATGAAACATAGGAATGGGATGCGATATCGCCTTTTGAGAAGCACTAGAACTCTATTGCTTCTTACGTAGACAATTGCAAATGCTACTTCCTAGCAAGGAAGTGTCGCATTTACATTCATTTAAAGTGTATACGAGGTATACATAACACTGCACGATGTATATTATATCTTATCATGAAACATAGAAATGAGATGCGATATTGCGATTTCAGAAGCATTAGAATCCTATGGCTCGATACGTAGACATCTGCAAACGCTACTTGCTAGCATGGAAGTGTCGCACTTACATTTTTTTGAAAGGAATACGAGGTATACATGACACTTGGCAATGAATATTATATCTTATCATGAAACATAGAAATGTGGTGCGATATGGCGCTTTAAGAAGCATTAGCACACTATTGCCTCGATACGTAGACATCTGCAAACGCTAGTTCCTAGGAGGGAAGTGTCGCATTTACATTCATTTGAAGTGTAGACGAGATATACATAGCACTGACAATGAATATTATATCTTATCATGAAACGAAGAAGTGAGTTGCTATATCGCGATTTCGATCGAAGAGTCGCATTTACATTCATTTGAAGTGTATGCGAGGTATACAGGACATTTCGCAATGAATATTATATCTTATCATGAAACATAGAAATGAAATGCGATATCTCGTTTTAAGAATCAGAAGAACTCTATTGCTACGACACGTAGACATCTGCAGACGCTATTTCCTAGCAAGGAAGTGTCGTATTTACATTCTTTTGAAGTGAATACTGGGTATACATAACACTACACAATGAATATTATACCATATTATGAAACATAGAAATGAGATGCTACATCGCGTTCTGAGAAGCATTAGAACCCTAATGCTACGATACGTAGACATCTACAAACGCTATTTTCTAGCAAGGAAGTGTCGCATTTACATTCTTTTGAAATGAATACGGGGTATACACAACACTGCACAATGATTATTATATCTTATCATGAAGCATAGGAATGTGATGCGATATCGCGATTTAAGAAACATTAGAACTCTATTGCTTCGATACGTAGACATCTGCAGACGCTATTTCCTAGCAAGGAAGTGTCGCATTTACATTCATTTGAAGTGTATGCGAGGTACACATGACACTTCGCAATGAATATTATATCTTATAATGAAACATAGAAATGAGATGCGATATCGCGCTTTAAGCAGCATTAGAACTCTTTCGCTACGATACGTAGATATTTGCAGACGCTATTTCCTAGCAAGGAAGTGTCGCATTTACATTCCTTTGAAGTGAATAGGAGGTATACATAACACTCCACAATGAATATTATGTATTATCATGAAACATAGGAATGGGATGCGATATCGCCTTTTGAGAAGCACTAGAACTCTATTGCTTCTTACGTAGACAATTGCAAACGCTACTTCCTAGCAAGGAAGTGTCGCATTTACATTCATTTAAAGTGTATACGAGGTATACATAGCACTGCACGATGTATATTATATCTTATCATGAAACATAGAAATGAGATGCGATATTGCGATTTCAGAAGCATTAGAATCCTATGGCTCGATACGTAGATATCTGCAAACGCTACTTGCTAGCATGGAAGTGTCGCACTTACATTTTTTTGAAAGGAATACGAGGTATACATGACACTTGGCAATGAATATTATATCTTATCATGAAACATAGAAATGTGGTGCGATATGGCGCTTTAAGAAGCATTAGCACACTATTGCCTCGATACGTAGACATCTGCAAACGCTAGTTCCTAGGAGGGAAGTGTCGCATTTACATTCATTTGAAGTGTAGACGAGATATACATAGCACTGCACAATGAATATTATATCTTATCATGAAACGAAGAAGTGAGTTGCTATATCGCGGTTTAAGAAGCATTAGAAATCTATTGCTTCGATACGTAGACATCTGCAAACGCTACTTCCTAGCAAGGAAGAGTCGCATTTACATTCATTTGAAGTGTATGCGAGGTATACAGGACATTTCGCAATGAATATTATATCTTATCATGAAACATAGAAATGAAATGCGATATCGCGTTTTGAGAAGCATTAGAACTCCAATGCTACGATACGTTGACATCTGCAAACGCTATTTCCTAGCAAGGAAGTGCCTCATTTATATTATTTTGAAGTGAATACGAGGTAGACGTGGCACTTCGCAATGAACATTGTATCTTATCGTAAAACATAGAAATGTGATGCGACATCTCGTTTTAAGAAGCATTAGAAATCTGTAGCTTCGATACGAAGACATCTGCCATCGCTATATCCTAGCAAGGAAGTGCCGCATTTACAATCATTTGAGGTAAATGCGAGGTATACATAACACTGCACAATGAATATTATATCTTATAATGATACATAGAACTGAGATGCGATATCGCGTTTTAAGCAGCATAAGAACTCTATTGCTACGGTACGTAGATATCTGCAGACGCTATTTCCTAGCAAGGAAGTGTCGCATTTACATTCTTTTGAAGTGAATACGAGGTATACGTGACACATCGCAATGAATATTATATCTTATCGTAAAACAGAAATGTGATTTATTGTGATTAAAATGTGATTAACACTCCACAATGAATATTATATATTATCATGAAACATAGAAATGGGATGCGATATCGCGTTTTGAGAAGCACTAGAACTCTATTGCTTCTTACGTAGACAATTGCAAACGCTACTTCCTAGCAAGGAAGTGTCGCATTTACATTCATTTAAAGTGTATACGAGGTATACATAACACTGCACGATGTATATTATATCTTATCATGAAACATAGAAATGAGATGCGATATTGCGATTTCAGAAGCATTAGAATCCTATTGCTCGATACGTAGACATCTGCAAACGCTACTTGCTAGCATGGAAGTGTCGCACTTACATTTTTTTTGAAAGGAATACGAGGTGTACATGACACTTGGCAATGAATATTATATCTTATCGTAAAACAGAAATGTGATGCGATATCTCGTTTTAAGAAGCATTAGAACTCTGTTGCTTCGATACGTAGACATCTGCCATCGCTATATCCTAGCAAGGAAGTGTCGCATTTACAATCATTTGAAGTGAATGCGAGGTATACATAACACTGCACAATGAATGTTATATCTTATCATGATACAAAGAAATGAGATGCGATATCGCGTTTTATGCAGCATTAGAACTCTATTGCTACGATACGTAGATATCTGCAGACGCTATTTCCTAGCAAGGAAGTGTCGCATTTACATTCCTTTGAAGGGAATAGGAGGTATACATAACACTCCACAATGAATATTATATATTATCATGAAACATAGAAATGGGATGCGATATCGCGTTTTGTGAAGCACTAGAACTCTATTGCTTCTTACGTAGACAATTGCAAATGCTACTTCCTAGCAAGGAACTGTCGCATTTACATTCATTTAAAGTGTATACGAGGTATACATAACACTGCACGATGTATATTATATCTTATCATGAAACATAGAAATGATATGCGATACCGCGTATTAAGAAGATTTTGAACTATATTGCTTCGATACGTAAATATCTGGAAGCGCTTTTCCTAGCAAGGATGTGTAGCATTTACACTCTTTTAAAGTGTAGACGATGTGTCCATAACACATCGCAATGAATATTATATCTTGTCATGAAACATAGTATTGAGATGCGATACCACGTTAAAAGAAGCATTAGAACTCTACTGTTTCGATACGTAGGCATCTGGAAGCGCTATTTCCTAGCGAGGAAGGGTGACATTTGCATTCTTTTGAAGTGTAGACGAGGTATACATAACACTTCGCAACGTATATTATATCTTATAATGAAACATTGAAATGGGATGCTGTATCCCGTTTTATGAAGCATGAGAACTCTATTGCTTCGATACGTAGACATTTGGAAACGCTATTTCCTAGCAAGCAAGTGTGACATTTACATTCCTTTGACGTGCAGACGAGATATACATAACACTTCGCAATGAATATTGCATCCGATCATGAAACATATAAACGAGATTAGATATCGCGTTTTAAGAGTCATTAGAACTCTATTGCTTGGATACGTGGAAATCTGGAAACGCTATTTCCTAGCAAGAAAGTGTGGTATTTACAATCTTTTTAAGTGCAGACGAGGTATTCGAGGAAGTGTGGTATTTACAATCTTTTGTACTGCAGTCGAGGTATACATAACACTTCGCAATGAATATTATGTCATGTCACAAAACATAGAAAGGGGATGGGATATCGCGTTTTAAGAAGCATTAGAACTCTCTTGCTTCGATACGTAGACATCTGGACGCGCTATTTCCTAGCGAGGAAGGTTGTCATTTACATTCTTTTGAAGTGTAGACGAGGTATACATAACACTGCGCAACGAATATTATATCTTATCAGGAAAGATAGAAATGTGATGCGTCATCGCGTTTTCAGAAGCATTAGAACTCTATTCCTTCGATACGTAGACATCTGGAAACGCTATTTCTTAGCGAGGAAGTCTGACATTTACATTCTTTTGAAGTGCAGACGAGGTATACATAACACTTCGCTATGAAATTTGTTTCTTATCATGAAACATAGAAGAGAGATGCGATATCTGCGATTTAAGAAGCACTGGGACTCCATTGCTTCGATACTTAGACATGTGGAAACGCATTTCCTAGCAAGGAAGTGTGGCATTTACATTCTTGTGAAGTGTAGGCGATGTATACATAACACTTCGCAATGAATACTATATATAATCATGAAACATAGAAATGAATAGCGATATCGCGTTCTAAGAAGCATTAGAACACTATTGCTTCGATACGTAGATTTCTGGAAACGCTACTTTCTAGCAAGGAAGTGTCGCATTTACATTCATTTGAAGTGTTGAAGAGCAATGCATAACACTTTGCTATTAATATTATATCTTATCGTGAAACATAGAAATGGGATGCGACATCTCGTTTGAAGAAGCATTAGAACTCTATTGCTTCGATACGTAGACATCTGTAAACGCTAGTTCCTAGCAAGAAAGTGTCGCATTTACATTCATTTGAAGTGTAGACGAGGTATACATAACACTGCACAATGAATATTATATCTTATCATGAAACATAGAAATGTGGTGCGATATGGCGCTTTAAGAAGCATTAGCACACTATTGCCTCGATACGTAGACATCTGCAAACGCTAGATCCTAGGAGGGAAGTGTCGCATTTACATTCATTTGAAGTGTAGACGAGATATACATAGCACTGCACAATGAATATTATATCTTATCATGAAACGTAGAAGTGAGTTGCTATATCGCGATTTAAGAAGCATTAGAAATCTATTGCTTCGATACGTAGACATCTGCAAACGCTACTTCCTAGCAAGGAAGAGTCGCATTTATATTCATTTGAAGTGTATACGAGGTATACATAACACTGCACGATGTATATTATATCTTATCATGAAACATAGAAATGAGATGCGATATTGCGATTTTAGAAGCATTAGAATCCTATTGCTCGATACGTAGACATCTGCAAACGCTACTTGCTTGCATGGAAGTGTCGCACTTACATTTTTTTGAAAGGAATACGAGGTATACGTGACACTTCGCAATGAATATTATATCTTATCGTAAAACAGAAATGTGATGCGATATCTCGTTTTAAGAAGCATTAGAACTCTGTTGCTTCGATACGTAGACATCTGCCATCGCTATATCCTAGCAAGGAAGTGTCGCATTTACAATCATTTGAACTGAATGCGAGGTATACATAACACTGCACAATGAATATTATATCTTATCATTATACATAGAACTGAGAATCGATATCGCTGTTTAAGAAGCATTAGGAATCCATTGCAACGATACGTAGACATCTGGAAACGCTATTTCCTAGGAAGAAAGTGTGGTGTTTACAATCTTTTTAAGTGCAGACGAGGTATTCGAGGAAGTGTGGTATTTACAATCTTTTGTACTGCAGACGAGGTATACATAACACTTCGCAATGAATATTATTGCATGTCACAAAACATAGAAAGGGGATGGGATATCGCGTTTTAAGAAGCATTAGAACTCTCTTGCTTCGATACGTAGACATCTGGACGCGCTATTTCCTAGCGAGGAAGGGTGTCATTTACATTCTTTTGAAGTGTAGACGAGGTATACATAACACTTCGCAATGAAATTTGTATCTTATCATGAAACATAGAAGAGAGATGCGATATCTGCGATTTAAGAAGCACTGAGACTCTATTGCTTCGATACTTAGACATGTGGAAACGCATTTCCTAGCAAGGAAGTGTGGCATTTACATTCTTGTGAAGTGTAGACGATGTATACATAACACTTCGCAATGAATACTATATCTAATCATGAAACATAGAAATGAATAGCGATATCGCGTTCTAAGAAGCATTAGAACACTATTGCTACGATACGTAGATTTCTGGAAACGCTACTTTCTAGCAAGGAAGTGTCGCATTTACATTCTTTTGAAGTGTTGAAGAGCAATGCATAACACTTTGCTATTAATATTATATCTTATCGTGAAACATAGAAATGGGATGCGACATATCGTTTGAAGAAGCATTAGAACTCTATTGTTTCGGCACGTAGACATCTGAAAACGCTATCTCCTAGCAAGGAAGTGTCGCATTCGCATTGTTTTGAAGTGAATACCAGGTATACATATCACACCACAATGAATAGTAAATCTTATCATGAAAGATAGAATTGTGATGCGTTATCTCTTTTTAAGAAGCATTAAAACTCTATTGCTTCGATATTTAGACATCTGCAAACGCTATTTGCTAGCAGGGAAGTGTCGCATTTGCATTATTTTGAGGTAAATACGGGGTATACATAACACTGCTCAAAGAATATTATATGTTATCATGATACATAGAAATGAGATGAGATATCGCGATTTAAGAAGCATTAGAACTCTATTGCTTCGATACGTAGACATCTGCAAACGCTATTTCCTAGCTGGGAAGTGTCGCATTTACATTCATTTGATGTGTAGACTAGACATACATAACGCTGCACAATGAATATTGTATCTTATCATGAAACATAGAAATGAGTTGCGATGTCGCGTTTTAAGAAGCATTAGAACTCTATTGCTACGATACGTAGACATCTGCAGACGCTATTTCCTAGCAAGGGAGTGTCGCACTTACATTCATTTGAAGTGTCTGCAAGGTATACGTGACACTTCGCAATCATTATTATATATTATCATGAAGCATAGAAATGAGATGCGATATCGCGTTTTGAGAAGCATTAGAACACAAATGCTACGATACGTAGATATCTGCAGACGCTATTTCCAAGCAAGGAAGTTTCGCATTTACATTCGATTGAAGTGAATACGAAGTATACATGACACTCCGCAATGAATACGGTATTTTATCATGAAAAATAGATGTGAGATGCGATATCGTGATTTAAGATGCGTTTGAACTCTATTGCTTCGATACGTATACATCTGCAGACGCTACTTCCAAGCAAGGAAGTGTCGCATTTACATTCATTTGAAGTGTATGCGAGGTGTAAGTGACACTCCGCAATGAATATTATATCTTATCATGAAACATAGAAATGAGATGCGATATCGCGATTTAAGCAGCATTAGAACTCTATTGCTTCGATACCTAGACATCTGCAAACGCTACTTCCTAGCAAGGAAGTGTCGCATTTACATTCATTTGAAGTGTATGCGAGGTATACAAGACACTTCGCAATGAACATTGTATCTTATCATGAAACATAGATATGAGATGCGATATCGCATTTTGAGAAGCATTAGGACACTATTGCTTCGATACGTTGACATCTGCAAACGCCATTTCCTAGCAAGGAAGTGTCGCATTTACATTCTTTTGAAGTGTAAACGAGACATACATAACACTGCACAATAAATATTATATCTTATCATGAAACATAGAAATGAGATGCGATATCCCGTTTTAAGAAGCATTAGAACTCTATTGCTTCGATACGTGGACATCAGGAAACGCTACTTCCATGCAAGGAAGTGTTGCATTTACATTCTTTTTAAGAGTAGACGAGATATGCATAACCATTCGCAATGAATATTATATCTTAGCATGAGACATAGAAATGAGGGGCGATAACGCGTTATAAGAAGCATTAGAACTCTATTGCTTCGATACGTAGACATCTGGAAACGCTATTTCCTAGAAAGGATGTGTCGCATTTACATACAATTGAAGTGTAGGCGAGGAATACATAACACTTCGCAATGTATATTATATCTTATCATGAAACATAGAAATGAGATGCGATATCGCGTTTTAAGGAGAATTAGAACTTTATTGCTATGATACGTAGACATCTGGAAACACTATTTCCTAGCAAGGAAGAGTCGCAATTACATACTTTTGATGTGAATACGAGGGATAAATAACACTTCGCAATGAATATTATATCCTATCATGAAACATAGAAGTGAGATGCGACATCCCGTTTTAAGAAGCATTACAAATTCATTGCTTCGATACGTAGACATCTGCAAACGCTATTTCCTAGCAAGGAAGTGTGGCATTTACATTCATTTAAAGTGTACGCGAGGTATACATAACTCTTCGCAATGAATGTTATATCTTATCATGAAACATAGGAATGAGATTCGACACCTCGTTTTAAGAAGCATTAGAAATATATTGCTACGATACGGAGACATTTGCAATCGCTATTTCCTAGCAAGGAAACGTCGCATTTACATTCATTTTAAGTGAATACGAGGTATACATGACACTTCGCAATGAATATTATATCTTATTATGAAACATAGAAATGAGATGCGATATGGCGTCTTAAGAAGCATTAGAACTCTATTGCTGCGATACGTAGATATCTGCAAACGCTATTTTCTAGCAAGGAAGAGTCTCATTTACATTCTTTTGAAGTGAATTCGTGGTATACATGACACTTCGCAACGAATATTTTATCTTATCATGAAACATAGAAATGAGATGCGATATCGCGTTTTAAAAAGCATTATAACCCTATTGCTTCGATACGTAGACATCTGCAATCGCTATTTCCTAGCAAGGAAGTGTCGCATTTACATTCTCTTGAAGTGAATGCGAGGTATACATAACATTGCACAATGAATATTATATATTATCACGAAACATAGTAGTGAGATGCGATATGGCGTTTTAAGATGCATTACAAATTCATTGCTTCGATACGTAGACATCTGCAAACGCTATTTCCTAGGATGGAAATGTCGCATTTACATTCTTTGGAAGTGAATACGAGGTATACAAGACACTTCGCAATGAATATTATATCTTATCATGAAACACAGAAATGAGATGCGATATCGCGCTTTAGAAAGCATTATAACTCTATTGCTTCGATACGTAGACATCTGCAAACGCTATTTCCTAGCAAGGAAGTATCGGATTTACATTCACTTGAAGTGTATGCGAGGTATACGTAACACCTCGCAATGAATGTTATATCTTATCATGAAACATAGGAATGAGATGCGACACCTCGTTTTAAGAAGCATTAGAGCTATATTGCTACGATACGGAGACATTTGCAATCGCTATTTCCTAGCAAGGAAGCGTCGCATTTACATTCATTTTAAGTGAATACGAGGTATACATGACACTTCGCAATGAATATTATATCTTATCATGAAACATAGAAATCAGATTGCGATATGGCGTTTTAAGAAGCATTAGAACACTATTGCTACGATACGTAGATACCTGGAAGCGCTATTTCCTAGCAAGGAAGTGTCGCATTTACATGCTTTTGAAGGGAATGCGAGGTATGCATAGCACTCCACAATGAATATTATATCTTATAACGAAACATAGAAATAGGAATCGATATCTCGTTTTAAGAAGCTTTAGAACTCTGTTGCTTCGATACGTAGACATCTGCCATCGCTATTTCCTAGTAACGAAGTGTCGCATCTACATTCTTAGGAAGTGTAGGCGAGGTATACATAACACTGCACAGTGAATATTACATCTTATCATGGAACGTAGAAGTGCGGTGCGATATTGCGATTTAAGAAGCATTAGAACTCTATTGCTTCAATACCTAGATATATGCAAACGCTACTTCCTAGCAAGGAACTGCCGCATTTACATTCATTTGAAGTCTATACGAGGTATAAGTGACGCTTCGCAATGCACATTATATCTTATCATGATACATAGTAATGAGATGCGATATCATGTTTTAAGAAGCATGAGAACTCAATTGCTATGATACGTAGACATCTGCAAACGCTATTTCCTAGCAAGGAAGTGTCGCATTTACATTCTTCTGAAGTGAATACAAGGTATACATGACACTTCGCAATTAATATTTTATCTTACCATGAAACATAGAAATGAGATTTGATATCGCGTTTTGAGAAGCATTAGAACTCTATTGTTACTACAAGTAGACATCTGCAAACGCTATTTCCTAGCAAGGCAGTGTCGCATTTACATTCATTTGATGTGTATGCGATGTATACGTAACACTTCGCAATAAATATTATATCTTATCATGAAACATAGAAATGTAATGCGATATCGCGTTTTGAGATGCAACAGAAATCTAATGCTACGATACGCAGAAATCTGCAAACGCTATTTCCTAGCAAGGAAGTGTCGCAATTACATTCTTTTGAGTTGAATAAGAGGTATACATAACACTCCACAATGAATATTATATCTTATCGTGAAACATAGACATGAGATTCGATCTTGCGATATAAGAAGCATAAGAACTCTATTGCTACGATACGTAGACATCTGCAAACGCTATTTCCTAGCAAGGAAGTGTCGCATTTACATTCTTTTGAAGTGAATGCGACGTATACATGACACTTCGCAATTAATATTATATCTTATCGTGAAACATAGAAATGAGATGCGATATCCCGGCTCAAGAAGCATTAGAACTCTATTGCTTCGATACGTAGACATCTGCAATCGCTACTTCCTAGCAAGGAACTGTCGCATTTACATTCATTTGAAGTGTATGCGATGTATACATAACACTTCTCAATGAATATTATATCTTATCGTGAAACATAGATATGAGATGCGATCTCGCGAGATAAGAAGCATTAGAACTCTATTGCTACGATACGTAGACATCTGCAAACGTTATTTCCTAGCAAGGAAGTGTCGCATTTACATTCATTTGAAGTGTATGCGAGGTATACATAACACTTCGCAATGAATATTATATGTTATCATGTAACATAGAAATGAGATGCGATATCTCGTTTTAAGAAGCATTATAACACGCTTGCTACGATACGTAGACATCTGCAAACTCTATTTCCTAGCAAGGAAGTATCGCATTTACATTCATTTGAAGTGAATACGTGGAATACATGAAACTTCGCAATGAATATTATATCTTATCATGAAACATAGAAATGTGATGTGATACCGCGTTTTAAGAAGCATTAGAACTCTATTGCTACGATAGGTACACATCTGCAAACGCTATTTCCTAGCAAGGTAGTGTCACATTTTCATTCATTTGAAGTGTATGCGAGGTATAAGTGACACTTTGCAATGAATATTATATCTTATCATGTAACATAGAAATGAGTTACGATATCTTGTTTTAAGAAGCTTTAGAACTATATTGCTACGATACGTAGACATCTGCAAACGCTATTTAATAGCCTGGAAGTGTCGCACTTACATTCTTTTGCAGTGAATACGGGGTATACATAACACTCCAAAATGAATGTTATACCCTATCACGAAACACAGAGATGGAATGCGACATCGCGATTTAAGAAGCATTAGAACTCTATTGCTTCGATACGGAGACATCTGCAAACGCTATTTCCTAGCAACGAAGTGTCTCATTTACATTCATTTGAATTGATTACGAGGAATACATAACACTGCGCAATGTGTATTATATCTTATCATGAAACATAGTAATGAGAAGCGATATCGCGTTTTAAGAAGCATTAGACCCCTATTGCTTCGATACGTAGACGTCTGGAAAAATAGTTTCCAGGAAAGGAAGTGTCGCATATACATTCCTTTGATGTGAATACGAGGTATACATAACACTCCACAATGAATATTATATCTCATCATGAAACATAGAAATGAGATGCGAAATCGCTTTTTAAAAAGCATTAGAACTCTATTGCTACGATACGTAGATATCTGCAGACGCTATTTCCTTGCAAGGAAGTGTCGCATTGACATTCATTTGAAGTGTATGCGAGGTATACATGACACTTCGCAATGATTATGATATCTTATCATGAAACATAGAAATGAGATGCAACATCGCGTTTTAATAAGCATTAGGACTCTATTGCTACGATACGTAGACATCTGCAAACGCTTTTTCCTAGCACGGAGGTGTCGCATTTACATTCGTTTGAAGTGAATACGAGGAATACATGACACTTCGCAATGAATATTATAACTTACCATGAAACATAGAAATGAGATGCGATATCGCGTTTTAAGAAGAGTTAGAACTCTATTCCTAAGATACATAGACATTTGCAAACGCTTTTTCCTAGCAAGGAAGTGACGCATTATCATTCTTTTGAAGTGAATGCGAGGTATACATAACACTGTACAATGAATATTATATCTTATCATGAAACATAGAAATGAGATGCGACACCTCGTTTTAAGACGCATTAGAAACCTATTGCTACGATACATAGACATCTGCAAACGCTTTTTCCTTGCACGGAGTTGTCGCATTTACATTCTTTTGAAGTGATTACGAGGTATACATGACACTTCGCAATGAATATGATATCTTATCATGAAACATAGAAATGAGATGCGACATCTTGTTTTGTGAAGCTTTAGAACTCTATTGCTTCGGTACGTAGACATCTGGAAACGCTATTTCCTATAAAGGAAGTGTCGCATTTACATACATTTGTAGCGTAGGTAAGGAGTACATAACACTTCGCAATGAATATTATATCTTATCGTGAGACATAGAAATGGGATGCGATATCGCGTTTTAAGAAGCGTTAGAACGCCATTGCTGCGATACATAGACATCTGGAAACGTTATTTCCTAGGATGGAAGTGTCGCATTTACATTCTTTTGAAGTGAATACGAGGTACACATAACACTAAACAATGAATATTTTATCCTGTCGTGAAACATAGAAATGAGATGCGATATCGCGATTTAAGAAGCACCGAGGAATATATTGCTACGATAGGTAGACATCTGCAAACGCTATTTCCTAGCAAGGAAGTGTCGCATTTGCATTCATTTGATGTGTATGCGAGGTATACATGACACTTCGCATTGAATATTATACCTTATCATGAGACATAGCAATGAGATACGGTATCGCGTTTTAAGGATCATTAGAACTCTCCTGCTTCGATACGTAGATATCTGGAAACGCTATTTCCTAGGAAGGAAGTGTCGCATTTACATTCTGTTGAGGGGAATACGACGTATACAAACACTACACAATGAATATTATATCTTATCATGAAACATAGAAATAAGATGCGATACAGCGATTTAGGAAGCATTAGAACACTATTGCTACGATACGTAGACATCTGCATACGCTATTTCCTAGCAAGGATGTGTAGCATTACATTATTTTGAAGTGATTACGAGGTATGCATGACACTTCCCAATGAATATTATATCTTATCATGAAACATAGAAATGAGATGCGACATCTTGTTTTGTGAAGCTTTAGAACTCTGTTGCTACGATACGTAGACATCTGCAATCGCTATTTAATAGCAGGGAAGTGTAGCATTACATTCTATTGAAGTGAATACGAGGTATACATGAACTCCACAACGAATGTTATATCTTATCATGAAACATAGAAATGAGACACGATATGCCGGTTTATGAAGCATAAGAACTATAATGCTACGATACGTAGACATCTCCAAACGCAACTTCCTAGCAAGGAAGTGTCGCATTTACATTCTTGTGAAAGGAATACGAGGTATACAAGACACATCGCAATGAATATTATATCGTATCATGAAACAGAGAAATGAGTTGCGATATCACGATTTAAGAAGCATTGGGGCTCCAATGCTACGATACGTAGACATCTGCAAACGCTATTCCCTAGCAAGGAAGTGTCGCATTTACATTATTTTGAAGCGAATACGAGGAAGACATAACAATCCACAATGAATATTATACCTGATCACGAAATATAGAAATGAGATGCGATATCGCGTTTTAAGAAGCAGTAGAAATCTATTGCTACGATACGTAGACATCTGCAAACGCTACTTCCAAGCAAGGAAGTGTCGCATTTACATTGTTTTGAAGTGAATACGAGGAAGACATAACAATCCACAATGAATATTATACCTGATCACGAAATATAGAAATGAGATGCGATATCGCGTTTTAAGAAGCAGTAGAAATCTATTGCTACGATACGTAGACATCTGCAAACGCTACTTCCAAGCAAGGAAGTTTCGCATTTACATTGTTTTGAAGTGAATACGAGGAAGACATAACAATCCACAATGAATATTATACCTGATCACGAAACATAGAAATGAGATGCGATATCGCGTTTTAAGAAGCAGTAGAAATCTATTGCTACGATACGTAGACATCTGAAAACGCTACTTCCAAGCAAGAAAGTGTCGCTTTTACATTCTTTTGAAGTGAATACGATGTATACATGACACTTCGCAATGAATATTATATCTTATCATGAGACATAGAAATGAGATGCGATATCATGTTTTAAGAAGCATTAGAACTCTATTGCTACGATACGTAGACATTTGCAAACACCATTTCCTGGCACGGAAGTGTCGCATTTACATTCTTTTGAAGTGAATACAAGGTATAAGTGACACTTCGCAGTGAATATTATATCTTATCATGAAACAGAAATAGGATGCAACATCTCGTTTTAAGAAGCAATAGAAAACAATTTTTTTGATACGTAGACATCTGGAAACGCTCTTTCCTACAAGGAGGTGTCGCATTACATTCTTTTGAAATGAATACGAGGTACACATGACACTTCGCAATGAATATTATACCTTATAACGAAACATAGGAATGAGATGCGATATCTGGATTTAACAAGAATTAGAACCCTATTGCTTCGATACGCAGACATCTGCAAACGCCATTTCCTACCAAGAAAGTGTCGCATTTACATCCTTTTGAAGTGAATACGAGGTATACATGACACGTCGCAATGAATATTATATCTTATCATGAGACCTAGAAATGAGATGTGTTATCGCGTTTTACGAAGCACTAGAACACTATTGTTTCGATACGTAGACTTCTGGAAACGCAATTTCCTAGCAAGGAAGCGTCGCATTTACATTCCTTTGAAGGGAATACAAGGTATACATAACACTCCACAATGAATATTATATCTTATCATGAAACATAGAAATGAAATGCGATATGACGATTTAGGAAGCATTATAATTCTATTGGTTCGATACCTAGACATCTGCAAATGCTATTTCCTAGCAAGGAAGTGTCGCATTTACATTCATTTAAAGTGTACGCGAGGTATACATGACACATCGCAATGAATATTATATCTTATCATGAAACATAGAAATGAGATGCGATATCGCGTTTTAAGAAGCATTAGAACTCTATTGCTACGAAACGTAGACATCTGCAAACGCTATTTCCTAGCAAGGAAGTGTCTCATTTACATTCATTTGAAGTGTATGCGAGGAATACATAACACTTCGCAATGAATATTATATCTTATCGTGAAACATGGATATGAGATGCGATATCGCGTTTTGAGATGCAATAGAAATATAATGCTACGATACGCAAAAATCTGCAAACGCTATTTCCTAGCAAGGAAGTGTCGCATTAACATTCATTTGAAGTGAATACGAGGAATACATGAAACTTCGCAATGAATATTATATCTTATCATGAAACATAGAAGTGTGATGTGATATCGCGTTTTAAGAAGCATTAGAACTCTATTGCTACCATACGTAGACATCTGCAAACGCTATTTTCTAGCAAGGAAGTGTCGCATTTACATTCTTTTGAAGTGAATGCGAGGTATACATGACACTTCGCAATTAATATTATATCTTATCATGAAACATGGAAATGAGATGCGATATCCCGTTTCAAGAAGCATTAGAACTCTATTGCTTCGATACGTAGACATCTGCAATCGCTACTTCCTAGCAAGGAACTGTCGCATTTACATTCATTTGAAGTGTATGCGAGGAATACATAACACTTCGCAATGAATATTATATCTTATCGTGAAACATAGATATGAGATGCGATATCGCGTTTTGAGATGCAATAGAAATATAATGCTACGATTCGCAGAAGTCTGCAAACGCTATTTCCTAGCAAGGAAGTGTCGCATTAACATTCGTTTGAAGTGTATGCGAGGTATACATGACACTTCGCAATGAATATTATATCTTATAATGAAACATAAAAACGAAATGCGATATCGCGTTTTAAGAAGCATTACAACTCTATTGCTTCGATACGTAGACACCTGCAAACTCTACTTCCTATCAAGGAAGTGTCGCATTTACATTCATTTGAAGTGTATGCGAGGTATACATGACACTTCGCAATGAATAATATATCTTATAATGAAACATAGAAATGAAATGCGATATCGCGTTTTAAGAAGCATTAGAACCCTATTGCTTCGATACGTAGACATCTGCCAACACTATTTCCTAGCAAGGAAGAGTCGCATTTAGATTCTTTTGATGTGTATACGAGGTATACATGACACTTCGCAAAGAATATTATATCTTATCATGAAACATAGAAATGAGATTCGATATCGCGTTTTAAGAAGCATTAGAACACTATTGCTTCGATACGTAGATATCTGCAAACGCTATTTCCTAGCAACGAAGAGTCGCATTTACATTCATTTGATGTGAGTACGAGGTATACATGACACTTCGCAGTGAATATTATATCTTATTATGGAACATAGGAATGAAATACGATATCGGGTTTTAAGTAGCATTAGGACTCTACTTCGTCGATACGAAGACATCAGCAAACGCTACTTCCTAGCAAGGAAGTGTCGCATTTACATTCTTTTGAAGTGAATACGAGGTATAAATAACACTACACAATGAATATTATACTTTATCATGAAACATAGAAATGAAATGCGATATCCCGATTTAAGAAGCATTAGAACAACTGCTTCGATACGTATACATCCGGAAACGCTACTTCCTAGCAAGGAAGTGTCGCATTTACATTCTTTTGAAGTGAATACGAAGTATAATTGAAACTCCGCAATGAATGCTACATCTTATCCTGAAACAGAAATGAGGTGCGATATCTCGTTTTACGAAACATTAAAACTCTATTGCTACGATACGTAGATATCTGCAGACGCTATTTCCTAGGAAGGATGTGTCGCATTTACATTCTTTTGAAGTCAGTACGAGGTATACATAACACTCCACATTGACTATTATATCTTATCATGAAACATAGAAATGTGGAGCGACTTCGCGTTTTAAGAAGCATTAGATCTCTATTGCTTCGATACGTAGACATCTGCAGACGCTATTTCTTAGCAAGGAAGTGTCGCATTCACATTCATTTGAAGTGTACACGAGGAATACATAACACTTCGCAATGAATTATATATCTTATCATTAAACATAGGAATGAGATGCGATATCGCATTTTAAGAAGCATTCGAACTCTATTGCTACGATACGTAGACATCTGCCAACGATATTACCTAGGAAGGAAGTGTCGCATATACATTACTTTGAAGTGAATACGAGGTATGCATGACACTTCGCAATGAATATCATATCTTATCATGAAACATAGAAATGAGATGCGATACGGCGATTTAAGAAGCAGTAGATCTCTAATTCTTCGATACGTAGACATCTGCCAACGCTATTTCCTAGCAAGGAAGTGTCGCATTTACATTCATTTGAAGTGTATGCGAGGTATACAAGACACTTCGCAATGAATAATATATCTTATCATGAAACATAGAAATGAGATGCGATATCACGATTTAAGAAGCATTAGGACACTATTGCTTCGATACGTAGACATCAGCAATCGCTACTTCCTAGCAATGGAGTGTCGCATTTACATACTTTTGAAGTGAATACGAGGTTATGATAACACCCCACAATGAATATTATATCTTATCATGGAACATAGAAATGAGTCGCGATATGGCGATTTAAGAAGCAGTAGAAATCTATTGCTACGATACGTAGACATCTGCAAACGCTACTTCCAAGCAAGGAAGTGTCGCATTTACATTGTTTTGAAGTGAATACGAGGAAGACATAACAATCCACAATGAATATTATACCTGATCACGAAATATAGAAATGAGATGCGATATCGCGTTTTAAGAAGCAGTAGAAATCTATTGCTACGATACGTAGACATCTGCAAACGCTACTTCCAAGCAAGGAAGTTTCGCATTTACATTGTTTTGAAGTGAATACGAGGAAGACATAACAATCCACAATGAATATTATACCTGATCACGAAACATAGAAATGAGATGCGATATCGCGTTTTAAGAAGCAGTAGAAATCTATTGCTACGATACGTAGACATCTGAAAACGCTACTTCCAAGCAAGAAAGTGTCGCTTTTACATTCTTTTGAAGTGAATACGATGTATACATGACACTTCGCAATGAATATTATATCTTATCATGAGACATAGAAATGAGATGCGATATCATGTTTTAAGAAGCATTAGAACTCTATTGCTACGATACGTAGACATTTGCAAACACCATTTCCTGGCACGGAAGTGTCGCATTTACATTCTTTTGAAGTGAATACAAGGTATAAGTGACACTTCGCAGTGAATATTATATCTTATCATGAAACAGAAATAGGATGCAACATCTCGTTTTAAGAAGCAATAGAAAACAATTTTTTTGATACGTAGACATCTGGAAACGCTCTTTCCTACAAGGAGGTGTCGCATTACATTCTTTTGAAATGAATACGAGGTACACATGACACTTCGCAATGAATATTATACCTTATAACGAAACATAGGAATGAGATGCGATATCTGGATTTAACAAGAATTAGAACCCTATTGCTTCGATACGCAGACATCTGCAAACGCCATTTCCTACCAAGAAAGTGTCGCATTTACATCCTTTTGAAGTGAATACGAGGTATACATGACACGTCGCAATGAATATTATATCTTATCATGAGACCTAGAAATGAGATGTGTTATCGCGTTTTACGAAGCACTAGAACACTATTGTTTCGATACGTAGACTTCTGGAAACGCAATTTCCTAGCAAGGAAGCGTCGCATTTACATTCCTTTGAAGGGAATACAAGGTATACATAACACTCCACAATGAATATTATATCTTATCATGAAACATAGAAATGAAATGCGATATGACGATTTAGGAAGCATTATAATTCTATTGGTTCGATACCTAGACATCTGCAAATGCTATTTCCTAGCAAGGAAGTGTCGCATTTACATTCATTTAAAGTGTACGCGAGGTATACATGACACATCGCAATGAATATTATATCTTATCATGAAACATAGAAATGAGATGCGATATCGCGTTTTAAGAAGCATTAGAACTCTATTGCTACGATACGTAGACATCTGCAATCGCTATTTCCAAGCAAGGAAGTGATGCATTTACATCCGTTTGAAGCGTAGACGAGATATACATAACATTGCACAGTGAATATTACATCTTATCATGGAACGTAGAATTGAGGTGCGATATCGCGATTTAAGAAGCATTAGAACTCTATTGCTACGAAACGTAGACATCTGCAAACGCTATTTCCTAGCAAGGAAGTGTCTCATTTACATTCATTTGAAGTGTATGCGAGGAATACATAACACTTCGCAATGAATATTATATCTTATCGTGAAACATGGATATGAGATGCGATATCGCGTTTTGAGATGCAATAGAAATATAATGCTACGATACGCAAAAATCTGCAAACGCTATTTCCTAGCAAGGAAGTGTCGCATTAACATTCATTTGAAGTGAATACGAGGAATACATGAAACTTCGCAATGAATATTATATCTTATCATGAAACATAGAAGTGTGATGTGATATCGCGTTTTAAGAAGCATTAGAACTCTATTGCTACCATACGTAGACATCTGCAAACGCTATTTTCTAGCAAGGAAGTGTCGCATTTACATTCTTTTGAAGTGAATGCGAGGTATACATGACACTTCGCAGTGAATATTATATCTTATCATGAAACAGAAATAGGATGCAACATCTCGTTTTAAGAAGCAATAGAAAACAATTTTTTCGATACGTAGACATCTGGAAACGCTCTTTCCTACAAGGAGGTGTCGCATTACATTCTTTTGAAATGAATACGAGGTACACATAACACTTCGCAATGAATATTATATCTTATCGTGAAACATAGGTATGAGATGCGATATTGCGTTTTGAGATGCAATAGAAATATAATGCTACGATACGCAGAAGTCTGCAAACGCTATTTCCTAGCAAGGAAGTGTCGCATTAACATTCGTTTGAAGTGTATGCGAGGTATACATGACACTTCGCAATGAATATTATATCTTATAATGAAACATAAAAACGAAATGCGATATCGCGTTTTAAGAAGCATTACAACTCTATTGCTTCGATACGTAGACACCTGCAAACTGTACTTCCTATCAAGGAAGTGTCGCATTTACGTTCAATTGAAGTGTATGCGAGGTATACATGACACTTCGCAAAGAATATTATATCTTATCATGAAACATAGAAATGAGATTCGATATCGCGTTTTAAGAAGCATTAGAACACTATTGCTTCGATACGTAGATATCTGCAAACGCTATTTCCTAGCAACGAAGAGTCGCATTTACATTCGTTTGATGTGAGTACGAGGTATACATGACACTTCGCAGTGAATATTATATCTTATTATGGAACATAGGAATGAAAAGCGATATCGGGTTTTAAGTAGCATCAGAACTCTATTGCTACGATACGTAGACATCTGCAAACGCTATTTCCTAGCAAGGGAGTGTCGCATTTACATTCATTTGAAATGTATGCGAGGTATACATGACACTTCGCAATGATTATTATATATTATCATGAAACATAGAAATGAGATGCGATATCGCGTTTTGAGAAGCATTAGAACACTAATGCTACGATACGTAGACATCTGCAAACGCAATTTCCTAGCAAGGGTGTGTCGCATTTACATTCTTTTGAAGTGAGTACGAGGTTATGATAACACACCACAACGAATATTATATCTTATCATGAAACATAGGAATGTGATGCGATATGGCGATTTAAGAAGCAATAGATCTCTATAGCTTAGTTACATAGGCATATGCCAACGCTATTTCCTAGCAAGGAAGTGTCGCATTTACATTCATTTGAAGTGTATGCGAGGTATACAAGACACTTCGCAATGAATATTATATCTTATCATGAAACATAGATATGAGATGCAATATCGCGTTTTAAGAAGAATTAGAACTCTATTGCTACGATACATAGACATATGCAAGCGCTATTTCCTAGCAAGGTAGTGACGCATTATCATTCTGTTGAAGTGAATACGAGGTATACATAACACTGCACAATGAATATTATATCTTATCATGAAACATAGAAATGAGATGCGATATAGCGATTTAAGCAGCATTAGAACTCTAATGCTACGATACGTAGACATCTGGAAACGCTATTTCCTAGCAAGGGAGTGTCGCATTTACATTCATTTGAAGTGTATGCGAGGTAAACATGACACTTCGCAATGATTATTATATATTATCATGAAACATAGAAATAAGATGCGATATCGCGTTTTGAGAAGAATTAGAAAACTAATGCTACGACACGTAGACATCTGCAAACGCTATTTCCTAGCAAGGAAGTGTCGCATTTACATTGTTTTGAAGTGTATACGAGGTATACATGGCACTTCGCAACGAATATTGTATCTTATCATGAAACATAGAAATGAGAAGCTATATCGCGTTTTAAGAAGCATTAGGACTCTACTTCGTCGATACGAAGACATCAGCAAACGCTACTTCCTAGCAAGGAAGTGTCGCATTTACATTCTTTTGAAGTGAATACGAGGTATAAATAACACTACACAATGAATATTATACTTTATCATGAAACATAGAAATGAAATGCGATATCCCGATTTAAGAAGCATTAGAACAACTGCTTCGATACGTATACATCCGGAAACGCTACTTCCTAGCAAGGAAGTGTCGCATTTACATTCTTTTGAAGTGAATACGAAGTATAATTGACACTCCGCAATGAATGCTACATCTTATCCTGAAACAGAAATGAGGTGCGATATCTCGTTTTACGAAACATTAAAACTCTATTGCTACGATACGTAGATATCTGCAGACGCTATTTCCTAGGAAGGATGTGTCGCATTTACATTCTTTTGAAGTCAGTACGAGGTATACATAACACTCCACATTGACTATTATATCTTATCATGAAACATAGAAATGTGGAGCGACTTCGCGTTTTAAGAAGCATTAGATCTCTATTGCTTCGATACGTAGACATCTGCAGACGCTATTTCCTAGCAAGGAAGTGTCGCATTTACAATCTCTTGAAGTGAATACGAGGAATACATAACACTCCACAACGAATATTATATCGTATCATGAAACATAGAAATGAGGAGCGACTTCGCGATTTAAGAAGCATTAGAACTCTGTTGCTTCGATACGTAGAAATCTGCAAGCGCTATTTCTTAGCAAGGAAGTGTCGCATTCACATTCATTTGAAGTGTACACGAGGAATACATAACACTTCGCAATGAATTATATATCTTATCATTAAACATAGGAATGAGATGCGATATCGCATTTTAAGAAGCATTCGAACTCTATTGCTACGATACGTAGACATCTGCCAACGATATTACCTAGGAAGGAAGTGTCGCATATACATTACTTTGAAGTGAATACGAGGTATGCATGACACTTCGCAATGAATATCATATCTTATCATGAAACATAGAAGTGAGATGCGATACGGCGATTTAAGAAGCAGTAGATCTTTATTTCTTCGATACGTAGACATCTGCCAACGCTATTTCCTAGCAAGGAAGTGTCGCATTTACATTCATTTGAAGTGTATGCGAGGTATACAAGACACTTCGCAATGAATAATATATCTTATCATGAAACATAGAAATGAGATGCGATATCACGATTTAAGAAGCATTAGGACACTATTGCTTCGATACGTAGACATCAGCAATCGCTACTTCCTAGCAATGGAGTGTCGCATTTACATTCTTTTGAAGTGAATACGAGGTTATGATAACACCCCACAATGAATATTATATCTTATCATGGAACATAGAAATGAGTCGCGATATGGCGATTTAAGAAGCAGTAGATCACTATTGCTTCGATACGTAGACATCTGCAGCCGCTATTCCCTAGCAAGGAAGTGACGCATTATCATTCTTTTGAAGTGAGTACGATGTATACATAACACTCCACAGTGAATATTATATCTTATCATGAAACATAGAAATGAGATGCGATATCGCGTTTTGAGAAGCATTAGAACTCTAATGCTACGCTACGTAGACTTCTGCAAACGCTATTTCCTAGCAAGGGGGTGTCGCATTTACATTCATTTGTAGTGTATGCGAGGTGTACATGACACTTCGCAATGATTATTATATATTATCGTGAAACATAGGAATGAGATGCGGTATCGCATTTTGAGAAGGATCAGAACACTAATGCTACGATACGTAGACATCTGCAAACGCCATTTCCTAGCAAGGAAGTGTCGCATTTACAATCTCTTGAAGTGAATACGAGGAATACATAACACTCCACAACGAATATTATATCGTATCATGAAACATAGAAATGAGGAGCGACTTCGCGTTTTAAGAAGCATTAGAACTCTATTGCTTCGATACGTAGACATCTGCAGACGCTATTTCCTAGCTAGGAAGTGTTGCATTTACTATCTCTTGATTTGAATACGAGGTATACATAACACTCCACAACGAATATTATATCGTATCATGAAACATAGAAATGAGATGCGATATCGCGATTTAAGAAGCACTAGAACTCTGTTGCTTCGATACGTAGAAATCTGCAAGCGCTATTTCTTAGCAAGGAAGTGTCGCATTCACATTCATTTGAAGTGTACACGAGGAATACATAACACTTCGCAATGAATTATATATCTTATCATTAAACATAGAAATGAGATGCGATATCGCATTTTAAGAAGCATTCGAACACTATTGCTACGATACGTAGACATATGCCAACGATATTACCTAGGAAGGAAGTGTCGCATATACATTACTTTGAAGTGAATACGAGGTATGCATGACACTTCGCAATGAATATCATATCTTATCATGAAACATAGAAATGAGATGCGACATCTCGTTTTAAGAAGCATTAGAAATCTATTGCTTCGATTAGTAGACATCTGCAAACGCTACTTCCTAGCAATGAAGTGTCGCATTTACATTCTTTTGAAGTGATAACGAGGTATTCATGACACTTCGCAATGAATATTATGTCTTATCATGAAACATGGAAATGAGGTGCGATATCTTGTTCTAAGAAGCTTTAGAACTCTATTGCTACGGTGTGTAGTCAACTGCAAACGATATTTAATAGCAGGGATGTGTCGCATTTACATTCTTTTGAAGTGAATACGAGGTATACATGACAATTCGCAATGGATACTATCTCTTATCATGAAATATAGAAGTGAGATGCATTATCACGTTTTATGAATGATTAAAACTCTTGCTACGATACGTACACATCTGCAATCGTTATTTCCTAGCAGGGAAGTGTCGCATTTACATTCTTTTGAAGTGAATACGAGGTATACATGACACTTTGCAATGAATATTATATCTTATCAAGAAACATAGATATGAGATGCGACATCTCGTTTTAAGAAGCATTAGAAATCTATTGCTTCGATAAGTAGACATCTGCAAACGCTACTTCCTAGCAATGAAGTGTCGCACTTACATTCTTTTGAAGTGATAACGAGGTATTCATGACACTTCGCAATGAATATTATATCTTATCATGAAACATAGAAATGAGATGGAGTTCTTGTTTTTAGAAGCCTTTGAACTCTATTGCAACGGTGCGTAGACATTTTCAAACGCTATTTAATAGCAGGGAAGAGTCGCATTTACATTCTTTTGAAGTGAATACGAAGAATACATGATACTTCGCAATTAATATTATATCTTATCATGAAACATAGAAATGAGATGCGACATCTCGTTTTAAGAAGCATTAGACTCTATTGCTTCGATACGGAGACATCTGCAAACGCTATTTCCTAGGAAGGAAGTGTCGCATACACATTCTTTTGAAGTGAATACGAGGTATACATGACACTTTGCAATGAATATTACATCTTATCAAGAAACATAGAAATGAGATGCGACATCACGTTTTAAGAAGCATTAGAACTCTATTGCTACGATACGTAGACATCTGCAAACGCTATTTCCTAGCAAGGAAGTGTCGCATTTACAATCTCTTGAAGTGAATACGAGGTATACATGACAATTCGCAATGAATGTTACATCTTATCATGAAGCATAGAAATGAGATGCGATGTCGCGTTTTAAGAAGCATTAGAACTCCGTTGCTTCGATACGTAGACATCTGCGAACGCTATTGCCTAGCAAGGAAGTGTCGCATTTTCTTTCTTTTTTAGTGTATGTGAGATATAAGTGACACTTCGCAATGAATATTATATCTTATCATGAAATATAGAAATGAGATGCGATATCGCGTTTTGGGAAATATAAGAATTCTATTGCTACGATAGGTAGAAATCTGCCAACGTTATTTCCTAGCAAGGAATTGTCGCATTTACATTCCTTTGAAGTGAATTCGAGGTATACATGACACTTCACAATGAATGTTATATCTTATCGTGAAACATAGAAATGAAATGCGATATCAAGTTTTAAGAAGGATTAGTACTCTAATGCTACTATACGTAGACATCTGCAAACGATATTTCCTAGCAAGGAAGTGTCGCATTTACATTCCTTTGAAGTGGATACGCGGTATACATGACACTTCGCAATGAATATTATATCTTACTGTGAAACATAGAAATGAGATGCGACATCAAGTTTTAAGAAGCATTAGAACTCTATTCCTTCGATACGTAGACATCTACAAACGCTATTTCCTAGCAAGGAGGTGTCGCATTTACACTTTTTTGAAGTGAATACGAGGTATACATAACACTCCACATTAAATATTATGTCTTATCGTGAAACATAGAAATGAGATCCGATGTCGCGTTATAAGAAGCATTAGAACTCTATTGCTTCGATACGTAGATATCTGGAAACGTAATTTCCTAGAGAGCAAGTGTCGCATTTACATTCACTTGAAGCGTAGACGAGGAATACATAACACTTCGCAATGAACAATATACCTTGTCATGCGACAAAGGAAAGAGATGCGATTTCGCGTTATAAGAAGCATTAGAACTCTATTGTTACGATTCGTAGACATCTGGAGGTGCTTTTTCCTAGCAAGGAAGTGTCGCATTTACAATCTTTTGAAGTGAATACGAGGTATACATAACACTTCGCAATGAATATTATATCTTATCATGACACATAGAGATGTGATGCGTTATCACGTTTTAAGAAGCATTAGAATCCTATTGCTTCTATACGTAGACATCTGCAAACGCTATTTCCTAGCAACGAAGTGTCGCATTTACATTCATTTGATGCGTATGCGAGGTATACATGACACTCCATAATGAATATTATATCTTATCACGAATCATGGAAATGAGATGCGATATCGCGTTTTAAGAAGCACTAGTACTCCATTGCTTCGATACGTAGACGTCTGCAAACGCCATTTCCTAGCAAGGAAGAGTCGCACTTACTTTCTTTTGAAGTGAATACGAGGTATACATAACACTGCACGTTGAATATTATATCTTATCATGAAACATAGAAATGAGATGCGATATCGCGATTTATGAAGCATTAGAACTCTATTGCTTCCATACGTAGACATCTGCAGAAGCAACTTCTAGGAAGGAAGTGTCGTATTTACATTCTTTTGAATGGTATACGAGGTACACATGACACTTCGCAATGAATATTATATCTTATCATGAAACATAGAAATGAGATGCGTTATCTCGTTTTAAGAAGCAGGAGAACTCCATTGCTTTGATACGTAGACAACTGCAAACGCTACTTCCTACCAAGGAAGTGTCGCACTTACATTCATTTGAAGTGTAGACGAGGAACACATAACACTTCGTAATGAATATTATATCTTAAAATGAAACATTGAATTGAGATGCGATATCGCGTTTTAAGAAGCACTAGAACTCCATTGCTTCGATACGTAGACGTCTGCAAACGCCATTTCCTAGCAAGGAAGAGTCGCACTTACTTTCTTTTGAAGTGAATACGAGGTATACATAACACTGCACGTTGAATATTATATCTTATCATGAAACATAGAAATGAGATGCGATATCGCGATTTATGAAGCACTAGAACTCTATTGCTTCCATACGTAGACATCTGCAGAAGCAACTTCTAGCAAGGAAGTGTCGTATTTACATTCTATTGAATGGTATACGAGGTACACATGACACTTCGCAATGAATATTATATCTTAACATGAAACATTGAATTGAGATGCGATATCGCGTTTTAAAAAGCACTAGAACTCTATTCCTTCCATACGTAGACATCTACAAACGCTATTTCCTAGCAAGGAAGTGACGCATTTACATTCATGTGAAGTGTATGCGAGGTATAAGTGACAATTCGCAATGAATATTTTATCTTGTCACGAACATAGAAATGAGATGCGATATCGCTTTTTACGAAGCATTAGAACTCTATTGCTTCGATACGTAGACATCTGCAAACGTTATTTTCAAGCATGGAAGTGTCGCATTTACATTCATCTGAAGTGTAGACGAGGAAAACATAACACTTCGTAATGAATATTATATCCTAACATGAGACATTGAAATGAGATGCGATATCGCGATTTAAGAACCATTAGAACTCTGTTACTTCGATACGTAGACATCTGCCATCGATATATACTAGCAAGGAAGTGACGCATTTACATTCATTTGAAATGTATGCGAGGTATACATGACACTTCGCAATGAATATTATATCTTATCTTGAAACATATAAATGAGATGCGATACCGCGATTTAAAAAGCATTAGTAATTTATAGCTACGATACGTAGTCATCTGTAAACGCTATTTAATAGCAAGGATGTGTCGCACTGACATTCATTTGAAGTGAAAACGGGGTATACATAACACTCCACAATGAATATTATATCTTATCAGGAAACATAGAAATGTGATGCGATATCGCGATTTAAGAAGCATTAGAACTCTATTGCTGCGATACGTAGGCGTCTGCAAACGTTATTTCCTAGCAAGGAAGTGTCCCATTAACATTCATTTGAAATGTAGACGAGGAATACATAGCACTTCGCAATGAATATTGTATCTTATCATGAAGCATAGAAATGAGATGCGACATCGCGTTTTAAGAAGCATTAGTACTCTATTGCTACGATACGTAGACATCTGCAGACGCTATTGCCAAGCAAGAATGTGTCGCATATACGTTCGTTTGAAGAGAATACGAGGTACACACAACACTCCACAATGAATATTATATCTTATCACGAATCATAGGAATGTGATTCGATATCGCGGTTTAAGACGCATTAGAATTCTATTGCTTCGATAAGAAGACATCTGGAAACGTAATTTCCTGGAAAGGAAGTGTCGCATATACATTACTTTGAAGTGAATACGAGGTATACATAACACTCCACAATGAATATTATATCACGATACATAGAAATGTGATGCAATATCGCGTTTCAAGAAGCATTAGAAATTTACTGCTTCGATACGTAGAAATCTGCAGGCGCCATTTCCTAGCAAGGAAGTGTCGCATTCACATTCATTTGAAGTGTACACGAGGAATACATAACACTTCGCAATGAATATTATATCTTATCATTAAACATAGAAATGAGATGCGATATCGCGTTTTAAGAAGCATTAGAACACTATTGCTTCGATACGTGGAAATCTGGAAACTCTATTTACTCGCAAGGATGTGTGGTATTTACAATCTTATTAAGTGCAGACGAGGTATACATAACACTTCGCAATGAATGTTATATCTTATCATGAAACATAGAACTGCGATGCGATACCGCGTTTTAAGAAGCATTAGAACTCTATTGCTTCGATACGTGGAAATCTGGAAACGCTATTTCCTAGAAAGGAAGTGTGGTATTTACAATCTTTTTAAGTGCAGACGATGTATTCGTGGAAGTGTGGCATTTACAATCTTTTGTACTGCAGACGAGGTATACATAACACTTCGCAATGAATATTATGTCATGTCACAAAACATAGAAATGAGGTGTGATATCGCGTTTTAAGAAGCATTAGAACTCTCTTGCTTCGATACGTAGACATCTGGAAGCGCTATTTCCTAGCGGGGAAGGGTGTCATTTACATTCTTTTGAAGTGTAGACGAGGTATACATAACACTTCGCAACGAATATTATATCTTATATTGAAACATAGAAATGGGTTGCTGTATCCCGTTTTATGAAGCATTAGAACTCTACTGCTTCGATACGTAGACATCTGGAAACATTATTTCCTAGCAAGCAAGTGTGACATTTACATTCCTTTGACGTGCAGACGAGGTATACATAACACTTCGCAATGAAATTTGTATCTTATCATGAAACATAGAAGAGAGATGCGATATCTGCGATTTAAGAAACACTAGGACTCTATTGCTTCGATACTTAGACATGTGGAAACGCATTTCCTAGCAAGGAAGTGTGGCATTTACATTCTTGTGAAGTGTAGACGATGTATAAATAACACTTCGCAATGAATACTATATCTAATCATGAAACATAGAAATGAATAGCGATATCGCGTTCTAAGAAGCATTAGAACACTATTGCTTCAATACGTAGATTTCTGGAAACGCTATTTCCTAGTAAGCAAGTGTGACATTCATATTCCTTTGACGTGCAGAAGAGATATACATAACACTTCGCAATGAATGTTGTATCCGATCATGAAACATATAAACGAGATTAGATATCGCGTTTTAAGACGCATTAGAACTCTATTGCTTCGATACGTGGAAATCTGGAAACGCTATTTCCTCGCAAGAATGTGTGGTATTTACAATCTTATTAAGTGCAGACGAAGTATTCGTGGAAGTGTGGCATTTACAATCTTTTGTACTGCAGACGAGGTATACATAACACTTCGCAATGAATATTATGTCATGTCACAAAACATAGAGATGGGGTGTGATATCGCGTTTTAAGAAGCATTAGAACTCTCTTGCTTCGATACGTAGACATCTACAAACGCTATTTCATAGCAAGGACGTGTCGCATTTACATTCTTTCGAAGTGAATGAGAGGTATACATAACATTGCACAATGAATATTATATGTTATCATGAAACATAGAAATGAGATGCGATATGGCGTTTTGAGAAGCATTAGAACTCTATTGCTACGATACGTAGAAATCTGCAAACGCTATTTCCTAGGAAGGAAGAGTCGCATTTATATTCTTTTGAAGTGAATGCGAGTTATACATAACATTGCAGAATGAATATTATATATTATCATGAAACATAGAAATGAGATGCGAAAGCTCGTTTAAGAAGCATTAGAACTCGATTGGTTCGATACCTAGACATCTGCAAACGCTACTTTCTAGCAAGGAAGTGTTGCATTTACATTCTTTTGAAGTGAATACGAGGTATGCATGTCACTTCGCAATGAATATTATATCTTATCATGAATCGTAGAAATGAGATGCAAAGGCGCGTATAAGAAGCATTAGAACTCTACTGCATCGATACGTAGACATCTGCAAACGCAACGTCCTAGCAAGGAAGTGTCGCATTTACATTCTTTTGAAGTGAATACGAGGTATGCATGTCACTTCACAATGAATATTATACCTTATCATGAAACATAGAAATGAGATGCGAAGGCGCGTTTTAAGAAGCATTAGAACTCTATTGCTTCGACACGTAGACAACTGCAAACGCTGTTTCCTAGCAAGGAAGTGTCGCATTTACATTCATTTGAAGTGTATGCGTGGTATACATGCCACTTGGCAATGAATATCATATCTTATCATGAAACATAGAAATGAGATGCGATTTCGCGTTTTAGGAAGCATCAGAACACTATTGCTACGATACGTAGACATCTGCAAACGCCATTTCCTAGCAAGGAAGTGTCGCAGTTACATTCTTTTGAATTGTGTGCGAGGTATACATAACACTACACAATGAATATTATATCTTATATCGACATATATGAATGAGATGCGATATCGCGATTTAAGAAGCATTACAACTCTATTGCTACGACACGTAGACATCTGCAAACGCTATTTCCTAGCAAGGAAGCGTCGCATTTACATTCTTTTGAAGTGAATACGAGGTATGCATGTCACATCGCAATGAATATTATATCTTATCATGAAACATAGAAATGAGATGCGAAAGCGCGTTTTAACAAGCATTAGAATTCTATTGCTTCGATACGTAGATATCTGCAAACGCTATTTCCTAGCTGGGAAGTGTCGCATTTACATTCATCTGAAGTGTAGAAGAGATATACATAACACTTCGCAATGAATATTATATATTATCATGAAACATAGGAATGAGATGCGATATCGCGATTTGAGAAGCATTAGAACTCTACTGCTTCGATACGTAGACATCTGGAATCGCTATTTCCTAGCAAGGAAGTGTCACATTTACATTCTTTTGAAGTGAATGCGAGGTATACACAACACTCCACAATGAATATTATATCTTATCATGAAGCATAGAAATGAGGAGCGATTTCGCGTTTTAAAAAGCATTAGAACTCTATTGCTTCAATACGTAGACATCTGCAGACGCTATTTCCTAGCAAGGAATTGTCGCATTTACATTCTTTTAAAGTGAATACGATGTATACATAACACTCCACAATGAATAATATACTTTATCACAAAACATAGAAATGAAATGCGATATCGCGATTTGAGAAGCATTAGATCTCTATTGCTTCGATACGGAGACATCTGCAAACGCTATTTCCTAGCAAGGAAGTATCGCAATTACATTATTTTTAAGTGAATACGAGGTATACATAACACTGCACAATGAATATTATATCTTATCATAAAACATAGGAATGAGATGCGATATCGGGATTTAAGAAGCATAAAACTCTATTTCTTCGATACGTAGGCATCTGCAAACGCTATTTCCTAGCAAGGAAGTGTAGAGTTTACATTCTTTTGAAGTGTAGACGAGGGAAAAATAACAGTTCGTAATGAATATTGTATCTTATCATGAAACATAGACATGTGATGCGATATCGCGTTTTAAGGAGCATTAGAACCCTATTGCTACGATACGTAGTCATCTGCAAACGCTATTCTGTAGCAAGAAGGTGTCGCATTTACATTCTTCTGAAGTGGACACGAGGTACGCATGACACTTCGCAATGAATAGTATATCTTATCATGAAACATAGATATGAAATGCGACATCGCGATTTAAGAAGCATTAGATCTCTATTCCTTCGATACGGAGACATCCCGAAACGCTACTTCCTAGTAAGGAAATGTCGCATTTACATTCATTGAAGTGTATACGAGGTATACGTAACACTTCGCAATGAATACTACGTCTTATCATGAAACATAGAAATGAGATGCGATATCGCGGTTTAAGGAGCATTAGAACTCTATTGCTTCGATACACAGACATCTGGAAACGCTATTTCCTAGCAAGAAGGTGTCGCATTTACATTCTTTTGAAGTGAATAAGAGGTATACGTGACACTTCGCAATGAATACTACGTCTTATCATGAAACATAGAAATGAGATGTGATATCGCGATTTAAGAAGCATCAGTACTCTATTGCTTCGATACGTAGACATCTGGAAACGTAGTTTTCTAGGAAGGAAGTGTCGGGTTTACATTCATTTGAAGTGTGTGCGAGGTATACATGAGACTTGCAATTAATTTTATATCTTATCATGAAACACAGAAATGCGATGCGATATCGCGTTTTGAGAAGCAGTGGAAATCAATTGCTACGATACGTAGACATCTGGAAACGTTAATTGCTAGAGAGGGAGTGTCGCATTTTCATTCATTTGAAGTGCATGCGAGGTATAAGATACACTTCGCAATGAATATTATATCTTATCATGAAACATAGAACTGAGATGCGATATCGCGTTTTGAGAAGTATTAAAACACTATTGCTTCGATACGTAGATATCTGGAAACGCTACTCCCGAGAACGGATGTGTCGCAATTACGTTCATTTGAAGTGCATGCGAGGTAAACATGACACTTCGCAATGAATATTATATCTTGTCATGAAACATAGAAATGAGATGCGATATCGCTTTCTAAGAAGCAATAGAAATCAATTGCTACGGTACGTAGACACCTGCAAACGCTATTTCCTAGCAAGGAAGTGTCGCATTTACATTCTTTGAAGTGAATACGAGGTATACATAACACTCCACAATGAATATTTTATCTTATCATGAAGCATATAAATGAGGAGCGATTTCGCGTCTTAAGAAGCATTAGAACTCTGTTGCTTCGGTACGTAGATAACTGCCATCGCTATTTCCTATCAAGGAAGTGTCGCATTTACATTCATTTGAAGCGTATGCGAGGTATACAAGACAATTCGCACTGAATATTATATTTTATAATGAAACGTAGAAGTGAGATGGGATATCGCGATTTAAGAAGCATTAGAAATCTATTGCTTCGATACGTAGACATCTGCAAACGCTACCTCCTAGCAAGGAAGTGCCGAATTTACATTCTTTGGAAGTGAATACGAAGCATACATGACACTTCGCAATGAATATTATATCTTATAATGAAACATAGATGTGAGATGCTATATGACGATATAAGAAGCATTAGAACTCTGTTGCTTCGATACGTAGACATCTGCCATCGCTATTTCCTAGCAAGGAAGTGTCGCATTTACATTCATTTGAAGTGTAGACAAGATATACATAGCACTACACAATGAATATTATATCTTATCATGAAGCATAGAAATGAGATGCGATATCGCGATTTAAGAAGCATTAGAACTCGATTGCTTCGATACGTAGACATCTGCAAGCGCTATTTCCTAGAAAGGAAGTGCCGCATTTACATTCTTTTGAAGTGAATACGAAGTATACATGACACTCCGCAATGAATATTATATCTTATCATGAATCATAGAAATGAGATGCGATATCGCTTTTTAAGAACCACTAGAACTCTATTGTTTCGATGCGCAGACATCTGGAAACGTAATTTCCAAGAATAGAAGTGTCGCATTTACATTCATTTGAAGTGAATACGAGGAATGCATGACAATTCGCAATGAATATTATATCTTATCATGAATCATAGAAATGAGATGCGATATCGCTTTTTAAGAAGCACTAGAACTCTATTGTTTCGATACGCAGACATCTGGAAACGTAATTTCCTAGAATGGAAGTGTCGCATTTACATTCATTTGAAGTGAATACGAGGTATACATGACACTTCGCAATGAATATTATATCTTATCATGAAACATAGAAATGAGATGCTATCTCGCTTTTTAAGAAGAATTAGATCTCCATTTCTACGATACGTAGACATCTGCAGACGCTATTTCCTAGCAAGGGAGTGTCGCATTTACATTCTTTTGAAGTGTAGACGAGATATACATAACACTGCACAATAAATATTATATCTAATCATGAAACATAGAAATGAAATGCGATATCGCGATTTTAGAAGCATTAGAAATCTATTGCTTCGATACGTAGACATCTGGAAACGCTATTTCCTAGCAAGGAAGAGTCGCATTTACATCGTTTTGAAGTGAATACGAGGTATACATGATACTTCGCAATGAATATTGTATCTTATCATGAAACATAGAAATGAGATGCCATATCGCGTTTTAAGAAGAATTAGAACCCTATTGCTACGATACATAGACACCTGCATACGCTATTTCCTGGCAAGGAAGTGGCGCATTATCATCCTTTTGAAGTGAATACGAGATATACATAACACTGCACAATGAATATTATATCTTTTCATGAAACATAGAAATGAGATGCGATATCGCGATTTAAGAAGCATTAGATCTCTATTGCTTCGATACGTAGACATCTGCAAACGCTATTTCCTAGCAAGGAAGTGTAGCATTTACATTCTCTTGAAGTGAATACGAGGTATACATGACACTTGGCAATTAATATTGTATCTTATCATGGAACATAGAAATGAGATGCGATATCGCTTTTTAAGAACCACTAGAACTCTATTGTTTCGATGCGCAGACATCTGGAAACGTAATTTCCAAGAATAGAAGTGTCGCATTTACATTCATTTGAAGTGAATACGAGGAATGCATGACAATTCGCAATGAATATTATATCTTATCATGAATCATAGAAATGAGATGCGATATCGCTTTTTAAGAAGCACTAGAACTCTATTGTTTCGATACGCAGACATCTGGAAACGTAATTTCCTAGAATGGAAGTGTCGCATTTACATTCATTTGAAGTGAATACGAGGTATACATGACACTTCGCAATGAATATTATATCTTATCATGAAACATAGAAATGAGATGCTATCTCGCTTTTTAAGAAGAATTAGATCTCCATTTCTACGATACGTAGACATCTGCAGACGCTATTTCCTAGCAAGGGAGTGTCGCATTTACATTCTTTTGAAGTGTAGACGAGATATACATAACACTGCACAATAAATATTATATCTAATCATGAAACATAGAAATGAAATGCGATATCGCGATTTTAGAAGCATTAGAAATCTATTGCTTCGATACGTAGACATCTGGAAACGCTATTTCCTAGCAAGGAAGTGTCGCATTTACATTCTTTTGAAGCGATTACGAGATATACATAACACTGCACAATGAATATTATATCTTATCATGAAACATAGAAATGAGATGCGATATGGCTATTTTAGAAGCATTAGAAATCTATTGCTTCGATACGTAGACATCTGGAAACGCTATTTCCAAGCAAGGAAGTGTCGCATTTACATCGTTTTGAAGTGAATACGAGGTATACATGACACTTCGCAATGAATATTATATCTTATCATGAAACATAGAAATGATATGCTATCTCGCGTTTTAAGAAGAATTAGATCTCCATTTCTACGATACGTACACATCTGCAAAAGCTATTTCCTAGCTAGGAAGTGTCGCATTTACATTCATTCGAAGTGTAGACGAGGAATACATTACTCTTCGTAATGAATATTATATCTTATCACGAAACATAGGAATGAGATGCGATATCGCGATTTAAGATGCATTAGAATTCTATTGCTTCGATACGTAGACATCTGCAAACACTATTTCCTAGCAGGGTGGTGTCGTATTTACATTCTTTTGAAGTGAATACGAGGTATACATAACACTGCACAATGAATATTATATCTTATCATGAAACATAGAAATGAGTTGCGATATCGCGATTTAAGAAGCATTAGAACTGTTCTGCTTCGATACGTAGACATCTGCAAACGCTATTTCCTAGCAAGGAAGTGTCGCATTTACATTCGTTTGAAGTGTAGACGAGGTATACATAACACTTCGCAATGAACATTATACCTTATCATGAAACATAGTATTGAGGTGCGATATCGCGTTTTAAGAAGCATTAGAAATCTATTGCTTCGATACGCAGACATATGGGAACGCTATTTCTTAGCGAGGATGTGTGGCATTTACATTCTTTTGATGCTTAGACGATGTATACAACACTTCGCAATGAATATTATATCTCACTATGAAGCAAAGAAATCGAATACGACGTCGCATTTTAAGAGGCATTAGAAATCTATTGTTTCGATTCGTAGATATCTGGAAGCGCTATTTCCTAGCGAGGAATGGTGACATTTGCATTCTTTTGAAGTGTAGACGAGGTACACATAACACTTCGCAACGAATATTATATCTTATATTGAAACATAGAAATGGGTTGCTGTATCCCGTTTTATGAAGCATGAGAACTCTATTGCTTCGATACATAGACATCTGGAAACACTATTTCCTAGCAAGCAAGTGTGACATTTACATTCCTTTGACGTGCAGACGAGGTATACATAACACTTCGCAATGAAATTTGTATCTTATCATGAAACATAGAAGAGAGATGCGATATCTGCGATTTAAGAAGCACTTGGACTCTATTGCTTCGATACTTGGACATGTGGAAACGCATTTCCTAGCAAGCAAGTGTGGCATTTACATTCTTGTGAAGTGTAAACGATGTATACATAACACTTCGCAATGAATACTGTATCTAATCATGAAACATAGAAATGAATAGCGATATCGCGTTCTAAGAAGCATTAGAACACTATTGCTTCGATACGTAGATTTCTGGAAACGCTAGTTCCTAGCAAGGACGTTTGACATTTACATTCCATTGAATTGTAGACGAGGTGTACACAACACTCCGCGATGAATATTATATCTTATCATGAAACATAGAAATGAGATGCGATATCGCGTTTTAAGAAGCATTAGAACTCTATTGCTTCGATACGTAGGCATCTGGCATCGCTATTACCTAGCAAGAAAGTGTGGCATTTACCTTCCATTGAAGTGTAGACAGGGTATACGTAGCACTTCGCAAAAAATATTATATCGTATCATGAAACATAGAATTGAGATTCGATATCGCTTTCACAGGAACATTATAACCCTATTGCTTCTATACGTAGACATCAGGAAACACTATTTCCTAGGAAGGAAGTGTGGCATTTACATTCTTTTGATGTGTAGATGAGGTATACATAACACTTCGGAATGAATATTATATCTTATCATGAAACAGAAATGAGATGCGATATCGCGATCTAAGAAGCATTAGAACCCTAATGCTACGATACGTAGACATCTGCAAACGCCACTTCCTAGCAAGAAAGTGTCGCATTTACATTCTTTTGAAGCGAATACGAGGTTTGCATAACACGGCACAATGAATATTATATCTTATCATGAAACATAGGAATGAGATGCCATATCGCGTTTTAAGAAGAATTAGAACCCTATTGCTTCGATACATAGACATCTGCAAACGCGATTTCCTAGCAAGGAAGTGTCGCATTTACATTCTCTTGAAGTGAATACGAGGTATACACGACACTGCACAATGAATATTATATCTTTTCATGAAGCATAGAAATGAGATGCGATATCGCGACTTAAGAAGCATTAGAACTCTATTGCTTCGATACGTAGACATATGCAACCGCTATTTCCGAGCAAGGAAGTGTAGCATTTACATTGTTTTGAAGTGAATACGAGGTATACATAACACTTGGCAATTAATATTGTATCTTATCATGGAACATAGAAATGAGATGCGATATCGCGTTTTAAGAAGAATTGGAACTCTATTGCTACGATACGTAGACATCTGCAAACGCTATTTCCTAGCAGGGAAGTGTCGCATTTACATTCTTTTGAAGCGAATACGAGGTATACATAACACTGAACAATGAATATTATATCTTATCATGAAACATAGAAATGGAATGCTATATCGCGATTTAAGCAGCATTGGAATTCTATTGCTTCGATACGTAGACACCTGCAAACGCTAATTCCTAGCAAGGAAGTGTCGCATTTACATTCTCTTGAAGTGAATATGCGGTATACATGACACTTCGCAATGAATATTATATCTTATCATGAAACATAGAAATGATATGCTATCTCGCGTTTTAAGAAGAATTAAATCTCCATTTCTACGATACGTAGATATCTGCAAACGCTATTTCCTAGCAAGGAAGTGTCGCATTTACATTCTTTTGAAGCGATTACGAGATATACATAACACTGCACAATGAATATTATATCTTATCATGAAACATAGAAATGAGATGCGATATGGCGATTTTGGAAGCATTAGAAATCTATTGCTTCGATACGTAGACATCTGGAAACGCTATTTCCTAGCAAGGAAGTGTCGCATTTACATCGTTTTGAAGTGAGTACGAGGTATACATGACACTTCGCAATGAATATTATATCTTATCATGAAACATAGAAATGATATGCTATCTCGCGTTTTAAGAAGAATTAGATCTCCATTTCTACGATACGTAGACATCTGCAGACGCTATTTCCTAGCAAGGGAGAGTCGCATTTACATTCTTTTGTAGTGTAGACGGGATATACATATCACTGCACAATGAATATTATATCTTATCATGAAACATAGAAATGAGATGCGATATCGCGATTTAAGAGGCATTAGATCCCTAATGCTTCGATACGTAGACATCTGGAAACGCTATTTCCTAGCAAGGAAGTGTCGCATTTACATCGTTTTGAAGTGAATACGAGGTATACATGACACTTCGCAATGAATATTATATCTTATCATGAAACATAGAAATGATATGCTATCTCGCGTTTTAAGAAGAATTAGATCTCCATTGCTACGATACGTACTCATCTGCAAAAGCTATTTCCTAGCTAGGAAGTGTCGCATTTACATTCATTCGAAGTGTAGACGAGGAATACATTACTCTTCGTAATGAATATTATATCTTATCACGAAACATAGGAATGAGATGCGATATCGCGATTTAAGATGCATTAGAATTCTATTGCTTCGATACGTAGACATCTGCAAACGCTATTTCCTAGCAGGGTGGTGTCGTATTTACATTCTTTTGAAGTGAATACGAGGTATACATAACACTGCACAATGAATATTATATCTTATCATGAAACATAGAAATGAGTTGCGATATCGCGATTTATGAAGCATTAGAACTGTTCTGCTTCGATACGTAGACATCTGCAAACGCTATTTCCTAGCAAGCAAGTGTGACATTTACATTCCTTTGACGTGCAGACGAGGTATACATAACACTTCGCAATGAAATTTGTATCTTATCATGAAACATAGAAGAGAGATGCGATATCTGCGATTTAAGAAGCACTAGGACTCTATTGCTTCGATACTTGGACATGTGGAAACGCATTTCCTGGCAAGCAAGTGTGGCATTTACATTCTTGTGAAGTGTAAACGATGTATACATAACACTTCGCAATGAATACTGTATCTAATCATGAAACATAGAAATGAATAGCGATATCGCGTTCTAAGAAGCATTAGAACACTATTGCTTCGATACGTAGATTTCTGGAAACGCTAGTTCCTAGCAAGGACGTTTGACATTTACATTCCATTGAATTGTAGACGAGGTGTACACAACACTCCGCGATGAATATTATATCTTATCATGAAACATAGAAATGAGATGCGATATCGCGTTTTAAGAAGCATTAGAACTCTATTGCTTCGATACGTAGGCATCTGGAATCGCTATTACCTAGCAAGAAAGTGTGGCATTTACCTTCCTTTGAAGTGTAGACAGGGTATACGTAGCACTTCGCAAAAAATATTATATCGTATCATGAAACATAGAATTGAGATTCGATATCGCTTTCACAGGAACATTATAACCCTATTGCTTCTATACGTAGACATCAGGAAACACTATTTCCTAGGAAGGAAGTGTGGCATTTACATTCTTTTGATGTGTAGATGAGGTATACATAACACTTCGGAATGAACATTATATCTTATCATGCAACATAGACATGTGATGCGATATCGCGTTTTAAGGAGCATTAGAACCCTATTGCTACGGTACGTAGACATCTGCAAACGCTATTCTGTAGCAAGAAGGTGTCGCATTTACATTCTTCTGAAGTGGACACGAGGTACGCATGACACTTCGCAATGAATAGTATATCTTATCATGAAACATAGATATGAAATGCGACATCGCGATTTAAGAAGCATTAGATCTCTATTCCTTCGATACGGAGACATCCCGAAACGCTACTTCCTAGTAAGGAAATGTCGCATTTACATTCATTGAAGTGTATACGAGGTATACGTAACACTTCGCAATGAATACTACGTCTTATCATGAAACATAGAAATGAGATGCGATATCGCGGTTTAAGGAGCATTAGAACTCTATTGCTTCGATACACAGACATCTGGAAACGCTATTTCCTAGCAAGAAGGTGTCGCATTTACATTCTTTTGAAGTGAATAAGAGGTATACGTGACACTTCGCAATGAATACTACGTCTTATCGTGAAACATAGAAATGAGATGCGATATCGCGATTTAAGAAGCACCAGAACTCTATTGCTACGATACGTAGACATCTGCAAACGCTATTTCCTAGTAAGGAAGTGTCGCATTTGCATTAATTTGGTGTGTATGCGAGGTATACATGACACTTCGCAATGAATATTATATCGTATTGTGAGACATAGAAATGATGCGATATCGCGTTTTAAGGAGCATTAGAACCCTATTGCTACGATACGTAGACATCTGCAAACGCTATTTCCAAGCAAGGAAGTGTCGCATTTACATTCATTTGAAGTGTAGACGAGGAATACATAACACTTCGTAATGAATATTATATCTTATCATGAAACATAAAAATGAGATGCGATATCGCGTTTGAAGAAGCATTAGAAATCTATTGCTTCGATACGTAGACATCTGGAAACGTAATTGTCTAGGAAGGAAGTGTCGGGTTTACATTCATTTGAAGTGTGTGCGTGGTATACATGGCACATCGCAATGAATATTATATCATATCATGAAACATAGAAATGAGATGCGCTATCGCGATTTAAGAAGCATCAGAACTCTATTGCTTCGATACGTAAACAACTGCAAGCGCTGCTTCCTAGCAAGGAAATCTAGCACTTTCATTCATCTGAAGTGCATACGAGGTATGCGTAACACTTCGAGATGAGTATTATATCTTATCATGATACATAGAAATGAGATGCGATATCGCGATTTAAGTAGCATTAGAACTCCACTGCTACGTTACGTAGACATCTGCAGACACTATTTCCTAGCATGGAAGTGTCGCATTTACAATCTTTTGAAGTAAATACGATGTATACATAAAACACCACAATGAATATTATATCTGATTGTGAAACATAGAAATGAGATGCGATATGGCGATTTAAGAAGCATTAGAACTCTATTGCTACGATACGTAGATATCTGCAGACGCTATTTCCTAGCAAGGAAGTGTCGCATTTATATTCTATTGAAGTGAATGCGAGGTATACATAACATTGCACAATGGATATTATATATTAACGTGAAACATAGAAATGAGATGCGACATTGCGATATAAGATGCATTAGAACTTTATTGCTTCGATACGTAGGCTTCTGCAAACGCTATTTCCTAGCAAGGACGTGTCGCATTTACATTCATTTGAAGTGAATACGAGGAATACATGAAACTTCGAAATGAATATTAGATCTTATCATGAAACATAGAAATGAGATTCGATATCGCGTTTTGAGAAGCATTAGAACTCTATTGCTACTATACGTAGACATCTGCAAACGCTATTTCCTAGCAAGGAAGTGTCGCATTTACATTCATTTGAAGTGTATGCGAGGTATACATAATACTTCGCAATGAATATTATATGTTCTCGTGAAACATAGAAATGAGATGCGATATCTCGTTTTAAGTAGCATTATAACACGCTTGCTACGATACGTAGACATCTGCAAACGCTATTTCCTAGGAAGGAAGTGCCGCATTTACATTCATTTGAAGTGAATACGAAGAATACGTGAAAACTTCGCAATGAATATAATATCTTATCATGAAACATAGAAATGTGATGTGACATCGCGTTTTGGGATGTAATAGAAAACTAATGCTACGATACGCAGAAATCTGCAAACGTTATTTCCTAGCAAGGAAGTGTCGCATTTACATTCTTTTGAGGTGAATACGAGGTATAAATAACACTCCACAATGAATATTATATTTTATCATGAAACATAGAAATGAGATGCGATATGGCGATTTAAGAAGCAGTAGATCTCTATTGCTTCCATACGTAGACATCTGCAAACGCTACTTCTTGGCAAGGAAGTGTCGCATTTACATTCATTTGTAGTGCATGCGAGGTATACATGACACTTCGCAATGAATATTATATCTTATCATGAAACATGGAAATGAGACGCGATATAGCGATGTAAGGGGCATTAGAAATCTATTGCTTTGATACGTAGACATCTGCAAATGCTATTTCCTAGCAAGGAAGTGTCGCATTGACATTCTTTTGAAGTGAACACGAGGTGTATATAGCACTCCACAATGAATATTACATCTTATCATGAAACATAGAAATGAGATGCGATATCGCGATTTAACGGGCATTAGAACTCTATTGCTTCTGTACGTACACATCTGGAAACGTAATTTCCTAGCAAGGAAGTGTCGCATTTACATTCATTTGAAGTGTATGCTAGGTATACATGACACTTCGCAATGAATATTATATCTTATCATTAAGCATAGAAATGAGATGCGATATCACGTTTTAAGAAGCATCAGAACTCTATTGCTACGATACTTAGATATCTGCAAACGCTATTTCCTAGCATTGAAGTGTCAGATTTACATTCTTTTGAAGTGAATACGAGGTATACATGACACTTCGCAATGAATATTATATCTTACCATGATACATAGAAATGAGATGCGGTATCCAGTTTTAAGAAGCATTAGAACACTATTGCTTCGATACGGAGACGTCTGCGAACGCTATTTCCTGGCAAGTAAGTGTCGCATTTACATTCTTTTGAAGTGCATACAAGGTATACATGACAATTCGCAATGAATATTATCTCTTATCATGAATCATAGAAGTGAGATGCGATATCACGTTTTAAGAAGCATTAGAACTCTATTGCAACGATACGTAAACATCTGCAAACGCTATTTCCTAGCGTGGAAGTGTCGCATTTACATTCTTTTGAAGTGAATATGAGGTATACATGACAATTCGCAATGAATATTACATCTTAACATGAGACATAGGAATGAGATGCGATATCGCGTTTTAAGAAGCATTAGACCTATATTGCTACGATACGTAGATATCTGGAAACGCTATTTTCTAGCAAGGAAGCGTCGCATTCATATTGTTTTGAAGTGAATACGAGGTATACATAACACTGCACAATGAATATTATATCGTATCATGAAACGTTGAAATGAGATGCGATATCGCGACTTAAGGGACAATGGAACTCTATTTCTTCGATACCTAGACATGTGCAAGCGCTACTTCCTAGCAAGGCAGTGTCGCATTTACATTCTTTTGAAAAACATACGAGGTATACATGACACTCCGCAATGAATATTATATCTTATCATGAAACATAGAAGTGAGATGCGGTATCGCTATCTAAGAAGCAGTAGATATCTATTGCTACGATACGTAGACATCTGCAAACGCTATTTCCTAGCAAGGAAGTGTCGCCTTTTATTTCGTTTGAAGAGTATGGGTGGTATACAAGACACTTCGCAATGAATATTATATTTTATCATGAAACTTAGAAATGAGTTGCGATATCGCGTTCTAAGAAGGATTAGAACTCCAATGTTACGATACGTAGACATCTGCAAACGCTATTTCCTAGCAAGGAAGTGTCGCCTTTTATTTCGTTTGAAGAGTATGGGTGGTATACAAGACACTTCGCAATGAATATTATATTTTATCATGAAACTTAGAAATGAGTTGCGATATCGCGTTCTAAGAAGGATTAGAACTCCAATGTTACGATACGTAGACATCTGCAAACGCTATTTCCTAGCAAGGAAGTGTCGCATTTACATTCATTTGAAGTGTAGACGAGGAATACATAACACTTCGTAATGAATATTATATCTTATCATGAAACATAAAAATGAGATGCGATATCGCGTTTGAAGAAGCATTAGAAATCTATTGCTTCGATACGTAGACATCTGGAAACGTAATTGTCTAGGAAGGAAGTGTCGGGTTTACATTCACTTGAAGTGTGTGCGTGGTATACATGGCACATCGCAATGAATATTATATCATATCATGAAACATAGAAATGAGATGCGATAGCGCATTTTAAGAAGCATTAGAAATCTATTGCATCGATTCGTAGACATCTGGAAACGTAATTGTCTAGGAAGGAAGTGTCGGGTTTACATTCATTTGAAGTGTGTGCGAGGTAAACATGACACATCGCAATGAATATTATATCATATCATGAAACATAGAAATGAGATGCGCTATCGCGATTTAAGAAGCATCAGAACTCTATTGCTTCGATACGTAAACAACTGCAAGCGCTGCTTCCTAGCAAGGAAATCTAGCACTTTCATTCATCTGAAGTGCATACGAGGTATGCGTAACACTTCGAGATGAGTATTATATCTTATCATGATACATAGAAATGAGATGCGATATCGCGATTTAAGTAGCATTAGAACTCCACTGCTACGTTACGTAGACATCTGCAGACACTATTTCCTAGCATGGAAGTGTCGCATTTACAATCTTTTGAAGTAAATACGATGTATACATAAAACACCACAATGAATATTATATCTGATTGTGAAACATAGAAATGAGATGCGATATGGCGATTTAAGAAGCATTAGAACTCTATTGCTACGATACGTAGATATCTGCAGACGCTATTTCCTAGCAAGGAAGTGTCGCATTTATATTCTATTGAAGTGAATGCGAGGTATACATAACATTGCACAATGGATATTATATATTAACGTGAAACATAGAAATGAGATGCGACATTGCGATATAAGATGCATTAGAACTTTATTGCTTCGATACGTAGGCTTCTGCAAACGCTATTTCCTAGCAAGGACGTGTCGCATTTACATTCATTTGAAGTGAATACGAGGAATACATGAAACTTCGAAATGAATATTAGATCTTATCATGAAACATAGAAATGAGATTCGATATCGCGTTTTGAGAAGCATTAGAACTCTATTGCTACTATACGTAGACATCTGCAAACGCTATTTCCTAGCAAGGAAGTGTCGCATTTACATTCATTTGAAGTGTATGCGAGGTATACATAATACTTCGCAATGAATATTATATGTTCTCGTGAAACATAGAAATGAGATGCGATATCTCGTTTTAAGTAGCATTATAACACGCTTGCTACGATACGTAGACATCTGCAAACGCTATTTCCTAGGAAGGAAGTGCCGCATTTACATTCATTTGAAGTGAATACGAGGAATACGTGAAAACTTCGCAATGAATATAATATCTTATCATGAAACATAGAAATGTGATGTGACATCGCGTTTTGGGATGTAATAGAAAACTAATGCTACGATACGCAGAAATCTGCAAACGTTATTTCCTAGCAAGGAAGTGTCGCATTTACATTCTTTTGAGGTGAATACGAGGTATAAATAACACTCCACAATGAATATTATATTTTATCATGAAACATAGAAATGAGATGCGATATGGCGATTTAAGAAGCAGTAGATCTCTATTGCTTCCATACGTAGACATCTGCAAACGCTACTTCTTGGCAAGGAAGTGTCGCATTTACATTCATTTGTAGTGCATGCGAGGTATACATGACACTTCGCAATGAATATTATATCTTATCATGAAACATGGAAATGAGACGCGATATAGCGATGTAAGGGGCATTAGAAATCTATTGCTTTGATACGTAGACATCTGCAAATGCTATTTCCTAGCAAGGAAGTGTCGCATTGACATTCTTTTGAAGTGAACACGAGGTGTATATAGCACTCCACAATGAATATTACATCTTATCATGAAACATAGAAATGAGATGCGATATCGCGATTTAACGGGCATTAGAACTCTATTGCTTCTGTACGTACACATCTGGAAACGTAATTTCCTAGCAAGGAAGTGTCGCATTTACATTCATTTGAAGTGTATGCTAGGTATACATGACACTTCGCAATGAATATTATATCTTATCATTAAGCATAGAAATGAGATGCGATATCACGTTTTAAGAAGCATCAGAACTCTATTGCTACGATACTTAGATATCTGCAAACGCTATTTCCTAGCATTGAAGTGTCAGATTTACATTCTTTTGAAGTGAATACGAGGTATACATGACACTTCGCAATGAATATTATATCTTACCATGATACATAGAAATGAGATGCGGTATCCAGTTTTAAGAAGCATTAGAACACTATTGCTTCGATACGGAGACGTCTGCGAACGCTATTTCCTGGCAAGTAAGTGTCGCATTTACATTCTTTTGAAGTGCATACAAGGTATACATGACAATTCGCAATGAATATTATCTCTTATCATGAATCATAGAAGTGAGATGCGATATCACGTTTTAAGAAGCATTAGAACTCTATTGCAACGATACGTAAACATCTGCAAACGCTATTTCCTAGCGTGGAAGTGTCGCATTTACATTCTTTTGAAGTGAATATGAGGTATACATGACAATTCGCAATGAATATTACATCTTAACATGAGACATAGGAATGAGATGCGATATCGCGTTTTAAGAAGCATTAGACCTATATTGCTACGATACGTAGATATCTGGAAACGCTATTTTCTAGCAAGGAAGCGGCGCATTCATATTGTTTTGAAGTGAATACGAGGTATACATAACACTGCACAATGAATATTATATCGTATCATGAAACGTTGAAATGAGATGCGATATCGCGACTTAAGGGACAATGGAACTCTATTTCTTCGATACCTAGACATGTGCAAGCGCTACTTCCTAGCAAGGCAGTGTCGCATTTACATTCTTTTGAAAAACATACAAGGTATACATGACACTCCGCAATGAATATTATATCTTATCATGAAACATAGAAGTGAGATGCGGTATCGCTATCTAAGAAGCAGTAGATATCTATTGCTACGATACGTAGACATCTGCAAACGCTATTTCCTAGCAAGGAAGTGTCGCCTTTTATTTCGTTTGAAGAGTATGGGTGGTATACAAGACACTTCGCAATGAATATTATATTTTATCATGAAACTTAGAAATGAGTTGCGATATCGCGTTCTAAGAAGGATTAGAACTCCAATGTTACGATACGTAGACATCTGCAAACGCTATTTCCTAGCAAGGAAGTGTCGCCTTTTATTTCGTTTGAAGAGTATGGGTGGTATACAAGACACTTCGCAATGAATATTATATTTTATCATGAAACTTAGAAATGAGTTGCGATATCGCGTTCTAAGAAGGATTAGAACTCCAATGTTACGATACGTAGACATCTGCAAACGCTATTTCCTAGCAAGGAAGTGTCGCATTTGCATCCATTTGAAGTGTATGCAAGGTATACATGACACTTCGCTATGAATATTATATGTCATCATGAAAAATGGAAATGATATGCGATATCGCGTTTTAAGAAGCGTTAGAACTCCATTGCTACGATACGTAGACATCTGCAAACGCTATTTCCTAGCAAGGAAGTGTTGCATTTACATTCTTTTGAAGCGAGTACGAGGTATACAAGAAAAATCGCAATGAATATTATATCTTATCATGAAACATAGAAATGAGATGCGATATCGCGTTTCAAGAAGCATTAGAACTCTATTGCTTCGATGCGTAGACATCTGGAAACGCTATTCCCTAACAAGGAAGTGTCGCATTTACATTCGTTTGAAGTGAATACGAGGTACACATGACACTTCGCAATGAATATTATATCTTATCATGAAACATAGAAATGAGATGCGATTTCGCGTTTTAAGAAGCATCAGAACTCTATTGCTACGATACGTAGACATCTGCAAACGCTATTTAGTCGCAAGGAAGTGTCGCATTTACATTCTTTTAAAGCGAATACGAGGTATACATAACACACCACAATGAATATTATTCCTTATCACGAAGCATAGAAATGAAATGCGATATCGCAATTTGAGAAGCATTAGATCTTTACTGCTTCGATACGGAGACATCTGCAAACGCTATTTCCTAGCAAGGAAGTATCGCAATTACATTCTATTTAAGTGAATACGAGGTATACATAACAATCCACAATGAATATTATATCTTATCATGAAACATAGAAATGAGATGCGATATCGCGTTTTAGAAAGCATTGGAACACTATTGCTTCGATACGTAGACATCTGCCAACGCTTTTTCCTAGGAAGGAAGTGTCGCATTTACTTCTTTTGAAGTGAATACGAGGTATACATAACGCTCCACAATGAATATTATATCTTATCATGAAACATAGAAATGAGGAGCGATTTCGCGTTTTAAGAAGCATTAGAACTCCATTGCTCTGATACGTAGATATCTGCAAACGCTACTTCCTAGCATGGAAGTGTCGCATTTAAATTCTATTCAAGTGAATACGAAGTATACATGACACTCCGCAGGGAATATTATATCTTATCATAAAACATTGAAATGAGATGCGATATTGCGATTTAAGAAGCATTAGAACGCTATTGCTTCGATACGTAGACATCTGGAAACGTAATTTCCTATAAAGGAAGTGTCGCATTTACATTCATTTGAAGTGTATGCCAGGTATACATGACATTTCGCAATGAATAGTATATCTTAGCATGAAACATAGAAATGAGATGCGATAGCGCGATTTAAGAAGGATTATAACTCTATTGCTACGATACGTAGACATCTGCAGACGCCATTTCCTAGCAAGGAAGTGTCGCATTTACATTCTTTTGAATTGAATACGAGGTATACATAACACCCCACAATGAATATTATATCTTATCATAAAGCATATAAATGAGGAGCGATTTCTCGTTTTAAGAAGCATTGGAAATCTATTGCTACGTTACGTAGACATCTGCAATCGCTAATTCCTAGCAAGGAAGTGTCGCACTCTCAATCTTTTGAAGCGAATACGAGGTATACATAACAATCCACAATGAATATTATATCTTATCATGAAACATAGCAATGAGATGCGATATCTCGTTTTAAGAAGCATTAGAACTCAATTGCATCGATACGTAGAAATCTGCAAACGCTATTTCCCCGGAAGGAAGTGTCGCAATTACATTCACTTGAAGAGAATACGAGGTACACATGACACCTCGCCATGAGTATTATATATTATCATGAAACATAGAAAGGAGATGCGATATCGTGTTTTAAGAAGCATTAGAACTCTGTTGCTACGATACGTAGACATCTCCAAACGCTATTTACTAGCAAGGAAGTGTCGCATTTACATTCGTTTGAAGTGCAGACGAGATGTACATAACACTGAACAATGTATATTGTATCGTATCATGAAACACAGCACTGAGATGCGATATCGCGATTTAAGAAGCATTAGAACTCTACTGCTACGATACGTAGACATCTGCAAACGCTATTTCCTAGCAAGGAAGTGTCGCATTTACATTCATTTGAAGTGTATGCAAGGTATACATGACACTTCGCAATGAATATTATATCTTATAATGAAACATAGAAATGAGATGCTATATCTCGTTTTAAGAAGCATTCGAACCCTGTTGCTACGATACGTAGACATCTGCAGACGCTATTTCCTAGCAAGGAAGTGTCGCATGTACATTCTTTTGAAGTGAAAACGAGGTATACATAACACTCCACAATGAATATTATATCTTATCAGGAAACATAGAAATGTGATGCGATATCGCGATTTAAGAAGGATTAGAACTCTATTGCTTCGATACGTAGACATCTGCAAACGCAACTTCCTAGCAAGGAAGTGTCGCATTTACATTCATTTGAAGTGAAAACGAAGTATACATGACACTCCGCAATGAATATTATCTCTTATCATGAAATATAGAAGTGAGATGCGATATCGCGATTTAAGAAGCATTAGCACTCTATTGCTTCGATACGTAGACATCTGGAGACACTATTTCCTAGCAAGGAAGTATCGCCTTTACATTCTTTTGTAGCGAATACGAGGTATACATAACACTCCACAATGAATATTATATCTTATCATGAAACATAGAAGTGAGATGCGATATCGCGTTCTAAGGAGCAATAGAACTTTATTGCTACGATACGTAGATATCTGCAAACGCTATTTCCAAGCATAGAAGTGTCGGATTTATATTCTTTTGAAGTGAATACGAGGTATACATAACGCTTCGCAATGAATATTATAACTTATCATGAAACATAGAGGTGAGATGCGATATCGGGTTTTAAGAAGCATTGTAACTCCATTGCTTCGTTACCTAGATATCTGAAAACGCTATTTCGTGGCAAGGTCGAGTGACATTTGCATTCTGTTCAAATGTAGACTAGGTATACATAAAACATCGCACCGAATATTATATCATATCATGAAACATAGAAGTGTGTTGCGATATCGCGTTCTAAGAAGCAATAGAACTCTATTGCTTCGATACATAGACATCTGGAAACGTTATTTCCTAGCAAGGACGTGCGACATTTACATTCTTTTGAAGTGTAGACGACGCAAACATAACACATCGCAATGAATATTATATCCTATCATGAAACATAGTAGTGAGATGCGATATCGCTTTTTAAGAAGCATTCGAACTCTACTGCTTCGATACGTAGACATCTGGAAAGTCATTTCCACGCAAGGAAGTATGGCATTTACATTCATTTTAAGTGTATGCGAGGTATACAAGACACTTCGCAATGAATATTATATCTTATCATGAGACATAGAAATGAGACGCGATATCGGGTTTTGAGAAGCATTAGAACACTATTGCTACGATACGTAGACTTCTGCAGACGCTATTTCCTAGCAAGGAAGTGTCGCATTTACATTCTTTTGATGTGAATACGACGTATACATAACACTGCACAATGAATGTTATAGCTTATCACGAGACACAGAATTGTGATGCGATATCGCGTTTTAAGTAGCACTAGAACTCTATTGCTTCGATACGTGGACATCTGGAAACGCTATTTCCTACAAAGGAAGTGTCGCATTGACATTCTTTTGAAGCGAGTACGAGGAATACATTATACTCCACACTGAATATTATATCTTATCATGAAACATAGAAAAGCGATGCTATATCGCGGTTTGAGAAGCATTAGAACTCTATTGCTTCGATACGTAGACATCTGGAAACACTACTTCCTTGCAAGGAAGTGTCGCATTTGCATTCTTTTGGTGTGAATACGGGGTATACATAACACTGCACAATGAATATTATATCTTATCATGAAACATAGAAATGGGATGCTATATGGCGATTTAAGAAGCATTAGAACTCTATTGCTTCGATACGTAGACACCTGCAGACGCTACTTTCTAGCAAGGAAGTGTCGCATTTACATTCATTTGAAGTGTATGCGAGGTATACATGACACTTCGCAATGAATATTGTATCTTATAATGAAACATAGAAATGAAATGCGATATCGCGTTTTAAGAAGCATTAAAACTCTATTGCTACGATACGTAGACATCTGCAGGAGCTATTTCGTTACAAGGAAGTGTCGCATTTACATTCATTTGAAGTGTATGCGAGGTATACATGACACTTCGCAATGAATATTATATCTTATAATGAAACATATAAATGAAATGCGATATCGCGTTTTAAGAAGCATTAAAACTCTATTGCTACGATACGTAGACATCTGCAGAAGATATTTCGTAACAAGGAAGTGTCGCATTTACATTCTTTTGAAGTGAGTGCGAGGTATACATAACACTCCACAATGAATATTATATCTTATCATTAAGCATATAAATGGGGAGTGATTTGGGGTTTAGGAAGCAATAGAAACCTATTGCTTCGTTACGTAGACATCTGCCATCGCTATTTCCTAGCATGGAAGTGTCGCATTTACATTCATTTGAAATGTATGCGAGGTAATGTGTGACACTTCGCAATGAATATTAAATCTTTTCGAGAAACATTAAAATGAGATGTGATATCGCGTTTTAAGAAGCGTTAGAATTCTATTGCTTCGATACGTAGACATCTGCAAACGATATTTCCTAGCAAGGAAGTGTCGCATTTACATTCCTTTGAAAGGAATACGAGGTATACATGACACTTCGTAAGAAATATTATATCTTATCATGAAACATAGAAATGAGGTGCGACATCTCGTTTTAAGAAGCAATAGAACTCTATTGTTTCGATACCTAGTCATCTGGGACGGCTATTTCCTAGCTAGGAAGTGTCGAATTTACATTCTTTTGCAGTGAATACAAGGCATACATGACACATCGCAATGAATATTATATCTTATCATGATACAGAAATGGGATGTGATATCTCGTTTTTAGAAGCACTTGAACTCTATTGCTGCGATACGTAAACATCTGCTAACGCTATGTCCTAGCAAGGAAGTGTCGCATTTACATTCCTTTGTAGAGAAAACGTGGTATACATGATACACCGCATTGAATATTATATCTTATCATAAAACATAGAAATGAGATGCGATATGGCGATTTAAGAAGCAATAGAACACTACTGCTTCGATACGTAGACATCTGCAAACGCAACTTCCTAGCAAGGAAGTGTCGTATTTACATTCATTTGAAGTGTATGCGAGGTATACATGACACTCCACAATGAATATTATATCTTATCATGAAACATAGAAATGAGGTGCGATATCGCGTTATGAGAAGCATTAGATCTCTATTGCTACGATACGTAGACATCTGCAAACGCTATTTCCTAGCAAGGAAGTGTCGTATTTACAATCTTTTGAAGAGAATTCGAGGTACACATGACACTTCGCAATGCTTATTATATCTTATAGTGAAACATAGGAATGAGATGCGATATCGCGTTTTAAGAAGAATTAGAACCCTATTGCTACGATACGTAGACATCTGCAGACGCTATTTCCTAGCAAGGAAGTGGCGCATTAAGATTCTTTTGAAGTGAATACGAGGTATACATAACACTCCACAATGAATATTATATCTTATCATGAAGCATATAAATGAGGAGCCATTTCGCGTTATAAGAAGCATTAGAACTCTATTGCTTCGATGCGTAGACATCTGCCATCTCTACTTCCAAGCAAGGAAGTGTCGCATTTACATTCATATGAAGTGTATGCGAGGTATTCAAGACACTTCTCAATGAAGATTATATCTTATCATGAAACATAGATGAGTTGCGATATACTTGTCCTAAAAGGAATAGGACTCTAATGCTACGATACGTAGACATCTGCAAACGAAATATCCTAGCAAGGCAGAGTCGCATTTACATTCTAGTGAACTGAATACGAGGTATACAAGACACTTCGCAATGAATATTATATCTTATCATGAAACATAGAAATGAGATGCGATATCGTGATTTAAGAAGCAATAGGGCTCTATTGCTTCGATACGTAGGCATCTGCAAACGCTATTTCCTAGGAAGGAAGTGACGCATTTACATTCTCTTGAAGTAAATACGAGGTTATAATAACACTCCACAATGAATATTATATCTTATCATGAAACATAGAAATGAGATGCGATGTCGGGATTTAAGAAGCATTAGAATTCTATTGCATCAATACGTAGGCATCTGGAAACGCTATTTCCTAGCATGGAAGTATCGAACTTACATTCTTTTAAAGTGAATACGAGGTATACATGACACTTTGCAATTAATATTATATCTTATCATGAAACATAGAAATTAGATGCGACATCTCGTTTTAAGGAGCATTCGAGCTCTATTGCTTCTATACGTAGACATGTAGAAACGCTATTTCATAGCAAGCAAGTGTCGCATTTACATTCTTTTGAAGTGAATACGAAGTATACGTGACACTTCGCAATGAATATTATATCTTTTCATGAAACATAAAAACGAGATGCGACATCGCGTTTTAAGAAGCATTAGAACCCTATTGCTACGATGTGTAGACATCTGCAAACGCTATTTCCTAGCATGGAAGTGTCGCGTTTACATTCTCTTGAGGTGAATATGATGTAGACATAACACTCCACAATGAATATTATATCTTAACACGAAACATAGAAATGAGATGCGATATCGCGTTGTAAGAAGCATTAGAATTCTGTTGCTTCGATACGTATACATCAGGAAACGTTACTTCCTAGCAAGGAAGTGTCGCATTTACATTCTTTTGAAGTGAATACGTGGCATAAATGACACTTCGCTATGAATATTATATCTTATCACGAAACATAGAATTGAGATGCAATATCACGTATTAAGAAGCATTAGAGCTCTATTGCTTCGATACGTAGACATCTGCAAACGCTACTTCCTAGCAAGGAAGTGTCGCATTTACATTCATTTGAAGTGCATGCGAGGTATGCATGTCACTTCGCAATGTATATTATATCTTATCATGAAACATAGAAATGAGTGGCGATATCGCGATTTAAGAGGCTTTAGTACTCTATTGCTTCGATACGTAGACATCTGGAAACGTAATTTCCTAGAAAGGAAGTGTCGCATTTACATTAATTTGAAGTGTAGAAGAGGAATACATAACACTTCGTAATGGATATTATATCTTATCATGACACATAGAAATGAGATGCAATATCGCGTTTTGGGAAGCATTAGAACTCTAATGCTACGATACGTAGATATCTGCCAAAGCTATTTCCTAGCAAGGAAGTGTTGCATTTACATTCATTTGCAGTGTATGCGAGGTATACAAGACATTTCGCAATCAATATAACATCCTACCATGAATTATAGAAATGAGGAGCGATATCGCGTTTTAAGAAGCATTAGGACACTGTTGCTCCGATTCGTAGACATCTGCAAGCGCTACTTCCTAGCAAGGGGAGAGTCGCATTTACATTCATTTGAAGTGTATGCGAGGTACACATGACACTTCGCAATGAATATTATATCTTGTCATGAGGCATAGTAATGGGATGGGATATCGAGATTTAAGAAGCATTAGATCCCTATTGCTGCGATACGTAGACATCTGCAAACGCTATTGCCTAGCAAGTAAGTGTCGCATTTACATTCTTTTGAAGTGAGTACGAGGTATACATGACACTACGCAATGAATATTATATCTTATCACGAAACATAGATAGAGATGCGATATCGAATTTTTACAAGCATTAGAACTATGTTGCTACGATACGTAGACATCTGCAAACGCTATTTCCTAGCAAGGAAGTGTCGCATTCGCATTGTTTTGAAGTGAATACCAGGTATACATATCACACCACAAAGAATAGTAAATCTTATCATGAAACATAGAATTGTGATGCGTTATCTCTTTTTAAGAAGCATTAAAACTCAATTGCTTCGATATTTAGACATCTGCAAACGTTATTTCCTAGCAAGGAAATGTCGCATTTACATTAATTTGAAGTGTATGCGTGGTATACAAGGCACTTCGCAATGAATATCATATCTTATCACGAAAAATAGAAATGAGATGCGATATCGCGATTTGAGAAGCATCAGAACTCCAATGCTACGATACGTAGACATCTGCAAACGCTATTTCCTAGCAAGGAAGTGTCGCATTTACATTCATTTGAAGTGTATACGAGGTATACATAACACTGCACCATGTATATTATATCTTATCATGAAACATAGAAATGAGATGCGATATTGCGATTTCAGAAGCATTAGAACCCTATTGCTCGATACGTAGACATCTGCAAACGCTACTTCCTAGCATGGAAGTGTCGCATTTACATTCATTTGAAGTGTAAACGAGGTATACATGACACTTGGCAATGAATATTATATCTTATCATGAAGCATAGAAATGAGATGCGATATCGCGTTTTGAGAAGCATTAGAACTCTATTGCTACGATACCTAGACATCTGCAAACGCTATTTCCTAGCAGCGAAGTGCCGCATTTACATTTATTTGAAGTGTAGACGATATGAACATAACACTGCACAATGAATATTATATCTCATCATGAAACATAGAAATGAGATGCGATATCGCGATTTAAGCAGCATTTGAACTCTACTGCTTCGATACGTAGACACCTGCCAATACTATCTCCTAGCAAGAAAGTGTAGCATTTACATACTTTTGAAGCCAATACTTGGTATACATAACACTGCACAATGAATATTATATCTTATCATGAAACATAGAAATGAGATGCGATATCGCGATTTAAGAAGCATTGGAACTCTATTGCTTCGATACTTAGACATCTGACAACGCTATTTCCTAGCAAGGAAGTGTCGCAATTATATCCATTTGAAGTGTATGCGAGGTATACAAGACACTTCGCAATGAATATTATATCTTATCATGAAACATAGAAATGAGATGCGATATCTCGATTTTAGAAGCATTGGAACTCTATTGCTTCGATACCTAGACATCTGCAAACGCTATTTCCTAGAAAGGAAGTGTCGCATTTACATTCATTTGAAGTGTAGACGAAGAATCTTATCATGAGACATAGAAATGAGGTGCGATATCGCTTTTTAAGAAGTATTAGAAATCTATTGCTTCGATACGTAGACATCTGCAAACGCTAATTCCTAGCAGGGAAGTGTCGCATTTACATTCTTTTGAGGTGAGTACGAGGTATACATAACACTCCATAATGAATATTATATCATATCTTGAGACATAGGAATGAGATGCGATATCGTGTTTTAAGATGAATTAGGACTCTATTGCTTCGATACGTAGACATCTGCCAACGCTATTTCCTAGGAAGGAAGTGTTGCAATTACATTCTTTTGAGGTGAATACGAAGTAGGCATAACACTCCGCAATGAATATTATATCTTATCACGAAGCATAGAAATGAGATGCGATATCGTGTTTTAAGGAGCATTAGAACTCTATTGCTTCGACACATAGACATCTGCAAACGCTAATTCCTAGCAATGAAGTGTCGCATTTAAATTCGTTTGAAGTGTATGCGAGATATACAAGACACTACGCAATGCATATTAAATCTTACCATGAAACATAGAAATGAAATGCGATATCGCGTTTTGAGAAGCATTAGAACTGTAATTCTTCGATACGTAGACATCTGCAAACGCTAGTTCCTAGCAAGGAAGTGTCGCATTTACATTAATTTGAAGTGTGAACGAGATATACATAGCACTGCACAATGAATATTATATCTTATCATGAAACGTAGAAGTGAGTTTCGATATCGCGATTTAAGAAGCATTGGAATTCTATTGCTTCGATACACAGTCATCTGCAAACGCTAATTCCTAGCAAAGAAGTGTCGCATTTACAATCTTTTGAAGTGAATACGAGGTATACATAGCACTGCACATTGAATATTATATCTTATCATGAAACATAGAAATGAGATGCGATATCGCGTTTTAAGCAGCATTAGAACTCTATTGCTACGGTACGTAGATATCTGCAGACGCTATTTCCTAGCAAGGAAGTGTCGCATTTACATTCTTTTGAAGTGAATAGGAGGTATGCATAACACTCCACAATGAATATTATATCTTATCATGAAACATAGAAATGAGTTGCGATATGGCGATTTAAGAAGCATTAGAACTCTAATGCTACGATACGTAGACATCTGCAAACGCTATTTCCTAGCAAGGGAGTGTCGCATTTACATTCTTTAGAAGAGAATACGAGGTTATGATAACACTCCACAATGAATATTATATCTTTTCATGAAACATAGAAATGAGATGCGATATGACGATTTAAGAAGCAGTAGATCTCTATTGCTTCGATACGTAGACATCTGCCAACGTTATTTCCTAGCAAGGAAGTGTCGCATCTACATTCATTTGAAGTGTATGCGAGGTAGACGAGACACTTCGCAATGAATATTATATCTTATCATGAAACAAAGAAATGAGATGCGATATCGCGATTTAGGAAGCACTTGGACTCTATTGCTTCGATACGTAGCCATCTGCAAACGCTATTTCCCAGCAAGGAAGTGTCGCATTTACATTCGTGTGAAGTGTAGATGAGGTATACATAACACTTCGCAATGAACATTATACGTTATCATGAAACATAGTATTGAGATGCGATACCACGTTAAAAGAAGCATTAGAAATCTACTGTTTCGATACGTAGACATCTGGAAGCGCTATTTCCTAGCGAGGAAGGGTGACATTTACATTCTTTTGAAGTGCAGACGAGGTATACATAACAATTCGCAATGAAATTTGTATCTTATCATGAAACATAGAAGAGAGTTGCGATATCTGCGATTTAAGAAGCACTAGGACTCTATTGCTTCGATACTTGGACATGTGGACACGCATTTCCTAGCAAGGAAGTGTAGCATTTACATTCTTGAGAAGTGTAGACGATGTATACATAACACTGCACAATGAATATTATATCTTATCATGAGACATAGAAATGAGATGCGATATCGCGTTTAAAGTAGCATTAGGACACTATTGCTTCGATACGTAGACATCTGGATACGCTATTTGCTAGAATGGAAGTGTCGCATCGACATTCTTTTGAAGTGAATACGAGGTATACGAAGCACTCCACAATGAATATTATATCTTATCATGAAACATAGAAATGGGATGCGATATCGCGCTTTATGGAGCGGTAGAACTCTATTGCTACGATACGGAGACATTTGCAATCGCTATTTCCTAGCAAGGAAGTGTCGCATTTACATTCTTTTGAAGTGAATCCAAGGTATACATGACACATCGCAATGAATATTATATCTTATCATGAGACATAGAAATGAGATGCGATATCGCGAATTAGGAAGCATTAGAACTATATTGCTTCGATGGATATCGAAGCCTTATTCGATGGATATATGATATCTATTGCGACGTGGATATCTGGAAATGTTATTTCCTAGCAAGGAAGTGTCGCATTTACATTCTTTTGATGTGAATACTAGGTATACATAACACTCCAGAATGAATGTTATACCTTATCATGAAACATAGAAATGAGATGCGATATCGCGATCTAAGAAGTATCAGAACCCTAATGCTACGATACGTAGACACCTGCAAACGCTATTTCCAAGCAAGGAAGTGTCGCATTTACATTCTTTTGAAGCGAATACGAGGTTTACATAACACTGCACAATGAATATTATATCTTATCATGAAACATAGAAATGAGATGCGATATGGCGATTTAAGAAGCAGTAGATCTCTATTGCTTCGATACGTAAACATTTGCCAACGCTATTTATTAGCAAAGAAATGCCGCATTTACATTCATTTGAAGTGTACGCGACGTACAGATGACACTTCGCAATGAACATTATATCTTATCATGAAACATTCAAATGAGATTCGATATCGCGTTTCAGGAAGCATTAGAACTCTATTGCTACGATACGTACACATCTGCAAACGCTATTTCCTAGCCAGGAAGTGTCGCATTTACATTCTTTTGAATTGAATACGAGGAATTCTTGACACTTCACAATGAATATTATATATTGTCATGAAACATAGTAGTGAGATGCGATATCGCGTTTTAAGAAGCATTACAAATCCATTGCTTCGATACGTAGACATCTGCAAACGCTATTTCCAAGCAAGGAAGTGTCGCATTTACATTCATTTAAAGTGTACGCGAGGTATACATAACTCTTCGCAATGAATTTTATATCTTATCATGAAACATAGGAATGAGATTCGACACCTCGTTTTAAGAAGCATTAGAACTCTATTGCTACGATACATAGACATCTGCAGTCGGTATTTCCTAGCAAGGAAGTGTCGCATTTACATGCTTTTGAAGTGTATGCGAGGTATACATGACACTTCGCAATGAATATTATATCTTATCATGAAACATAGAAATGAGATGCGATATGACAATTTAAGAAGCATTAGAATTCTATTGCTCCGATACGTAGACATCCGCAAACGCCACTTCCTAGCAAGGAAGTGTTGCATTTGCATTCATTTGAAGTGTATGCGAGGTATACAAGACACTTCGCAATGAATATAATATCTTATCATGAAACATAGAAATGAGATGCGATATTTTGTTTAAGAAGCATTAGAAGTCTACTGCTTTGATACGCAGACATCTGCCAACGCTATTTCCTAGCAAGGAAGTGTCGCATTTACATTCATTTGAAGTGTATTCCAGGTATACATGACACTTCGCAATGAATATTATATCCAATCATGAAACATAGAAATGAGATGCGGTATCACGTTTTAAGAAGCATTAGAACTCTATTGCTTCGATACGTAGACATCAACAAACGCTATTTCCTAGGAAGGAACTGTCGTATTTACTTTCATTTGAAGTGTAGACGAGATATACATAACACTGCACAATGAATATTATATCTAATCATGAAACATAGGAATGAGATGCGATACCGCGATTTAAGAAGCATTAGAAATCTATTGCTTCGATACGTAGACATCTGCAAACGCCATTTCCTAGCAAGGAAGTGTTGCATTTGCATTCATTTGAAGAGTATGCGAGGTATATAAGACACTTCGCAATGAATAATATATCGTACCATGAAACATAGGAATGAGATGCGGTATCTCGTACTAAGAAGCATTAGAACGCTTTTGCTTCGATACGTAGACATCTGCAAACGCTATTTCCTAGCAAGTATGTGTCGCATTTACTTTCTTTCGAAGTGAATACGAGGTATACACGACACTTCGTAATGTATATTATATCATATCATGAAACATAGAAATGAGATGCGATATCGCGTTTTAAGATGCATTAGAACTCTGTAGCTTCGATACGTAGACATCTGCCAACGCTATTTCCTGCAATGAAGTGTCGCATTTACATTCATTTGAAGCGTATCCGAGGTATAAGTGACACTTCGCAATAAATATTATATCTTATCATGATACACAGATAGAAGATGCGATATCACGTTTTGAGAAGCATTAGAACTCTAATGCTATGATACGTAGACACCTGCAAGCGCTATTTCCTAGCAAGAAAGTGTCGCATTTACATTCATTTGAAGTGTAAGCGAGGTGTACGTGACACTTCGCAATGAAAATTATATCTTATCATGAAACATAGAAATGAGATGCGATATCGCGTTTTAAGTAGCATTAGAAAACTATTGCATCGATACGTAGACATTTACAAACGCTACTTCCTAGCAAGTAAGTTTCGCATTTACATTCTCTTGAATTGTATGCGAGGTATACATAACACTCCCCAATGAATATTATATCTTATCTCGAAACATAGGAATGAGATGCGATATCGCGATTTAAGAAGCATTACAACTCTATTGCTTCGAAACGTAGACATCTGCAAACGCAACTTCCTAGCTAGGAAGTGTCGCATTTACATTTAATTGAAGTGAATACGAGGTATACCTAACACTGCGCAATGAGTATTATATTTTATCATGAAACATAGAAATGAGATGCGATATCCCGTTTTAAGAAGCATTAGAACTCTATTGCTTCGATACGTGGATATCAGGAAACGCTACTTCCTAGCAAGGATGTGTCGCATTTACATTCTTTTTAAGAGTAGACGAGATATGCATAACCATTCGCAATGAATATTATATCTTATCACGAAACATAGAAATGAGATGCGATATCGAGATTTAAGAATCATTAGAACCCCTTTTGCTTCGATATGGAGACATCTGAAAACGCTATTTCCTAGCAAGGAAGTGTCGCATTTACATGCTTTTGAAATGAGTACGAGGTATACATGACATGTCGAAGTGAAAATTACATCTTATCATGAAACAGAAATGAGATGCGATATCGCGTTTTAAGAAGCAGTAGAACTCTATTGCTACGATATGTGGACATCTGCAAACGCTATTTCCTAGCAAGGATGTGTCGCATTTACATTGTTTTGAAGTGAATACGAGGAATACATAACAATCCACAATGAATATTATACCTGATCACGAAACATGGAAATGAGATGCGATATCGCGTTTTAGGAAGCAGTAGAAATCTATTGCTACGATACATAGACATCTGCAAACGCTACCTCCAAGCAAGAAAGTGTCGCTTTTACATTCTTTTGAAGTGAATACGATGTATACATGACACTTCGCAATGAATATTATATCTTATCATGAAACATAGAAATGAGATGCGATATCGCGTTTTAATATCCATTAGAACTCTATTGCTACGATAAGTAGACATCTGCAGACGCTATTTCATACCAAGGAAGTGTCGCATTTACATTTAATTGAAGTGAATACGAGGTATACCTAGCACTGCGCAATGAATATTATATCTTATCATGAAACATAGAAAGGAGATGCGATATCGCGATTTGAGAAGCATTAGAACTCTAATGCTACGATACGCAGACATCTGCAAACGCTATATCCTAGCAAGGAAGTGCCGCATTTACACTCATTTGAAGTGTAGACGTGGAATACATAACACTTCGTAATGAATCTTATACCTTATCATGCAACATAGAAATGTGTGGCGATATCGCGTTTTAAGAAGCATTAGAACTCTATTGCTTCGATACGTAGACATCTGGTAACGTAATTTTCTAGAAAGAAGTGTCGCATTTACGTTCATTTGAAGTGTGTGCCAGTTATATATGACACTTCGTAATGGATATTATATCTTATCATGACACATAGATATGAGATGCGATATCGCGTTTTAAGAAGCTTTAGAACTCTATTGCTTTGATACGCAGACTTCTGCAATCGCTATTTCCTAGCAAGGATGTGTCGCATTTACATTCTTTTGAAGTGAATACGAGGTATGCATGTCACTTCGCAATGAATATTATATCTTATCATGAAACACAGAAATGAGATGCAATATCCCGTTTTGAGAAGCATTAGAACTCTAATGCTACGATACGTAGATATCTGCAAACGCTATTTCCTAGCATGGAAGTGTCGCATTTACATACTTTTGATGTGATACGAGGTATGCATATCACTGCACAATGAATGTTATATCTTATCATGAAGCATAGAAATGAGATGCGATATCGCGATTTAAGAAGCACTAGAACTCTATTTCTTCGATACGTAGACATCTGATAACGTAATTTTCTAGAGAGAAGTGTCGCATTTACATTCATTTGAAGTGTGTGCCAGGTATACATGACACTTCGCAATGAATATTATATCTCATCATGACACATAGAAATGAGATGCGATATCGCGTTTTAGAAAGAGTTAGAACCCCATTGCTACGATACCTAGACATCTGCAAACTCTATTTCCTAGCAAGGAACTGTCGCATTTACCTTCTCTTGAAGTGAATACGAGGTTTACAAAACACTCCACAATGGATATTATATCTTATCTCGAAACATAGGAATGAGATGCGATATCGCGATTTAAGAAGCATTAGTACTCTATTGCTTCGATACGTAGACATCTGGAAACGTAATTTCCTAGAAAGGAAGTGTCGCATTTACATTAATTTGAAGTGTAGAAGAGGAATACATAACACTTCGTAATGGATTTTATATTTTCTCATGACACATAGAAATGAGATGCAATATCGCGTTTTGGGAAGCATTAGAACTCTAATGCCACGATACGTAGATATCTGCCAACGCTATTTCCTAGCAAGGAAGTGTTGCATGTACATTCATTTGCAGTGTATGCGAGGTATACAAGACATTTCGCAATGAATATAGCATCCTACCATGAATTATAGAAATGAGGAGCGATATCGCGTTTTAAGAAGCATTAGGACACTGTTGCTCCGATTCGTAGACATCTGCAAACGCTACTTCCTAGCAAGGGGAGAGTCGCATTGACATTCATTTGAAGTGTATGCGAGGTACACATGACACTTCGCAATGAATATTATATCTTGTCATGAGACATAGAAATGGGATGGGATATCGAGATTTAAGAAGCATTAGAACACTATTGCTGCGATACGTAGACATCTGCAGACGCTATTTCATACCACGGAAGTGTCGCATTTACATTTAATTGAAGTGAATACGAGGTATACCTAGCACTGCGCAATGAATATTATATCTTATCATGAAACATAGAAAGGAGATGCGATATCGCGATTTGAGAAGCATTAGAACTCTAATGCTACGATACGCAGACATCTGCAAACGCTATATCCTAGCAAGGAAGTGCCGCATTTACACTCATTTGAAGTGTAGACGTGGAATACATAACACTTCGTAATGAATCTTATACCTTATCATGCAACATAGAAATGTGTGGCGATATCGCGTTTTAAGAAGCATTAGAACTCTATTGCTTCGATACGTAGACATCTGGTAACGTAATTTTCTAGAAAGAAGTGTCGCATTTACGTTCATTTGAAGTGTGTGCCAGTTATATATGACACTTCGTAATGGATATTATATCTTATCATGACACATAGATATGAGATGCGATATCGCGTTTTAAGAAGCTTTAGAACTCTATTGCTTTGATACGCAGACTTCTGCAATCGCTATTTCCTAGCAAGGAAGTGTCGCATTTACATTCATTTGAAGTGTATGCGAAGTACACATGACACTTCGCAATGAATACTATATCTTGTCATGAGACATATAAGTGACATGCGATATCGAGATTTAAGAAGCATTAGAACCCTATTGCTACGATACGTAGACTTCTAAAAACGCCATTTCCTAGGAAGGAAGTGTCGCATTTACATTCTTTTGAAGTGAATTCGAGGTATAAATAACAGTTCACAATGATTATTATATGTTATCATCAAACATAGAAATGAGATGCGTTATGGCGATTTAAGAAGCATTAGAACTCTATTGCTTCGATACGTAGACATCTGCCAACGCTATTTCCTAGCAAGGAAGTGTCGCATTTACATTCATTTGAAGTGTATGCGAGGTATACAAGACATTTCGCAATGAATATAACATCTTACCATGAAACATAGGAATGAGATGCAATATCCCGTTTTGAGAAGCATTAGAACTCTAATGCTACGATACGTAGATATCTGCAAACGCTATTTCCTAGCATGGAAGTGTCGCATTTACATACTTTTGATGTGATACGAGGTATGCATAACACGGCACAATGAATGTTATGTCTTATCATGAAGCATAGAAATGAGATTCGATATGGCTTTTTAAGGTGCATTAGAACTCTAATGCTTCGATACGTAGACATCTGCCAACGCTATTTTCTAGCAAGGAAGTGTCGCATTTACATTCTTTTGACGTGAATACGAGGTATACATATCACTCCACAATGAATATTATATCTTATCATGAGACATAGAAATGAAATGCGATATCGCGTTTTAAGAAGCCTAAGAACTCTATTGCTTCGATACGTAGACATCTGCAAACGCTATTTCCAAGCAAGGAAGTGTCGCATTTACATTCTCTTGAAAGGAATACGAAGTATACATGACACTTCGTAATGAATATTATATCTAATCATGAGACATAAAAAGGAGATGCGATATCGCGAATTAAGAAGCATTAGAACTCTATTGCTTCGATACGTAGACATCTGGAAACGTTATTTCCTAGCAAGGAAGTGTCGCATTTACATTCTTTTGAGGTGAATACGGGGTATACATAACGCTGCACAATGAATATTATATTTTATCATGAAACATAGATATGGGATGCGATATCGCGTTTTGATAAGCACTAGAACTCTATTGCTTCTTACGTAGACATCTGCAAACGCTATTTCCTAGCAAGGAAGTGTCGCATTTACATTCATCTGAAGTGAATCCGAGATATACATGACACTTCGAATGAATATTATATCTTATCATGAAACATAGAAATGAGATGCTATATCGCGTTTTAAGAAGAATTAGAACTCTATTTCTACGATACGTATTCATCTGCAAACGCTATTTCCTAGCAAGGAAGTGTCGCATTTACATTCTTCTGAAGTGAATACAAGGTATACATGACACTTCGTAATTAATATTGTATCTTATCATGAAACATAGAAATGAGATGCTATATCGCGTTTTGAGAAGAATTAGAACTCTATTTCTACGATACGTATTCATCTGCCAACGCTATTTCCTAGCAAGGAAGTGTCGCATTTACATTCATTTGAAGTGTATGCGAGGTATACAAGACATTTCGCAATGAATATAACATCTTACCATGAAACATAGAAATGAGATGCAATATCCCGTTTTGAGAAGCATTAGAACTCTAATGCTACGATACGTAGATATCTGCAAACGCTATTTCCTAGCATGGAAGTGTCGCATTTACATACTTTTGATGTGATACGAGGTATGCATAACACTGCACAATGAATGTTATGTCTTATCATGAAGCATAGAAATGAGATGCGATATGGCGTTTTAAGGTGCATTAGAACTCTAATGCTTCGATACGTAGACATCTGCCAACGCTATTTCCTAGCAAGGAAGTGTCGCATTTACATTCTTTTGACGTGAATACGAGGTATACATATCACTCCACAATGAATGTTATATCTAATCATGAGACATAGAAAGGAGATGCGATATCGCGAATTAAGAAGCATTAGAACTCTATTGCTTCGATACGTAGAAATCTGCAGTCGCTATTGCCTAGTAAGGAAGTGTTGCATTTACATTCATTTGAAGTGTATACGAGGTATACATAACACTTCGCAATGAATATTATATCTTATCGTGAAACATAGATATGAGATGCGATATCGCGTTTTGAGATGCAATAGAAATATAATGCTACGATACGCAGAAATCTGCAAACGCTATTTCCTAGCAAGGAAGTGTCGCATTAACATTCTTTTGAAGTGTATGCGAGAAATACATAACACTTCGCAATGAATATTATATGTTGTCACGAAACATAGAAATGAGATGCGATATCTCGTTTTAAGAAGCATTATAACACGCTTGCTACGATACGTAGACATCTGCAAACTCTATTTCCTAGCAAGGAAGTATCGCATTTACATTCAATTGAAGTGAATACAAGGAATACATGAATCTTCGCAATGAATATTATATCTCATCATGAAACATAGAAATGTGATGTGATATCGCGTTTAAAGAAGCATTAGAACTCTATTGCTATGATACGTAGACATCTGCAAACGTTATTTGCTAGCAAGGAAGTGTCGCATTTACATTCATTTGAAGTGTATGCGATGTATACGTGACACTTCGCAATAAATATTATATCTTATCATGAAACATAGAAATGAGATGCGATATCGCGTTTTGAGATGCAATAGAAATGTAATGCTACGATACGCAGAAATCTGCAAACGCTATTTCCTAGCAAGGAAGTGTCGCATTAACATTCTTATGAAGTGTATGCGAGGTATACATAACACTTCGCAATGAATATTATATGTTGTCACGAAACATAGGAATGAGATGCGATATCTCGTTTTATGAAGCATTATAACACGCTTGCTACGATACGTAGACATCTGCAAACGCTATTTCCTAGGAAGGAGGTGCCGCATCTACATTCAATTTGAAGTGAATACGAGGAATACGTGAAACTTCGTAATGAATATTATATCTTATCATGAAACATAGAAATGTGATGTGATATCGCGTTTTAAGAAGCTTTAGAACTCCATTGCTACGATACATAGACATCTACAAACGCTATTTCATAGCAAGGAAGTGTCGCATTTACATGCTTTTGAAATGAGTACGAGGTATACATGACATGTCGAAGTGAAAATTATATCTTATCATGAAACAGAAATGAGATGCGATATCGCGTTTTAAGAAGCAGTAGAACTCTATTGCTACGATACGTGGACATCTGCAAACGCTATTTCCTAGCAAGGAAGTGTCGCATTTACATTGTTTTGAAGTGAATACGAGGAATACATAACAATCCACAATGAATATTATACCTGATCACGAAACATAGAAATGAGATGCGATATCTCGTTTTAAGAAGCAGTAGAAATCTATTGCTACGATACATAGACATCTGCAAACGCTACTTCCAAGCAAGAAAGTGTCGCTTTTACATTCTTTTGAAGTGAATACGATGTATACATGACACTTCGCAATGAATATTATATCTCATCATGAAACGTAGAAATGAGATGCGTTATCGCGATTTAAGGAGCATTAGAACTCTATTGCTTCGATACGTAAACAACTGCACGCGCTATTTCCTTGCAAGGAAGTGTCGCATTTACATTCTTTTGAAGTGAATACGAGGTTAACATAACACTCCACAATGAATATTATATCTTATCATGAATCATGGAAATGAGATCCGATATCGCGATTTAAGAAGCCTCAGAACTCTATTGCTACGATACGTGGACATCTGCTAACGCTATTTCCTAGGAAGGAAGTGTCGCATTTACATTCCTTTGAAGTGAATGCCAGGTATACATGACACTTTGCAATGAGTATTATATTTTATCATGAAACATAGAAATGAGATGCGATATCCCGTTTTAAGAAGCATTAGAACTCTGTTGCTTCGATACGTGGATATCAGGAAACGCTACTTCCTAGCAAGGAAGTGTCGCATTTACATTCTTTTTAAGAGTAGACGAGATATACATAACCATTCGCAATGAATATTATATCTTATCACGAAACATAGATATGAGATGCGATATCGAGATTTAAGAAGCATTAGAACCCCTTTTGCTTCGATATGGAGACATCTGAAAACGCTATTTCCTAGCAAGGAAGTGTCCCATTTACATGCTTTTGAAATGAGTACGAGGTATACATGACATGTCGAAGTGAAAATTACATCTTATCATGAAACAGAAATGAGATGCGATATCGCGTTTTAAAAAGCACTAGAACTTTATTCCTTCGATACGTAGACATCTACAAACGCTATTTCCTAGCAAGGAAGTGTCGCATTTACATTCTTTTGAAGTGTAGACGAGATATACATAACACTGCACAATGAATATTATATCTTTTCATGAAACATAGAAATGAGATGCGATATCGCGATTTAAGAAGCATTAGATCTCTATTGCTTCGATACGCAGACATCTGCAAACGCTATTTCCTAGCAAGGAAGTGTAGCATTTACATTCTCTTGAAGTGAACACGAGGTATACATGACACATCGCAGTGAATATTATATCTTATAATGAAACATAGTCATGAGATGCGATATCGCGATTTTAGATGCATTTGAAATCTATTGCTTCGATACGTAGACATCTGCAAACGCTATTTCCTGGCAAGCAACTGTCGCATTTACATTGTTTTGAAATGAATACGAGGTATACATGACACTTCGCAATCAATATTGTACCTTATCATGGAACATACAAATGAGATGCGATATCGCGTTTTAAGAAGAATTGGAACTCTATTTCTACGATACGTAGGCATCTATAGACGCTATTTCCTAGCAAGGAAGTGTCGCATTTACATTCTTTTGAAGTGTAGACGAGATATACATATCACTGCACAATGAATATTATATCTTATCATGAAACATAGAAATGAGATGCGATATCGCGATCTTAGAAGCATTAGAAGTCTATTGCCTCGATACGTAGACATCTGGAAACGCTATTTCCTAGCAAGGAAGTGTCGCGTTTACATTCATTCGAAGTGTAGACAAGGAATACATTACACTTCGTAATGAGTATTATATCTTATCATGAAACATAGAAATGAGATGCGATATCGCGATTTAAGATGCATTAGAACACTATTGCTTCGGTACGTAGACATCTGCAAACGCTACTTCCTAGCAAGGAAGTGTCGCATTTACATTCTTTTGAAGTGAATTCGAGGTATACATAACACTCCAGAATGAATGTTATACCTTATCATGAAACATAGAAATGAGATGTGGTATCGCGTTTTAAGAAACATTAGAACTCTATTGCTCTGATACGTAGACATCTGCAGACGTTATTTCCTAGCAAGGAAGTGTCGCATTTACATTCTTTTGAAGTGAATACGAGGTGTACATAACACCCCACAAAGAATACTATATCTTATCATGGAACATAGAAATGAGATGCGATATCGCGATTTAAGAAGCATTAGATATCTATTGCTTCGATACGTAGACATCAGCAAAAGCTATTTCCTAGCAAGGAAGTGTCGCATTTACAGTCGTTTGAAGTGTATGCAAGGTATACATGACACTTCGCAATGAATACTATATCTTATCATGAAACATATAAATGGGATGCGATATCGCGTTTTAAGAGGCATCAGATATCTATTGCTTCGATACGTAGACATCTGCAAACGCTATTTCCTAGCAAGGATGTGTCGCATTTATATTCCTTTGAAGTGAGTACGACGTATTCATGACACTTCGCAATGAATATTATATCTTACCATGAATCATAGAAATGAGATGCGATATCCCGTTCTAAGAAGCATTAGAACACTACTGCTTCGAAACGTAGTGATCTGCAAACGCTATTTCCTTGGATGGAAGCGACCCATTTACTTTCATTTGAAGTGTATGCGAGGTATACGTGACACTTCGCAATGTATATTATATCTTATCATGAAGCATAGAAATGAGATGCGATATCCCGTTTCAAGAAGCATTAGAACTCTATTGCTTCGATACGTAGACGTCTGCAAACACTATTTCCTATCAAGGAAGTGTCGCATTTACATTCCTTTGAAGTGAATGCGAGGTATACATAACATTGCACAATGAATATTATATATTATCATGAAACATAGAAATGAGATGCGATATCCCGTTTCAAGAAGCATTAGAACTTTATTGCTTCGATACGTAGACATTTGCAATCGCTATTTCCTAGCAAGGAAGTGTCGCATTTGCATTCATTTGAGGTGTATGCGAGGTATACATAACACTTCGCAATGAATATTATATGTTGTCATGAAACATAGAAATGAGAAGCGATATCTCGTTTTAAGAAGCATTATAACACGCTTGCTACGATACGTAGACATCTGCAAACTCTATTCCCTAGCAAGGAAGTGTCGCATTTACATTCATTTGAAGTGAATACGAGGAATACATGAAACTTCGCAATGAATATTATTTCTTATCAAGAAGCATAGAAATGAGATACAATTTTCCGTTTCAAGAAGCATTAGAACTCTATTGCTTCGATACGTAGACGTCTGCAAACGCTATTTCCTAGCAAGGAAGTGTCGCATTTACATTCATTTGAAGTGGGTGCTATGTATACGTGACACTTCGCAATAAATATTATATCTTATCATGAAACATTGAAATGAGATGCGATATCGCGTTTTGAGATGCAATAGATATCTAATGCTACGTTACGCAGAATTCTGCAAACTCTATTTCCTAGCAAGGATGTGTCGCATTTACATTCATTTGAAGTGTATGCGAGGTATACATAACATTGCACAATGCATATTATATATTATCATGAAACATGGAAATGAAATGCGATATCCCGTTTCAAGAAGCATTAGAACTCTATTGCTTCGATACGTAGACATCTGCAACCGCTACTTCCGAGCAAGGAACTGTCGCATTTACATTCATTTGAAGTGTATGCGAGGTATACATAACACTTCGCAATGAATATTATATCTTATCGTGAAACATAGATATGAGATGCGATTTCGCGATATAAGAAGCATTAGATCTCTATTGCTACGATACGTAGACATCTGCAAACGCTATTTCCTAGCAAGGAAGTGTTGCATATACATTCACTTCAAGTGTATGCGAGGTATACATGACACTTCGCAATGAATATTATATTTTATCGTGAAACATAGAAATGAGATGCGATATGACGATTTAAGAAGCATTATAATCCTATTGTTTCGATACGTAGACATCTGCCAACGCTATTTCCTTGCAAGGAAGTGTCGCATTTACATTCTTTTGAAGCGAATACGAGATATACATGACACTTGGCAATGAATATTATATCTTATCATGAAACATAGAAATGAGATGCGACATCTCGTTCAAGACGCATTAGAAATCTATTGCTTCGATACGTAGACATCTGCAAACTCTATCTCCTAGCAAGGGAGTGTCGCATTTACATTCATTTGAAGTGTAGACGAGAAATACAAAACACTTCGCAATGAATATTATATCTTATAATGAGACATAGAAATGAGATGCGATATCGCGTTTTAAGAAGCATTAGATCTCTATTGCTTCGATACGTAGACATCTGCCAACGCTATTTCCTAGCAAGGAAGTGTCGCATTTACAGTCGTTTGAAGTGTATGCAAGGTATACATGACACTTCGCAATGAATACTATATCTTATCATGAAACATATAAATGGGATGCGATATCGCGTTTTAAGAGGCATCAGATATCTATTGCTTCGATACGTAGACATCTGCAAACGCTATTTCCTAGCAAGGAAGTTTCGCATTTACATTCTCTTGAAATGAATACGAGGTAAACATAACACGGCACAATGATTATTATATATTATCATGAATCATAGAAATGAGATGCGATATCGCGATTTAAGAATCATTAGAACTCTATTGATTCGATACCTAGACATCTGCAATCGTTATTTCCTAGCAAGGAAGTGTCGCATTTACATTCATTTGAAGTGTATGCGAAGTATACATGACACTTCGCAATGAATATTATATCTTATCATGAAACAAAGAAGTGTGATGCGATATGACGGTTTAAGAAGCACTAGAATTCTATTGCTACGATACGTACACATCTGCAAACGCTATTTCATAGCCAGGAAGTGTCGCATTTACATTCTTTTGAATTGAATACGAGGTATACTTGACACTTCACAATGAATATTATATATTATCATGAAACATAGATATGAGATGCGATATCTCGTTTTAAGATGCATTAGAACTCTAATTCTTCGATACGTAGACATCTGGAAAAGCTATTTCCTAGCAACGATGATTCGCATTTACATTCTTTTTAAGTGTAGACGAGGAATACATAACACTTCGTAATGAATATTATATCTTATCATGAAACATAGAAATGAGATGCGATATCGCGTTTTGAGAAGCATTAGGACTCTACTGTTTCGATACGTAGATATCTGCAAACGCTACTGTGACGTCAGGCGTGCCGCCTGCCACCCTCTCAACGCACCACAGCAACCACCCTCACTTGCCTGCACCACCTGCAACACCCAGGCGCAACTCGCCGTCTCTCTCACTCCAGGGGACATACCCTTCGTCTCACTCGCACCCGCAGAGGTGCTCGCCGTCTCTCTCACTCCAAGGGACCTACCCTCCGTCTCACTCGCACCCGCAGAGGTGTTCGCCTTCTCCCTCGCTCCAAGGGCAACACATTCTGTCTCACTCGCACCAAGGACCTCGTGCGTCATCTCGCTCGCACCAAGGACCATGTGCGCTGTCTCGCTCCCACTCAAGGTGCCATCCACCGTCTCACTCTTACCTGCAGGGAAACTCGCCCTCTCGCTCACTCCAGGGACGTACCAGGAGAATCAACCTCCACGAGATCCGACGACGGGAACCCTCACCGTACAAAGGACTCTACGATTTCACCATCCCAGATCTGCCATGCCCAAAATACTATTTCTAAGATTATTAATTAACGTCATATATATACTCCTACATTCTAAGCTCTGTATTCCTAGCTCATAGAATTTACACGACACTACTTTATAACGACACAAACAATACACATGTTACATTTAAGGCGTAATTTCTAATTTCATACTTGTATCTCTATATTCATAAGTTGCGCTAATTAAGTAACCCGCGACGCGCGAGATCGCGTCCTCCTCAGCGGCACTCGCCGCTAACCCCACCACGCAACGCCCAGACCCCACTCGGGCGTCCACATACTCCCACCTACGTTCGCACGCGACCGAAGCGCTCCGAGAGTCGAGGAGGTCGCAGACGCATCTTGGGAGACACAGTCAGTCAGTACCTTCAGTACGGTACAGTTCTATCTCGCCTTCGGGCACTTCCAATTCCAAGTCTCTTCCAAGTCGCGCCTTAGGGCCGTCGCGCAGCCTCGATGAGGTTCCTAGTTCTAAAGTCTTTGTTCTAATTCCTAATTCATAGTTAACCTAGTCTTAATACTTCGAAATAATTGTTCTTGTACTCTTTGATTTAGAATATACTTTATTATTCTTCTACCACATCAAGTTCTAGTTCATTCCAACTCCATTTCTAAATTCAATTATATTTTAATACAAATTCTTCCAAGTTCGCAACAACTTGAGTGTTTATAAACGAACTCTTCGCGCCGGGAGGAAGAATTTAATCCATTATCTCGTGCGGAATACGTTGGTGAAACGCCAGAATTCTTCGTTCATCGACGGACGGCGACATTCATCGCAGCTCCACCGTCACAACGCCGATTTCAGCCAGCCGTACGCCGACTCCTTCCCCGAAAACGACACTCGACGATTGCCACATCTGAAAGCAGAAGAGGGAAATCAGCTGAAGGTAAGTAAAATCCCTCCTTACAAAGCGTTCGCGATTGTTTACGGTGCCCGCGTCTTGCCAGAATCGACGAACCCGGTCATACGCGTTTTATACCGGACCGAATTTTCGACTAAAAGGCTTGTGTCATACAGCCTCCTGGGATACGAATAATTTGTTCGCCAGGACGTGACACTACTTCCTAGCACGGAAGTGTCGCATTTACATTCATTTGATGTGTATGCGAGGTATACATGCCACTTCGCAATGAATATTATATCTTATCATGAAACATAGAAATGAGATGCGAAAGCGCGTTTAAGAAGCTTTAGAACTCTATTGCTTCGATACGTAGACATCTGCAAGACGCTATTTCCCAGCTAGGGAGTGTCGCATTTACATTCATTTGAAGTGTAGACGAGGAATGCATAACACTTCGCAATGAATATTATATCTTATCATGCAACGTAGCAACGAGATGCGATATCGCGTTTTAAGAAGCATTAGAACTCTATTGCCACGATACGTAGACATCTGCAAACGCTATTTCCTAGCAAGGAAGTGTCGCATTTACATTCATTTGAAGTGTGTGCGAGGTATACGTGATACTTCGCAATGAATAATATATCGTACCATGAAACATAGGAATGAGATGCGGTATCTCGTTCTAAGAAGCATTAGATCTCTTTTGCTTCGATACGTAGACATCTGCAAACGCTATTTCCTAGCAAGGAAGTGTCGCATTTACATTCATTTGAGGTGAATACGAGGTATACATAACACTCCACAATGAATATTATATCTTATCGTGAAACATAGATATGAGATTCGATCTGGCGATATAAAAAGCATTAGAACTCTATTGCTTCGATACGAGGACATTCGGAAAAAGCTACTTCCTAGCATGGAAGTGTCGCATTTACATTCCTTTGAAGTGAATACGATGTATACATGACACTTCGCAATGAATATTATATTTTATCATGAAACATAGAAATGTGATGCGATATCTCACTTTAAGAAGCATTAGAACTCTATTGCTTCAATACGTGGAAATCTGCAAACGCTATTTCCTAGCAAGAAAGTGTCGCATTTACATTATTTTGAAATGAATGCGAGGTATACATAACATTGCACAATGAATATTATACCTTATCATGAAACATAGAAATGAGATGCAATATCGCGATTTAAGATGCATTAGAACTTTAGTGCTTCGATACGTAAACGTCTGCAAACGCTATTTCCTAGCAAGGCAGTGTCGCATTTACATTCTTTTGAAGTGAATGCGAGGTATACATAACATTGCACAATGAATATTATATATTATCATGAAACATAGAATTGAGATGCGATATCGCGATATAAGATGCACTAGAACCTTATTGCTTCGATACGTAGACATCTGCAAATACTATTTCCTAGCAAGGAAGTATCGCATTTGCATTCATTTCGAGTGAAAACGAGGTATACATGACACTTCGCAATAAATATTATGCCTTATCATGAGACATAGAAATGAGGTGCGATATCACGTTTTAAGAAGCATTAGAATTCTATTGCCTCGAAACGTACGCATCTGGAAACGTAGGTTCCAAGAAAGGAAGTGTCGCATTTACATTCTTTTGAAGTGAATACGTGGTACCCATAACATTTCGCAATGAGTATTATATCTTATCATGAAACATAGAAGTGAGATGCGATATCTCGCTTTATGAAGCATTAGAACCCTATTGCTTCGATACGTAGGCATCTGCAAACGCTACTTCCTAGCAAGGAAGTGTTGCATTTACATTCATTTGAAGTGAATCTGAGGAATACATGAACCTTCGCATTGAAAATTATATCTTATCATGAAACACGGAAATGTTATGTGATATCGCGTTTTAAGAAGCATTAGAACCCCATTGCTTCGATACGCAGACATCTGCAAACGCTATTTCCTAGCAAGGAGATGTCGCATTTACACTCTTTTGAAGTGAATACGAGGTATACATGACACATCGCAATGCATATTATATCTTATCATGAAACATAGAAATGAGATGCGATATCTCGTTTTAAGAAGCATTAAAACTCTATTGCTACGATACGTAGATATCTGGATACGTTATTTCCTAACAAGGAAGTGTCGCATTTACATTCATTTGAAGTGAATACAAGGTATCCATAACACTTGACAATGAATATTATATCTTATCATGAAACATAGAAATGAGATGCGATATCGCGATTTAAGAATCATTAGAACTCCATTGCTACGAAACGTAGACACCTGCAGACGCTACTTCCTGGCAAGGAAGTGACGCATTTACATTCTTTTCAAATGAGTACGAGGTATACATAACACTCCACAATGAATATTATATCTTATCATAAAACATAGAAATGAGATGCGATATCGCGATTTAAGAATCATTAGTACTCTATTGCTTCGATACGTAGACATCTGCCAACGCTATTTCCTAGCAAGGAAGTGCCGCATTTACATTCATTTGCAGTGTATGCGAGGTATACAAGACACTTCGCAATGAATACTATATCTTATCATGAAACATAGAAATGAGATGCGATATTGCGTTTTGAGAAGGATTAGAACCATAATGAAACGATACGTAGACATCTGCAAACGCTATTTTCTAGCAAGGAAGTGCCGCATTTACATTCTTTTGAAGTGAATTGGAGGTGTACATAACACTGCACAATGAATATTATATCTTATCACGAAACATAGATATGACATGCGATAACTCGTTTTAAGAAGCATTAGAATTCTATTGCTTCGATACGTAGAAATCTGGAAACGCTATTTCCTAGAAAGGAAGTGTCGCATTCACATCTATTTGATGTGTAGACGAGGAATACATAAGACTTCGCAATGAACATTATATCTTATCATGAAACATAGAAATGAGATGCGATATCGCGATTTAATATGCATTAGAACACTATTGCTACGATACGTAGACATCTGCAAACGCTATTTCCTAGCAAGGAAGTGTCGCATTTACATTCATTTGAAATATATGCTATGTATACGTGACACTTCGCAATAAATATTATATCTTATCATGAAACATAGAAATGTAATGCGATATCGCGTTTTGAGATGCAACAGAAATCTAATGCTACGATACGCAGAAATCTGCAAACGCTATTTCCTAGCAAGGAAGTGTTGCATTTACATTCTTTTGAGGTGAATACGAGGTATACATAACACTCCACAATGAATATTATATCTTATCGTGGAACATAGATATGAGATTCGATCTGGCGATATAAAAAGCATTAGAACTCTATTGCTTCGATACGTGGACATTCGGAAAAAGCTACTTCCTAGCATGGAAGTGTCGCATTTACATTCTCTTTAAGTGAATACGAGGTACATATGGCACCTCGCAATTAATATTATATCTTATCTCATGAAACATAGAAATGAGATGCGATATCTTGTTTTAAGAAGCTTTAGAACTCTATTGCTTCGAAACGTAGACATCTGCCAACGCTATTTCCTAGCAAGGAAGTGTCGCATTTACACTCATTTGAGTAGTATGCGAGGTATACATGACACTCCACTATGAATATTATATCTTATCATGAAGCATACAAATGAGGAGCGATATCGCGTTTTAAGAAGCATTAGAAATCTATTGCTTCGATACGTAGACGTCTGCAAACGCTATTTCCAAACAAGGAAGTGTCGCATTTACATTCTTTTGAAGCGTATGCGAGGTATACGTGACACTTCGCAATGAATAATATATCTTACCATGAAACATAGGAATGATACGCGATATTTCGTTTTAAGAAGCATTAGAACTCTATTGCTACGATACGTAGATATCTGCAAACGCTACTTCCTAGCAAGGAAGTGTCGCATCTACATTCATTTGAAGTGTATACGAGCAATACATGAAAATTCTCAATGAATATTATATCTTATCATGAAACATAGAAATGTGATGTGATATCGCCTTTTAAGTAGGATTGGAACTCTATTGCTACGATACACAGACATATGCAAACGCTATTTCCTAGCAAGGAAGTGTCGCATTTACATTTTTCTGAAGTGAATACAAGGTATACATGACACTTAGCAATTAATATTATATTTTATCACGAAGCATAGAAATGAGATGCGATATCCCGTTTCAAGAAGCATTAGAACTCGATTGCTTCGATATGTAGACATCTGCAATCGCTATTTCCTAGCAAGGAAGTGTCGCATTTATATTCTTTTGAAGTGAATGCGAGGTATACATAACATTGCACAATGAATATTATGTATTATCATGAAACATAGAAATGAGATGTGATATCGCGATTTAAGAAGCATTAGAACACTATTGCTTCGATATGTAGACATCTGCAAACGCTAGTTCCTTGCAAGGATGTGTCGCATTTACATAACTTTGAAGTGAATACGAGGTATACATGACACTCCGCAATGAATATTATATCTTATCATGAAACATAGAAACGAGATGCGATATGGCGATTTAAGAAGCATTAGAACTCTATTGCTTCGATACGTAGACATTTGCCAACGCTCTTTCGTAGCAAGGAAGTGTCGCATTTACATTCATTTGAAGTGTATGCGAGGTATACAAGACACTGCAATGAATATTACATCTTACCACGAAACATAGAAGTGGGATGCGATATCGCGTTTTGAGAAGCTTTAGAACTCTAATGCCGCGATAGGTAGACATCTGCAAACGCTATTTCCTAGCATGGAAGTGTGGCATTTACATTCTTTTGAAGTGTAGACGAGATATGCATAACACTGCACAATGAATATTATATCTTATCATGAAACATAGAAACAAGATGCGATATAGCGTTTTAAGAAGCATTAGAACACTATTGCTAAGATACGTAGACATCTGCAAACGCTACTCCCTTGCAAGGAAGTGTCGCATTTACATTCTTTTGAAAGGAATACGAGGTATACATGATAATTCGCGATGAGTATTATATCTTATCATGAAACATAGAACTGAGATGCGATATGACGATTTAAGATGCAATATAACTTTATTGCTACGATACGTAGGCATCTGCAAACGCTATTTCCTAGCATGGAAGTGTCGCATTTACATTCATTTGAAGTGTATGGGAGGTATAAGTGACACTTCGCAATGAATATTATATCTTATCATGAAACATAGAAATGAGATGCGACATCGCGATTTAAGAGGCATTAGAACTCTATTGCTACGATACGTAGACATCTGCAAACGCTATTTCCTAGCAAGGAAGTGTCGCATTTACATAACGTTGAAGTGAATACGAGGTATACATGACACTCCGCAATGAATATTATATCTTATCATGAAACATAGAAACGAGATGCGATATGGCGATTTAAGAAGCATTAGAACTCTATTGCTTTGATACGTAGACATTTGCCAACGCTCTTTCGTAGCAAGGAAGTGTCGCATTTACATTCATTTGAAGTGTATGCGAGGTATACAAGACACTGCAATGAATATTACATCCTACCACGAAACATAGAAGTGGGATGCGATATCGCGTTTTGAGAAGCATTAGAACTCTGTTGCTTCGATACGTAGACATCTGCAAACGCTATTTCCTAGCAAGGAAGTGTCGCATTTACATAACTTTGAAGTGAATACGAGGTATACATGACACTCCGCAATGAATATTATATCTTATCATGAAACATAGAAACGAGATGCGATATGGCGATTTAAGAAGCATTAGAACTCTATTGCTTCGATACGTAGACATTTGCCAACGCTCTTTCGTAGCAAGGAAGTGTCGCATTTACATTCATTTGAAGTGTATGCGAGGTATACAAGACACTGCAATGAATATTACATCTTACCACGAAACATAGAAGTGGGATGCGATATCGCGTTTTGAGAAGCTTTAGAACTCTAATGCCGCGATAGGTAGACATCTGCAAACGCTATTTCCTAGCATGGAAGTGTGGCATTTACATTCTTTTGAAGTGTAGACGAGATATGCATAACACTGCACAATGAATATTATATCTTATCATGAAACATAGAAACAAGATGCGATATAGCGTTTTAAGAAGCATTAGAACACTATTGCTAAGATACGTAGACATCTGCAAACGCTACTCCCTTGCAAGGAAGTGTCGCATTTACATTCTTTTGAAAGGAATACGAGGTATACATGATAATTCGCGATGAGTATTATATCTTATCATGAAACATAGAACTGAGATGCGATATGACGATTTAAGATGCAATATAACTTTATTGCTACGATACGTAGACATCTGCAAACGCTATTTCCTAGCATGGAAGTGTCGCATTTACATTCATTTGAAGTGTATGGGAGGTATAAGTGACACTTCGCAATGAATATTATATCTTATCATGAAACATAGAAATGAGATGCGACATAGCGATTTAAGAGGCATTAGAACTCTATTGCTACGATACGTAGACATCTGCAAACGCTATTTCCTAGCAAGGAAGTGTCGCATTTACATAACTTTGAAGTGAATACGAGGTATACATGACACTCCGCAATGAATATTATATCTTATCATGAAACATAGAAACGAGATGCGATATGGCGATTTAAGAAGCATTAGAACTCTATTGCTTCGATACGTAGACATTTGCCAACGCTTTTTCGTAGCAAGGAAGTGTCGCATTTACATTCATTTGAAGTGTATGCGAGGTATACAAGACACTGCAATGAATATTACATCTTACCACGAAACATAGAAGTGGGATGCGATATCGCGTTTTGAGAAGCTTTAGAACTCTAATGCCGCGATAGGTAGACATCTGCAAACGCTATTTCCTAGCATGGAAGTGTGGCATTTACATTCTTTTGAAGTGTAGACGAGATATGCATAACACTGCACAATGAATATTATATCTTATCATGAAACATAGAAACGAGATGCGATATAGCGTTTTAAGAAGCATTAGAACACTATTGCATCGACACGTAGACATCTGCAAACGCTATTTCCTAGCAAGGAAGTGTCGCACCTACATTCATTTGAAGTGAGTAGGAGGTATACATAACACTCCACAATGAATATTATATCTTATCATGAAACGTTAAAACGAGATGCGTTATCTCAATTTAAGAAGCATTAGAACCATATTTCTTCGATACGTAGACATCTGCAAAAGCTATTTCCTAGCAAGAAAGTGTCGCATTTACATTCATTTGACCTGTGTGCCAAGTACACATGACACTTCGCCCTGAATATTAATACTTATCATGAAACATAGAAGGGAGATGCTATATCGCGTTTTAAGAAGCATTAGAACTCTATTGCTACGATACGTAGACATCTGCAATCCGTATTTCCTAGCAAGGAAGTGTCGCCTTTACATTCCTCTGAAGAGAATACGAGGAATACATGACACTTCGCACTGAATATTATATCTTATCATTAAACATAGGAATGAAATACAATATCGCGATTTAAGAAGCAATAGAACTCTATTGCTTCGATACGTAGACATCTGCAATCGCTATTTCCTAGCAAGGAAGTGTCGCATTTACATTCTTTTGAAGTGAGTACGAGGTATATGTGACACTTCGCAATGAATGTTATATCTTATCATGAAACATAGAACTGAGATGCGATTCCGCGTTTTGAGTAGCATTCGAATTCTATTGCTAAGATACGTAGACATCTGCAGACGATATTTCCTAGCAAGGAAGTGTCGCATTTACATTCATTTGAAGTGTATGCACTTCATGCATGAAACATAGATATGAGATGCGTTATCGCGATTTAAGAAGCATTAGAACTCGATTGCTACGATACGTAGACATCTACAATCGCTATTTCCTAGTAAGGAAGTGTCGCATTTACATTCTTCCGTAGTGAGTACCAGGTATACATGACACTCCGCAATGAATATTATACCTTATCATGAACGAAGTATTGAGATGCGATACCACATTAAAAGAAGCATTAGAACTCTACTACTTCGATACGTAGACATCTGCAAACGCTATTTCCTAGCAAGGAAGTGTAGCATTTACATTCTTCTGAAGTGAATACGAGGTATACATGACACTTGGCAATGAATATTATATCTTATCATAAAACATAGAAATGAGATGCGACATCGCGATTTAAGAAGCATTAGAACTCTATTTCTACGATATGTAGACATCTGCAGATGCTATTTCCTAGCAAGGAAGTGTCGCATTTACATTCATTTGAAGTGTATGCGAGGTATACATGTCACTTCGCAATGAATATTATATCTTATCATGAAACATAGAAATGAGATTCGATATCGCGTTTTAAGAAGCATTAGAATTCTATTGCTACGATACGAAGACATCTGCAGACGCTATTTCCTTGCAAGGAAGTGTCGCATTTACAATATTTGAAGTGAATACGAGGTATACATAACACTGCACAATGAATATTATAGCTTATCATGAGACATAGAAATGAGATGCGATATCGCGTTTTTAGTAGCATTAGAACTCTAATGCTACGATACGTAGACATCTGCAGCCGCTATTTCCTAGCAGGGAAGTGTCGCATTTACACTATTTTGAACTGAATACGAGGTATACATGATACTTCGCAATGCATATTATATCATCATGAAACATAGAAATGAAATGTGATATCGCGTTTTAAGAAGCATTAGAACTCTATTTGCTACAATAAGTAGACATCTGCAAATGCTAGTTCCTAGCAAGGAAGTGTCGCATTTACTTTCCTTTGATGTGAATACGAGGTACACATGACTCTTCGCAATGAATATTATATCTCATCATGAAACATAGAAATGAGATGCGAAGTCTCGTTTGAAGAAGCATTAGAACCCTATTGTTTCTATACGTAGACTTCTGGGAACGCTATTTCCTAGCAAGGAAGTGTCGCATTTACATTCTTTTGAAGTGAATACGAGGTATGCATGACACTTCGCAATGAATATTATATCTCATCATGACACATAGGAATGAGATGCGATATCGCGGTTTAAGAAGCGATAGAACCCCATTGCTACGATACGTAGACATCTGCAAACTCTATTTCCTAGCAAGGAAGTGTCGCATTTACATTCTTTTGAAGTAAATACGAGGTTTACATGACACTTCGCGATGAATATCATATCATCACGAAACATAGAAATAAGATGCGATATCGCGATTTAAGAAGCATTAGAACTCTATTGCTACGATACGACGACATCTGCAAACGCTATTTCCTAGCATGGAAGTGTCCTATTTACATTCTTTTGAAGTGAATACGAGCTATACATGACACTTCGCAATGAATATTATATCTTATCATGAAACATAGAAATGAGATGCGAAGTCTCGTTTTAAGAAGTTTTAGAACTCTATTGTTTCTATACGTAGACATCTGGAAACGCTATTTCCTAGCAAGGAAGTGTCGCATTTACATTCTTTTGAAGTGAATACGAGCAATCCATGACACTTCGCAATGAATATTATACCTTATCACGAAACATAGAAATGAGATGCGAAATCGCGTTCTAGGAAGCATTAGAAATCTATTGCTTCGATACGTAGTCATCTGCCAACGTTATTTCCTAGCAAGGAAGTGTCGCATTTACATTCATTTGAAGTGAATACGAGGTATAGGTAACACTTCGCAATAAATATTATATCTTATCACGAAACATAGGAATGAGATGCGATATCGCGTTTTAAAAAGCATCAGAACTCCATTGCTACGGTACGTAGACATTTAAAAAAGCTATTTCCTAGCAAGGAAGTGTTCCATTAACATACTTTTGTGGTGAATACGAGGTATACGTGTCACTCCAGAATGAATATTGTATCTTATCATGAAACATAGAAATGAGATGCGACATCGCGATTTAAGCATTAGAACTCTATTGCTACGATACGTAAACATCTGCCAACACTATTTCCTAGCAAGGAAGTGTCGCATTTACATTCGTTTGAAGTGTTTGCGAGGTACACAAAACACTTCGCAATGAATATTATATCTTATCATGAAGCATAGAAATGAAGTGCGATGTCGCGTTTTAAGAAGCATTAGAACTCTATTGCTACGATACGAAGACATCTGCAAACGCTATTTCCTAGCAAGGAAGTGTCGTATTTTCATACTTTTGTTGTGAATACGGGGTATACATAACACTGCACAATGAATATTATATCTTATCATGAAACATAGAAATGAGGTGCGATATGACGATTTAAGGAGCATTAGAACTCTATTACTTCGATACGTAGACATCTGCAAACGCTATTTCCAAGCAAGGAAGTGTCGCTTTTACATTCTTTTGAAGTGAATACGAAGTATACATGACACTCCGCAATGAATATTATATCTTATCATAAAACATAGAAATGAGATGCGATATCTCGTTTTAAGAAGCATTAGAACTCTGTTGCTTCGATACGTAGACATCTGCCATCGCTATTTCCTAGCAAGGAAGTGTCGCATTTACATTAATTTGAAGTGTATGCGAGGTATACAAGAAATTTCATAATGTATATTACATCACATCATGAAACAAAGAATTGAGATGCGGTATCGCGTTCTGAGAAGCATTGGAACTCTCTTGCTACGATACGTAGACATCTGCAAACGCTACTTCCTAGCAAGGATGTGTCGCATTTACATTCTTTTGAAGTGAATATGAAGTATACATGACACTACGCAATGAATATTATATCTTATCTTTAAGCATAGAAATGAGATGCGATATCGCGTTTTAAGGAGCATTAGAACTCTATTTCTACGATATGTAGACATCTGCAGACGCTATTTCCTAGCAAGGAAGTGTCGCATTTACATTCTTAGGAAGTGTATGCGAGGTATACAAGTCACTTCGCAATGAATATTATATCCTATCATGAAACGTAGAAATGAGATGCGATATCGCGTTTTGAGAAGCATTAGAACTCTTGCTACGATACGTAGACATCAGCATACGCTATTTCCTAGCAATGACGTGTCGCATTTACATTCTTTTCAAGTGAATACGAGGTATACCCAACACTCCACAATGAATAGTATAACTTATCATAAAACATCGAAATGAGATGCGATATCGCGTTTTAGGAAGCATTAGAATTCTATTGCTACGATACGAAGACATCTGCTGACGCTATTTCCTAGCAAGGAAGTGTCGCATTTACAATATTTGAAGTGAATACGAGGTATACATAACACTGCACAATGAATATTATATCTTGTCATGAAACATAGAGATTAGATGCGATATCGCGATTTAAGCTGCATTAGAAATCTATTGCTTCGATACGTAGACATCTGCAAACGCTATTTCCAAGCAAGGAAGTGTCGCATTTACATTCATTTGAAGTGTATGAGAGGTATACATGACACTTCGCAATGAATATTATATCTCATCATGAATCATGGAAATGGGATGCGATATCGCGTTTTAAGAAGCGTTAGAAACCTATTGCTTCGATACGTAGACATCTGCAAACGCTACTTCCTAGCAAGGAAGTGTCACATTTATATTCATTTGAAGAGTATGCGAGGTATACATATCACTTTGCAATGAACATTATATCATATCATGAAACATAGGAATGAGATACGATATCTCGTTCTAAGAAGCATTAGAAATCTATTGCTTCGATACGTAGTCATCTGCCAACGCTATTTCCTAGCAAGGAAGTGTCGCATTTACATTCATTTGAAGTGAATACGAGGTACAGATAACAATGCACAATGAATATTATATCTTATCATGAAACATAGAAATGAGATGCGAAATCGCGATTTAAGAAGCATTAGAACTCTATTGCTTCGGTACGTAGACATCTGGAAACGCTATATCCTATAAAGGAAGTGTCGCATTTACATTCATTTGAAGCGTAGGTAAGGAATACATAATACTTCGCAATGAATATTATATCTTATCGTGAGGCATAGAAATGGGATGCGATATCGCGTTTTAAGAAATATTGGAACTCCATTGCTTCGGTACGTAGTCATCTGCAAACGCTACTTCCTAGCAAGAAAGTGTCGCATTTACATTCATTTCAAGTGTATGCGACGTATACGTGACACTTCGCAATGAATATTATATCTTATCATGAAGCATAGAAATGAGATGCGATATCGCGATTTAAGAAGCATTAGAACACTATTGCTTCGATACGTAGACATCTGGAAACATTATTTCCTAGAAAGGAAGTGTCGCATTTACATTCGATTGAAGTGAATACGAGGTATACATGAGACTTGCAATTAATATTATATCTTATCATGAAACACAGAAATGAGATGCGATATCGCGTTTTATGAAGCGTTAGAACGCCATTGCTGCGATACGTAGACATCTGGAATTGTTATTTCCTAAGATGGAAGTGTCGCATTTACATTCTTTTAATGTGAATACGAGGTATACATAACACTAAACAATGAATATTTTATCCTATCGTGAAACATAGAAATGAGATGCGATCTCGCGATTTAAGAAGCATTAGAACTCTGTTGCTACGATACGTAGACATCTGCAAATGCTATTTCCTATCAAGGAAGTCTCGCATTTACATTCTTTTGAAGTGAATGCGAGGTACACATAACATTGCACAATGAATATTATATCTTATCATGAAACATATAAATGAGATGCGATATCCCATTTTAAGAAGCATTAAAAATCTATTGCTTCGATACGTAGACATCTGGAAAAGCTATTTCCTAGCAAGGAAGAGTCGCATTTACATTTTTCTGAAGTGAATACATGGTATACATGACACTTCGCAATTAATATTATATCTTATCACGAAACATAGAAATGAGATGCGATATCCCGTTTCAAGAAGCATTAGGACTCGATTGCTTCAATACGTAGACATCTGCAATCGCTATTTCCTAGCAAGGAAGGTTCGCATTTATATTCATTTGTAGTGTATGCGAGGTATACATAACACTTCGCAATGAAGATTATATGTTATCGTGAAACATATAAATGAGATGCGATATAGCGTTTTGAGAAGCAGTAGGACTCTAATGCTACGATACGTAGACATCTGCAAACGCTATTCCCTAGCAAGGAAGTGTCGCATTTACATTCCTTTGAAGTGAATACGAGGTATACATGACACTCCGCAAAGAATATTATATCTTATCATGAAACATAGAAATGAGATGCGATATCGCGTTTTGAGAAGCATTAGAACGCTGTTGCTTCGATACGTAAACATCTGTAAACGCTATTTCCTAGCAAGGAAGTGTCGCATTTACATTCATTTGAAGTGTATGCGTAGTTTGCATGCCACTACGCAATGAATATTATATCTTACCATGAAACATAGAAATGATATGCGATATCGAGATTTAAGAAGTGTTAGAACTATATTGCATCGATAAGTAGACATCTGCAAACGCTACTTCCTAGGATGAAAGTGTCGCATTTACATTCATCTGAACTGAATACGAGGTATACTTAGCACTCCACAATGAATATTATATCTTATCATGAAACTAAGAAATGAGGATCGATTTCGCGTTTTAAGAAGCATTAGAACTCCTTTGCTACGATACGTAGACATCTGCAAAAGCTATTTCCTAGCAAGGAAGTGTCGCATTTACATTCTTTTGAAGTGAGTACGAGGTATACATGACACCTCGCAATGAATATTGTATCTTATCATGAAACATAGAAATGAGATGCGATATCCCGATTTAAGGAGCATTAGATCTCTAGAGCTACGATACGTAGACATCAGCAAACGCTATTTCCTTGCAGGGAAGTGTCGCATTCACATGCTTTTGAAGTGAATACGAGGTATACATGACACTTCGCAAAGAATATTATATCTTATCATGAAACATAGAAATGAGATGCGATATCGCGTTTTGAGAAGCATTAGAACTCTATTCCTACCATACGTAGACATCTGCAAACGCTATTTAATAGCAAGGTTGTGTCGCATTTACATTCTTTTGAAGTGAAAACGAGGAATACATAACATTCCACAATAAATATTATACCTTATCACGAAACATAGAAATGAGATGCGATATCGCGATTTGAGAAGCATCAGAAATCTATAGCCACGATACGTAGACATCTGCAATCGGTATTTCCTAGCAAGGAAGTGTCGCCTTTACATTCTTTTTAAGTGAATACGAGGTATAAATGACACTTCGCAATGAATATTATATCTTACCATGATACATAGAAATGAGATGCGTTATCCCGTTTTAAGAAGCAGTAGAACTCTATTGCCTCGAAACGTAGACATATGCAAACGCTATTTCCTAGCAATGAAGTGTCGCATTTACATTCATTTGAAGTGTATTCGAGGTGTAAGTGGCACTTCGCAATGAATATTATATCCTATCATGAAACATAGAAATGAGATGCGATATCGCGATATAAGAATCACTACAACTCTATTGCTTCGATACGTATACATCTTTTAAACGCTTTTTCCTAGCAAGGAAGTGTCGCATTTACATTCTTTTGATGTGAATACGAGATATACATGACACTCCACAATGAGTATTATATCTAATCATGAAACTTAGAAATGTGATGCGATATCGCGATATAAATAGCATTAGAACTCTATTGCTACTATACGTACACATCTGCAAACGCTATTTCCTAGAAAGGAAGTGTCGTATTTACATTCATTTGAAGTGTATGCGAGGTAAACATGATACTTCGCAATGAATATTATAACTTATCATGATACGCAGTATTGAGGTGCGATATGGCGATTTAAGAAGCATTAGAACTCTATTGCTTCGTTACGTAGACATCTGCAAACGCTATTTCCTAGCAAGGAAGTGTCGCATTTACATTCTTTTGAGGTGAATGCGAGGTATACATAACCCTCCTCAATGAATATTATATCTTATCATGATACATGGAATTGAGATTCGATCTCGCGATATAAGAAGCGTTAGAACTTTATTGCTTCGATACGTAGAGATCTGCAAACGCTATTTCCTAGCTAGGAAGTGTCGCATTTACATTTTTTTGAAGTGAATACAAGGTATACATAACACTCCACGATGAATATTATACCTTATCTCGAAACATAGAAATGACATGCGTTAACGCGATATAAGAAGCATTAGAACACTATTACTTCGATACGTAGAAATCTGCAAACGCTATTTAATAGCAAGGAAGTGTCGCATTTACATTCTTTTGAAGTGAAAACGAGGAATACATAACATTCCACAATAAATATTATACCTTATCACGAAACATAGAAATGAGATGCGATATCGCGATTTGAGAAGCATCAGAACTCTATAGCCACGATACGTAGACATTTGCAATCGGTATTTCCTAGCAAGGAAGTGTCGCCTTTACATAATTTTTAAGTGAATAGGAGGTATACATAACACTCCAAGATGAATACTGTACCTTATCAGGAAACATAGGAATGACATGCGTTAACGCGATATAAGTAGCATTAGAACTCTATTACTTCGAAACGTAGACACCTACAAACGCTATTTAATAGCAAGGAAGTGTCGCATTTACAGTCTTTTGAAGTGAATACGAGGTATAAATGACACTTCGCAATGAATATTATATCTTAACATGGAACATAGATATGAGATGCGATATCGCGTTTTAACAAACATTAGATCTGTATTGCTACGATGCGTAGACATCTGCCAACACTATTTCCTAGCAAGGAAGTGTCGCATTTACATTCATTTGAAGTGTATGCCAAGTACACATGACACTTCGCAATGAATGTTATATCTTATTGTGAGACATAGAAATAAGATGCGATATCGCATTTTAAGAAGCGTTATAATCGTATTGCTACGATACGTAGACATCTGCAAACTCTATTTCCTAGCAAGGATGTGTCGCATTTACATTCTTTTGAAGTGAATACGAGGTGTACATAACACTGCACAATGAATATTATATCTTAACATGAAACATAGAAATGAGATGCGATATCGCGTTTTGAGATGCATTAGAAATCTAATGCAACGATGCGCAGTCATCTGCAAACGCTATTTCCTAGCAAGGAAGTGTCGCATTTACATTCTTCTGAAGTGAATACGAGGTATACATGACCCTTCGCAATGAGTATTATAACTTATCATGAAACATAGAAATGAGGTGCGATATCGGGTTTTGAGAAGCATTAGAACTCTATTGCTACGATACGTAGATATCTGCAGACGCTATTTCCTAGCAAGGAAGTGTCGCATTTACATTCTTTTGAAGTGAATGCGAAGTGCACATGACACTTCGCAATGATTATTATATCTTATCGTGAAACATAGATATGAGAAGCGATATCACGTTTTAGAAGCGTTAGAAATCTACTGCTTCGACACGTAGACATCTGCCAACGCTCTTTCCTGGGAAGTAAGTGGCGCATTTACATTCACTATAAATGTATGCGAGGTATACATGACACTTCGCAATGAATATAATATCTCTTCATGAAACATAGAAATGGGATGCGATACCTTGAATTTATGAAGATTTAGAACTCTGCTGCTACGATACGTAGACATCCGGAAACGCTATTTCCAAGCAAGGAAGTGTCTCATTTACATACTTTTCAGGTGAAGACGAGGTATACATAACACTTTGCAGTGACTATTATGTCTTACCATGAAACATAGAAATGAGGTGCTATATCGCGTTTTGAGAAGCATTGGAACTCTATTGCTTCGATACGTAGACATCGGCAAACGCTATTTCCTAGCAAGGAAGTGCCGCATTGACATCATTTTGAAGTGAATACGAGGTATACAAAACGCTGCACAATGAATATTATATCTTATCATGAGACATAGAAATGAGATGCGATATCGCGATTTAAGAAGCATTAGAACTCCTTTGCTTCGATACGTAGACACCTGCAAACGTTATTTCCTAGCAAGGATGTGTCGCATTTACATTCTTTTGAGGTGAATACGAGGTATACATGGCACTTCGCAATGAATATTATATCTTATCATGAAACATAGAAATGATATGCGATATCGCGATTTAAGAAGCACTAGAACTCTATTGCTTCGACACGTAGACATCTGGAAACGCTATTTCCTAGCAAGGAAGTGTCGCATTTACATTCTTTTGAGGTGAATACGAGGTATACATAACCCTCCTCAATGAATATTATATCTTATCATGATACATAGAATTGAGATTCGATCTCGCGATATAAGAAGCGTTAGAACCTTATTGCTTCGATACGTAGAGATCTGCAAACGCTATTTCCTAGCTAGGAAGTGTCGCATTTACATTCCTTTGAAGTGAATACGAGGTATACATAACAGTGCACAATGAATATCATATCTTATCATGAAACATAGAAATGTTTGGCGATATCACGATTTAAGAAGCATTAGAACCATATTGCTTCGATACGGAGACATCTGCAGACGCTTTTTCCTAGATGGGAAGTGTCGCATTTACATTCTTTCGATGTGAATACGAGGTATACATGACACTTCGCAATGAATATTATATCTTATCATGAAACATAGAAATGGGATGCGATATCGCGGTTTGAGAGGCGTTAGAACTCTAATGCTACGATACGTAGACATCTGCAAACGCTATTTCCTAGCAAGGAAGTGTCGCATTTACATTCTTTTGATGTGAATACGAGATATACATGACACTCCACATTAAATATTATATCTTATCGTGAAACATAGAAATGAGATGCGACGTCGCGTTATAAGAAGCATTAGAACTCTATTGCTTCGATACGTAGATAGCTGGAAACGTAATTTCCTAGAGAGGAAGTGTCGCATTTACATTCACTTGAAGTGTAGACGAGGAATACATAACACCTCGCAATGAATAATATATCTTATCATGTGACATAGGAAAGAGATGCAATATCGCGTTATAAGAAGCATTAGAACTCTATTGTTACGATTCGTAGACATCTGGAGGTGCTTTTTCTTAGCAAGGAAGTGTCGCATTTACATTCTTTTGAAGTGATTCCGAGGTATACATAACACTTCGCAATGAATATTATATCTTATCATGACACATAGAGATGTGATGCGATATCGAGTTTTAAGAAGCATTAGAATCCTATTGCCTCTATACGTAGACATCTGCAAACGCTATTTCCTAGCAAGGAAGTGTCGCATTTACATTCTCTTGAAGTGAATTCGAGGTATACATGACACTTGGCAATGAATATTATATCTTATCGTGAAACATAGAAATGAGATGCGACATCTCGTTTTAAGAAGCATATGAACTCTAATGCTTCGACACGGAGATATCTGCAAACGCTATTTCCTAGCAATGAATTGTCGCATTTACATTCTCTTGAAGTGAATACGAGGTATACATGACACTTCGCAATCAATATTATATCTTATGATGAAACCTAGAAATGAGATGCTATCTCGCGTTTTAAGAAGAATTAGAACTCTATTTCCACGATACGTAGACATCTGCAGACGCTATTTCCTAGCAAGGCAGTGTCGCATTTACATTCTTTTGAAGTGTTGACGAGATATACATAACACAGCACAATGAATATTATATCTTATCATGAAACATAGAAATGCGGTGCGATATCGCGATTTTAGAAGCATTAGAATTCTATTGCTGCGATACCTAGACATCTGCAAACGCTATTTCCTAGCAAGGAAGTGTCGCGTTTACATACTTTTGAAGTGAACACGAGGTATACATAACACTGCACAATGAATATTATATCTTATCATAAAACATAGAAATGAGATGCGATATCTCGTCTTATGAAGCATTAGTACTTTGTTGCTTCGATACGTAGACATTTGCCATCACTATATCCTACCAACGAAGTGTCCCATTTACATTCATTTGAAGTGTATGCGAGGTATACATGACACTTCGCAATGAATATTATATCTTATAATGAAACATAAAAATGTGATGCGATATCGCGTTTTAAGATGCATTAGAACTCTATTGCTACGATACGTAGACATCTGCAGACGTTATTTCCTAGCAAGGAAGTGTCGCATTTACATTCCTTTGATGTGAATACGAGGTATACATAACACCCCACAATGAATATTATATCTTATCAGTAAGCATATAAATGGGGAGCGATTTGGGGTTTAGGAAGCATTAGAACCATATTGCTTCGTTGCGTAGACATCTGCCATCACTATTTCCTAGCAAGGAAGTGTCGCATTTACATTCCTTTGAAGTGAATACGAGGTGTACGTGACACTTCGCAATGAATATTATATCTTATCATGAAACGTAGAAATGAGATGCGATAATGCGATCGAAGAAGCAATAGAACTCTATTGCTACGATACGTAGACATCTGCAAACGCTATTACCTAGCAAGGAAGTGTCGCATTTATATTCCTCTGAAGTGAATACGCGGTATACATTACACTCCACAATGAATATCATACCTTATCACGAAACATTGAAATGAGATTCGATATCGCGATTTAAGAAGCATTAGAACTCTATTGCTTCGATACGGAGATATCTGCTAACGCTATTTCCTAGCAAGGAGGTGTCGCATTTACATTCCTTTGAAGTGAATACGAGGTATACATAACAGTGCACAATGAGTATCATATCTTATCATGAAACATAGAAATGTTTGGCGATATCACGATTTAAGAAGCATTAGAACCATATTGCTTCGATACGGAGACATCTGCAGACGCTTTTTCCTAGATGGGAAGTGTCGCATTTACATTCTTTCGATGTGAATACGAGGTATACATGACACTTCGCAATGAATATTATATCTTATCATGAAACATAGAAATGGGATGCGATATCGCGTTTTGAGAGGCGTTAGAAATCTATTGCTACGATACGTAGACATCTGCAAACCCTATTTCCTAGCAAGGAAGTGTCGCATTTACATTCCTTTGAAGTGAATACGAGGTATGCATGACACTTCGCAATGAATATTATATCTTATCATGAAACATAGATATGAGATGCGATTTCGCGTTTTAGGAAGCATTGGAACTCTATTGCTTCGATACGTAGACATCTGCTAACGCTATTTCCTAGCAAGGAAGTGTCGCATTTACATTCCTTTGAAGTGAATACGGGGTATACATAACAGTGCACAATGAATATTATATCTTATCATGAAACATAGAAATGGGATGCGCTATCGCGTTTTAAGAAGCATTAGAACACTAATTCTTCGTTACGTAGACATCTGCAAACGCTATTTCCTAGCAAGGAAGTGTCGCATTTACATTCATTTGAAGTGAATGCGAGGTATACATGTCCCTTCGCAATGAATATTATATCGTATCATGAAACATAGAAATGAGATGCGATATCGCGTTTTAAGAAACATTAGAAATCTATTGCTTCGATACGTAAACATCGGAAAATGCTATTTCCTAGCAGGGAAGTGTAGCATTTACATTCTTGTTAAGTGAATACGAGGTATACATAACGCTCCACAGTGAATATTATATCTTATCATGAAACATAGAAATAAGATGCAATATCCCGTTTCAAGTAGCATTCGAACTCTATTGCTCCGATACTTATACATCTGCAAACGCTATTTCCTAGGAAGGAAGTGTCGCATTTACATTCATTTGAAGTGTATGCGAGGTATAAGTGACACTTCGCAGTGAATATTATATCTTATCATGAAGCATAGAAATGAGATACGATATCGCGTTTTAAGAAGCATCAGAACTATAATTGCTACGATACGTAGACATCTGCAAGCGCTATTTAGTCGCAAGGAAGAGTCGCATTTACATTCTTTTAAAGTGAGTACGAGGTATACATAACACACCACAATGAATATTATACCTTATCACGAAACATGGATATGAAATGCGATATCGCGATTTGAGAAGCATTAGATCTCTATTGCTTCGGTACGGAGACATCTGCAAACGCTATTTCCTAGCAAGGAAGTTTCGCAATTACATTCTTTTTAAGTGAATACGAGGTATACATAACACTCCGCAATGAATGTTATATCTTATCATGAAACATAGAAATGAAATGCGATATCGGGATTTGAAAAGCATAAAACTCTATTTCTTCGATACGTAGACATCTGCAAACGCTACTTACTAGCAAGGAAGTGTCGCACTTATATTCATTGAATTGTATACGAGGTATACGTAACACTTCGCAATGAGTATTATAGCTTATCACGAAATATAGAAATGAGATGCTATATCGCGATTTAAGAAGCATTAGAACCCTATTGCTACGATACGTAGACATCTGCAAACGCTATTTCCTAGCAAGAAGGTTTCGCATTTACATTCTTTTGAAGTGAATACGAGGTATTCGTGAAACTTCACAATGAATATTATATCTTATCATGAAACATAGGAATGAGATGCGATATCGGGATTTAAGAAGAATAAAACTCCATTTCTTCGATAAGTAGACATCTGCAAACGCTATTTCCTAGCAAGGAAGTGTCGCATTTACATTCTTTTGAAGTGAATACGAGGTATACATGACACTTCGCAATGAATATTATATCTTATCATAAAACATAGATATGAGATGCGATATCGCGATTTAAGAAGCACCAGTACTCTGTTGCTTCGATATGTAGACAACTGCAAAAGCTACTTCCTAGCAAGGAAGTGTCGCACTTACATTCATTCAAGTGTATACGAAGTATACGTAACACTTTGCAATGAGTATTATAGCTTATCATGAAGCATAGAAATGAGATGCGATATCGCGCTTTAAGAAGCGTTAGAACTCTATTGCTTCGACACGTAGACACCTGCAAACGCTATTTCCTAGCAAGGAAGTGTCGCACTTACATTCTTTTGAAGTGAGTAGGAGGTATACATAACACTCCACAATGAATATTATATCTTATAGTGAAACGTTAGAACGGGATGCGGTATCTCGATTTAAGAAGCATTAGAACCATATTTCTTCCATACGTAGACATCTGCAAAAGCTATTTCCTAGCAAGGAAGTGTCGCATTTACATTCATTTGACGTGTGTGCCAAGTACACTTGACACTTCGCACTGAATATTAATACTTATCATGAAACATAGAAGGGAGATGCGATATCGCGGTTTAAGAAGCATTAGAACTATATTGCTACGATACGTAGACTTCTGCAGACGCTATTTCCTAGCAAGGAAGTGTCGCATTTACATTCTTTTGAAGTGAATACGAGGAATAAATAACAATCCACAATGCACATTATACCTGATCACGAAACATAGAAATGGGATGCGATATCGCGATTTAAGAAGCATTAGAACTCTATTGCTACGATTCGGAGACATCTGCAAACGTTATTTCCTAGCAAGGAAGTGTCGCATTTACATTCTTTTGATGTGAATACGAGATATACATGACACTCCACAATGAGTATTATATCTAATCATGAAACTTCGAAATGAGATGCGATATCGCGATTTAAATAGCATTAGAACTCTATTGCTACTATACGTAGACATCTGCAAACGCTATTTCTTAGCAAGGAAGTGTGGCATTTACATTCATTTGAAGTGTATGTGAGGTATACATGTCACTTCACAATGAATATTATATCTTATCATGAAACATAGAAATGAGATGCGATATCGCGTTTTTAGAAGCAGTAGAACTAAATTGCTGCGATGCGTAGATATCTGCAAACGCTACTTCCTAGCAAGGAAGTGTCGCATTTACGTTCCTTTGAAGTGAATACGAGTTACACATGACACTCCGCAATGAATATTATATCTTATAATGAGACATCGAAATGAGATGCTATATCGCGTTTCGAGAAGCATTAGAACTCTATTGCTACGATACGTAGACATCTGCAATCAATATTTCCTAGCAAGGAATTGTCGCATTTACATTCTTTTGAAGTGTATACAAGGTACACATGACACTTCGCAATGAATATTATATCGTATCATGAAACATAGAAAGGAGATGCGATATCGCGTTTTGAGAAGCATTAGAACTCTAATGCTACGATACGCAGACATCTGCAAACGCTATATCCTAGCAAGGAAGTGCCGCATTTACATTCATTTGAAGTGTAGACGTGGAATACATAACACTTCGTAATGAATATTATATCTTATCATGCAACATAGAAAAGAGTGGCAATATCGCGTTTTAAGAAGCATTAGAACTCTATTGCTTCGATACGTAGACATCTGGTAACGTGATTTTCTAGAAAGAAGTGTCGCATTTACATTCATTTGAAGTGTGTGCCAGTTATACATGACACTTCGCAATGAATATTATATCCTATCACGAAACAGAGAAATGAGATGCGATATCCCGTGTTAAGAAGCATTAGAACTCTATTGCTTCGATACGTAGATATCTGCAAACGCTATTTCCTAGCAAGGAAGTGTCACATTTACGTTCTTTTTAAGTATAGACGATATATACATAACACTTCGCAATGAATATTATATGTTATCATGAAACATAGAAGTGGGATGCGATATCGCGTTTTAAGAAGCATTAGAACTCTATTGCTTCGATACGGAGACATCTGTAAACGCTATTTCCTAGCAAGGAAGTGTCGCATTTACATTAATTTGAAGTGTAGACGAGATATACATAGCACTGCACAATGAATATTATATCTTATCATGAAACGTAGAAGTGAGTTGCGATATCGCGATTTAAGAAGCATTAGAACTCTATTGCTTCGATACGTAGACATCTGCAAACGCTAATTCCTAGAAAGGAAGTGTCGCATTTACATTCATTTGAAGTGTGTGCGAGGTATACAAGACACTTCGCAATGAATATTATATCTTATCATGAAACATAGAAATGAGAGGCCATATCGCATTTTAAAAAGCATTATAACACTATTGCTATGATACATAGGCATCTGCAAACGCTTTTTCCTAGCAAGGAAGTGTAGCATTTATATTCCATTGAGGTGAATACGATATATACATAGCACTGCACAATGAATATTATATCGGATCATGAAACGTAGAAGTGAGTTGCTATATCGCGATTTAACGAGCATTAGAAATCTGTGGCTTCGATACATAGACATCTGTAAACGCTACTTCCAAGCAAGGAAGTGTCGCATTTACATTCATTTGAAGTGTATGGGAGGTATACAAGACACTTCACAATGAATATTACATCTTATCGTGATTCATAGAAATGAGATGCGATATGGCGTTCTAAGAAGGATTAGAAATCTAATGCTACGATACGTAGACATCTGCAAACGCTATTTCCCAGCAAGGAAGTGTCGCATTTAGATTCTACTAAAGTGAATACGAGGTATACATAACACTGCACAATGAATATTATATCTTATCATAAAACATAGAAATGTGATGCGATATCTCGTTTTAAGATGCATTAGCACTCTGTTGCTTCGATACGTAGACATTTGCCATCGCTATATCCTAGCAATGAAGTGTCGCATTTACATTCATTTGAAGTGTATGCGAGGTATACATGACAATTCGCAATGAATAATATATCTTATCAAGAAACATAGAAATGAGATGCAATATCTCGTCTTAAGAAGCATTAGAACACTATTGCTACGATACGTAGATATCTGCATACGCTATTTCCTAGCAAGGATGTGTCGCATTTACATACTTTTGAGATGAATACGAGGTATACATAACACTCCACAATGAATATTATATCTTATCATGATACATAGAAATGAGATGCGATATCGCGGTTTAGGAAGCATTAGAACTCTATTGCTTCGATACATAGACATCTGCCAACGCTATTTCCTAGCAAGCAAGTGTCGCATTTACACTCTTTTGTAGTGAGTAAGAGGTATACATAACACTGCACAATGAATATTATATCATATCATGAATCATAGAAATGAGATGCGATATCTCGATTTAAGAATCATTAGAACACTTTTGCTTCGTTTCGTAGACATCTGCAGACGCTACTTCCTAGCAAGGGAGTGTCGCATATACATCCTTTTGAAGTGAATACGAGGTATACATGACACTACGCAATGATAATTATACCTTATCAAGCAACATAGAATTGGGATGCGATAACTCGTTTTAAGAAGCATTAGAATTCCGTTGCTTCGATACGTAGACATCTGCCAACACTATTCCCTAGGAAGGAAGTGTCGCATTTACATTCGTTAGAAGTGTACGCGAGTTGTACAAGACACTTCGCAATGAATATTATATCTTATTATGAAACATAGGAGTGTGATGCGATATCGCGTTTTAAGATGCATTAGAACACTATTGCTTCGATATGTAGACATATGCAGACGCTATTTCCTAGCAAGGAAGTGTCGCATTTACAATCTTCTGAAGTAAATACGTTGTATACATAGCACTTCACAATGAATATTATATCGGATCATGAAACGTAGAAGTGAGTTGCTATATCGCGATTTAACGAGCATTAGAAATCTATTGCTTCGATACATAGACATCTGTAAACGCTACTTCCAAGCAAGGAAGTGTCGCATTTACATTCATTTGAAGTGTGTGCGAGGTATACAAGACACTTCGCAATGAATATTATATCTTATCATGATACATAGAAATGAGATGCGATACCGCGATTTAAACAGCATTAGAAATCTATTGCAACGGTACGTAGATATCTGCCGACGCTACTTCCTAGCAAGGAAGTGTCGCATTTACATTCTTTTGAAGTGAATACGAGGTATACATAACAATCCACAATGATTATTATATCTTATCATGAAACATAGAAAGGAGATGCGATATCGCGATATAAGATGCATTAGAACTTTATTGCTTCGATACGTAGACATCTGCAAACTCTATTTGCTAGCAAGGAAGTGTCGCATTTACATTCATTTGAAGTGAATACGAGGAATGCATGAAACTTTGCAATGAATATTATATCTTATCATGAAGCATGGAAATGAAATGCGATATCCCGTTTCAAGAAGCATTAGAACACTATTGCTTCGATACGTAGACATCTGCAAACGTTTTTTGCTAGCAAGGAAGTGTCGCATTTACATTCTTCTGATGTGAATACAAGGTATACATAACACTTCGCAATGAATATTATATGTTGTCATGAAACATAGAAATGAGAAGCGATATCTCGTTTTAAGAAACATTATAAAACGCTTGCTACGATACATAGATATCTGCAAACACTATTTCCTAGCAAGGAAGTGTCGCATTTACATTCATTTGAAGTGAATACGAGGAATACATGAAACTTCGCAATGAATATTATATCTTATCATGAAGCATAGAAATGAGATGCGATATCCCGTTTCAAGAAGCATTAGAACTCTATTGCTTCGATACGTAGACATCTGCTAACGCTATTTGCTAGCAAGGAAGTGTCGCATTTACATTCATTTGAAGTGAATACGAGGAATGCATGAAACTTTGCAATGAATATTATATCTTATCATGAGACATAGAAATGGGATGCGATATCCCGTTTCAAGAAGCATTAGAACTCTAATGCTACGATACGTAGACATCTGCCAACGCTATTTCCTAGCAAGGAAGTGTCGCATTTACATTCATTTGAAGTGTATGCGAGATATACAAGACACTTCGCAATGAATATAACATCTTACCATGAAACATAGAAATAAGATGCAATATCCCGTTTTGAGAAGCATTAGAACTCTAATGCTACGATACGTAGATATCTGCAAACGCTATTACCTAGCATGGAAGTGTCGCATTTACATACTTTTGATGTGATACGAGGTATGCATAACACTGCACAATGAATGTTATATCTTATCATGAAGTATAGGAATGAGATGCGATATCGCGATTTAAGGAGCACTAGAACCCTATTGCTTCAATACGTAGACATATGCAAACGCTACTTCCTAGCAAGGAAGTGTCGCATTTACATTCAATTGAAGTGAGTACGAGGAATACATAACACTTCGCAATGAATATTATATCTTATCATGAAATATAGGAATGAGATGCGATATCGCGGTTTAAGAAGCACTAGAAACCTATTGCTTCGATACGTAGACATATGCAAACGCTACTTCCTAGCAAGGAAGTGTTGCATTTACATTCATTTGAAGTGTTGAAGAGCAATGCATAACACTTTGCTATTAATATTATATCTTATCGTGAAACATAGAAATGAGATGCGGCATCTCGTTTGAAGAAGCATTAGAACTCTATTGTTTCGATACGTAGACATCTGGAAACGCTATTTCCTAGCAAGTAAGTGCCGCAGTTACATTCTTTTGAAGTGAGTACGAGATATAAATGACACTACGCAATGAATATTATATCTTATCATGAAACATAGAAATGAGATGCGATATCGAATTTTTACAAGCATTAGAACTCTATTGCTTCGATACGTAGACATCTGGTAACGTGATTTTCTAGAAAGAAGTGTCGCATTTACATTCATTTGAAGTGTGTGCCAGTTATACATGACACTTCGCAATGAATATTATATCTTATCATGAAACATGGAAATGATATGCGATTTCGCGATTTAAGAAGCTTTAGTACTCTATTGCTTCGATACGTAGACATCTGCAAACGCTACTTCCTAGCAAGGAAGTGTCGCATTTACGTTCCTTTGAAGTGAATACGAGTTACACATGACACTCCGCAATGAATATTATGTCTTATCATAAATCATAGAAATGAGATGCGATATGGCGTTTTAAGAAGCATTAGAACTCTATTGCTTCGATACGTAGATATCTACAGACGCTATTTCCTTGCAAGGAAGTGTCGCATTTACATTCTTTCGAAGTGTATGCGAGGTATACATGACACTTGGCAATGAATATTACATCTTATCATGGTATATAGGAATGAGATGCGATATCTCTTTTTAAGAAGCATTAGAACCCTATTGCTTCGATATGTAGACATCTGCAAACGCTGCTTCATAGCAAGGAAGTGTTGCATTTACATTCATATTAATTGTATGCGAGGTATACATGACACTTCGAAATGAATATTATATCTTATCATGAACATAGAAATAAGAAGCGATATCGCGTATTGAGAAGCATTAGATCTCTATTGCATCGATACGTAGACATTTGCATACGCTACTTCCTAGCAAGGAAGTGTCGCATTTACATTCTTTTGAAGTGAATACGAGGTATGCATGTCACTTCGCAATGAATATTATATCTTATCATGTAACATAGAAATGAGATGCGATATCGCGTTTTAAGAAGCATTAGAGCTCTAATGCTTCGATACGTAGACATCTAGAAACGCTATTTCCTAGCAAGAAAGTTTCGCATTTACATTCATTTGAAGTGTATGCGAGGTATACATGACACTTCGCAATGAATATTATACCATATCATGAAACATAGAAATGGGTTGCGATACAGCGTTAAGAGATGCACTTGAACTCTAATGCTACGATACGTAGACACCTGCCATCGCTATTTCCTAACAAGGAAGTGTCGCATTTACATTCTTTTGAAGTGAATACGAAGTATACATGATACTCCGCAATGAAAATTATATCTTATCCTAAAACATAGAAATGAGATGCGATATCTCGTTTTAAGAAACAATAGAACTTAATTGCTATGATACGCAGATATCTGGAGACACTTCTTCCTAGGCAGGAAGAGTCGCATTTACATTCTTTTGAAGTGAATACAATGTATAAATGACACTTCACAATGAATATTATATCTTATCATGAAACACAGAAATGAGATGCGATATCGCGATTTAAGAAGCATTAGAACCCTATTGCTTCGATACGGAGACATCTGTAAACGCTATTTCCAAGCGAGGAAGTGTCGCATTTACATTCATTTGAAGTGTATGCGAGGTGTAAGTGACACTTCGCAATGAATATTATATCTGATCATGAAACATACAATTGAGATTCGATGTCCCGTTTTAAGAAGCATTAGAACTCTGTTGCTTCTATACGTAGACATCTGCCATCGCTATTTCCTAGCAAGGAAGTGTCGCATTTACATTCATTTGAAGAGTACGCGAGGTATACAAGACAGTTGGCAATGAATATTATACCTTATCATGATTCATAGAAATGAGATGCGATATCGAGTTCTAAGTAGCATTAGAACTCTATTGCTACGATACGTAGAATACTGCAGACGCTATTTCCTAGCAAGGAAGTGTCAAATTTACATTCTTTTGAAGTGAATACGAGGTATACATAACACTCCGCAATGAATATCATATCTTATCATGAAACACAGAAATGATATGCGATATCGCGATTTAAGATGCATTAGAACACTATTGCTTCCATACGTAGACATCTGCAAACGCTATTACCTAGCAAGGAAGTGTCTCATTTACATTCATTTGAAGTGTATGCGAGGAATACATGACACTTCGCAATGGATATTATATCATATCATGAAACACACAAATGAGATGCGATATCGCGTTTTAAAAAGCAATAGAAATCTATTGCTCCTACAAGTAGGCATCTGCAAACGCTATTTGCAGCAAGGAAGTGTCGTATTTACATTCATTTGTAGTGTATGCGATGTATTCATGACACTTCGCAATGAATATTATATATTATCATGAAAGATGGAAATGATATGCGATATTGCGTTTTAAGAAGCATTAGAACTCTATTGCTTCGAAACGGAGACATCTGCAAACGCGATTTCCTAGCATGGAAGTGCCGCATTTACATTCTTTGAAGTTAATACGAGGTATACATAACACTCCACAATGAATATTATATCTTATCATGAAACATAGAAATGGGATGCGATATAGAGTTTTATGAAGCGTTAGAACTCTATTGCTGCGATACGTTGATATCTGCAAACGCTATTTCCTAGGAAGGAAGTGTCGCATTTACATTCATTTGAAGTGAATAGGAGGTATACATGACACTTCGCAATGAATATTATATCTTGTCATGAAACATAGAAATGAGATGCGATATCGCGATTTAAGATGCATTAGAATTCTCTTGCTACGACACGTAGACATCTGCAAACGGTATCTAATAGCAAGGAAGTGTTGCACTTACATTCTTTTGAAGTGAATACGAGGTATACATGACGCTACGCAATGAATATTATCTCTTATCATGAAACGTAGAAGTGAGATGCGATATCACGTTTTAGGAAGCACTAGAACTCTATTGCTACGATACGCAGACATCTGCAAACGCTATTTCCTAGCATGGAAGTGTCGCATTTACATTCTTTTGAAGTCAGTACTAGGTATACATGACACTTCGCAATGAATATTATATCTTATAATGAGACATCGAAATGAGATGCTATATCGCGTTTCGAGAAGCATTAGAAATCTATTGCTACGATACGTAGACATTTGCAATCAATATTTCCTAGCAAGGAATTGTCGCATTTACATTCTTTTGAAGTGAATACAAGGTACACATGACACTTCGCAATGAATATTATATCTTATCATGAAACATAGAAAGGAGATGCGATATCGCGTTTTGAGTAGCATTAGAACTCTAATGCTACGATACGCCGACATCTGCAAACGCTATATCCTAGCAAGGAAGTGCCGCATTTACATTCATTTGAAGTGTAGACGTGGAATACATAACACTTCGTAATGAATATTATATCTTATCATGCAACATGGAAATGAATGGCGATATCGCGTTTTAAGAAGCATTAGAACTCTATTGCTACGATAAGTAGACATCTGCAGACGCTATTTCATACCAAGGAAGTGTCGCATTTACATTCTTTTGAAGTGAATACGAGGTATGCATGCCACTTCGCAATGAATATTATATCTTAACATGAAACACAGAAATGAGATGCGATATCGCGATTTAAGAAGCATTAGAACTCTATTGCTTCGATACGTAAACATCTGGTAACCTAATTTTCTAGAGAGAAGTGTCGCATTTACATTCATTTGAAGTGTGTGCCAGGTATACATGACACTTCGCAATGAATATTATATCTTATCATGAAACATGGAAATGATACGCGATATCGCGTTTTAAGAAGCATTAGAACTCTAATGCTACGATACGTAGACATCTGCCAACGCTATTTCCTAGCAAGGAAGTGTCGCATTTACATTCATTTGAAGTGTATGCGAGGTATACAAGACACTTCGCAATGAATATAACATCTTACCATGAAACATAGAAATAAGATGCAATATCCCGTTTTGAGAAGCATTAGAACTCTAATGCTACGATACGTAGATATCTGCAAACGCTATTACCTAGCATGGAAGTGTCGCATTTACATACTTTTGATGTGATACGAGGTATGCATAACACTGCACAATGAATGTTATATCTTATCATGAAGCATAGAAATGAGATGCGATATGGCGTTTTAAGGTGCATTAGAACTCTAATGCTTCGATACGTGGACATCTGCCAACGCTACTTCCTAGCAAGGAAGTGTCTCATTTACATTCTTTTGACGTGAATACGAGGTATACATAACACTCCACAATGAATATTATATCTTATCATGAAATATAGGAATGAGATGCGATATCGCGATTTAAGGAGCACTAGAACCCTATTGCTTCGATACGTAGACATATGCAAACGCTACTTCCTAGCAAGGAAGTGTCGCATTTACATTCATTTGAAGTGAGTACGAGGAATACATAACACTTCGCAATGAATATTATATCTTATCATGAAATATAGGAATGAGATGCGATATCGCGATTTAAGAAGCACTAGAAACCTATTGCTTCGATACGTAGACATATGCAAACGCTACTTCCTAGCAAGGAAGTGTTGCATTTACATTCATTTGAAGTGTTGAAGAGCAATGCATAACACTTTGCTATTAATATTATATCTTGTCGTGAAACATAGAAATGAGATGCGACATCTCGTTTGAAGAAGCATTAGAACTCTATTGTTTCGATACGTAGACATCTGGAAACGCTATTTCCTAGCAAGTAAGTGCCGCAGTTACATTCTTTTGAAGTGAGTACGAGATATAAATGACACTACGCAATGAATATTATATCTTATCACGAAACATAGAAATGAGATGCGATATCGAATTTTTACAAGCATTAGAACTATGTTGCTACGATACGTAGACATCTGCAAACGCTATTTTCTAGCTGGGAAGTGTCGCATTTACATTCATTTGATGTGTAGACTGTATATACATAACGCTGCACAATGAATATTATATCTTATCACGAAACAGAGAAATGAGATGCGATATCCCGTGTTAAGAAGCATTAGAACTCTATTGCTTCGATACGTAGATATCTGCAAACGATATTTCCTAGCAAGGAAGTGTCACATTTACGTTCTTTTTAAGTATAGACGATATATACATAACACTTCGCAATGAATATTATATGTTATCATGAAACATAGAAGTGGGATGCGATATCGCGTTTTAAGAAGCATTAGAACTCTATTGCTACGATAAGTAGACATCTGCAGACGCTATTTCATACCAAGGAAGTGTCGCATTTACATTTAATTGAAGTGAATACGAGGTATACCTAGCACTGCGCAATGAATATTATATCTTATCATGAAACATAGAAAGGAGATGCGATATCGCGATTTGAGAAGCATTAGAACTCTAATGCTACGATACGCAGACATCTGCAAACGCTATATCCTAGCAAGGAAGTGCCGCATTTACACTCATTTGAAGTGTAGACGTGGAATACATAACACTTCGTAATGAATCTTATACCTTATCATGCAACATAGAAATGTGTGGCGATATCGCGTTTTAAGAAGCATTAGAACTCTATTGCTTCGATACGTAGACATCTGGTAACGTAATTTTCTAGAAAGAAGTGTCGCATTTACGTTCATTTGAAGTGTGTGCCAGTTATATATGACACTTCGTAATGGATATTATATCTTATCATGACACATAGATATGAGATGCGATATCGCGTTTTAAGAAGCTTTAGAACTCTATTGCTTTGATACGCAGACTTCTGCAATCGCTATTTCCTAGCAAGAATGTGTCGCATTTACATTCTTTTGAAGTGAATACGAGGTATGCATGTCACTTCGCAATGAATATTATATCTTATCATGAAACACAGAAATGAGATGCAATATCCCGTTTTGAGAAGCATTAGAACTCTAATGCTACGATACGTAGATATCTGCAAACGCTATTTCCTAGCATGGAAGTGTCGCATTTACATACTTTTGATGTGATACGAGGAATGCATATCACTGCACAATGAATGTTATATCTTATCATGAAGCATAGAAATGAGATGCGATATCGCGATTTAAGAAGCACTAGAACTCTATTGCTTCGATACGTAGACATCTGATAACGTAATTTTCTAGAGAGAAGTGTCGCATTTACATTCATTTGAAGTGTGTGCCAGGTATACATGACACCTCGCAATGAATATTATATCTCATCATGACACATAGAAATGAGATGCGATATCGCGTTTTAGGAAGAGTTAGAACCCCATTGCTACGATACCTAGACATCTGCAAACTCTATTTCCTAGCAAGGAACTGTCGCATTTACCTTCTCTTGAAGGGAATACGAGGTTTACAAAACACTCCACAATGGATATTATATCTTATCTCGAAACATAGGAATGAGATGCGATATCGCGATTTAAGAAGCATTAGTACTCTATTGCTTCGATACGTAGACATCTGGAAACGTAATTTCCTAGAAAGGATGTGTCGCATTTACATTAATTTGAAGTGTAGAAGAGGAATACATAACACTTCGTAATGGATTTTATATTTTCTCATGACACATAGAAATGAGATGCAATATCGCGTTTTGGGAAGCATTAGAACTCTAATGCTACGATACGTAGATATCTGCCAACGCTATTTCCTAGCAAGGAAGTGTTGCATGTACATTCATTTGCAGTGTATGCGAGGTATACAAGACATTTCGCAATGAATATAGCATCCTACCATGAATTATAGAAATGAGGAGCGATATCGCGTTTTAAGAAGCATTAGGACACTGTTGCTCCGATTCGTAGACATCTGCAAACGCTACTTCCTAGCAAGGGGAGAGTCGCATTGACATTCATTTGAAGTGTATGCGAGGTACACATGACACTTCGCAATGAATATTATATCTTGTCATGAGACATAGAAATGGGATGGGATATCGAGATTTAAGAAGCATTAGAACACTATTGCTGCGATACGTAGACATCTGCAAACGCTATTTCCTAGCAAGAAAGTGTCGCATTTACATTCTTTTGACGTGAATACGAGGTATACATAACTCTCCACAATGAATATTATATCTTATCATGAAACATAGAAATGAGATGCGATATCGCGTTTTAAGAAGCATTAGAACTCTAATGCTACGATACGTAGACATCTGCCAACGCTATTTCCTAGCAAGGAAGTGTCGCATTTACATTCATTTGAAGTGTATGCGAAGTACACATGACACTTCGCAATGAATACTATATCTTGTCATGAGACATATAAGTGACATGCGATATCGAGATTTAAGAAGCATTAGAACCCTATTGCTACGATACGTAGACTTCTAAAAACGCCATTTCCTAGCAAGGAAGTGTCGCATTTACATTCTTTTGAAGTGAATTCGAGGTATAAATAACAGTTCACAATGATTATTATATGTTATCATCAAACATAGAAATGAGATGCGTTATGGCGATTTAAGAAGCATTAGAACTCTATTGCTTCGATACGTAGACATCTGCCAACGCTATTTCCTAGCAAGGAAGTGTCGCATTTACATTCATTTGAAGTGTATGCGAGGTATACAAGACATTTCGCAATGAATATAACATCTTACCATGAAACATAGAAATGAGATGCAATATCCCGTTTTGAGAAGCATTAGAACTCTAATGCTACGATACGTAGATATCTGCAAACGCTATTTCCTAGCATGGAAGTGTCGCATTTACATTCTCTTGAAAGGAATACGAAGTATACATGACACTTCGTAATGAATATTATATCTAATCATGAGACATAAAAAGGAGATGCGATATCGCGAATTAAGAAGCATTAGAACTCTAATGCTTCGATACGTAGACATCTGCCAACGCTATTTTCTAGCAAGGAAGTGTCGCATTTACATTCTTTTGACGTGAATACGAGGTATACATATCACTCCACAATGAATATTATATCTTATCATGAGACATAGAAATGAAATGCGATATCGCGTTTTAAGAAGCCTAAGAACTCTATTGCTTCGATACGTAGACATCTGCAAACGCTATTTCCAAGCAAGGAAGTGTCGCATTTACATTCTCTTGAAAGGAATACGAAGTATACATGACACTTCGTAATGAATATTATATCTAATCATGAGACATAAAAAGGAGATGCGATATCGCGAATTAAGAAGCATTAGAACTCTATTGCTTCGATACGTAGAAATCTGCAGTCGCTATTGCCTAGTAAGGAAGTGTCGCATTAACATTCATTTGAAGTGTATACGAGGTATACATAACACTTCGCGGTGAATATTATATCTTATCATGAATGCAGAAATGAGATGCGATATCGCGGTTTAAGAAGCATTAGAAATCTATTGTTTCGATACGTAGACATCTGGAAACGTTATTTCCTAGCAAGGAAGTGTCGCATTTACATTCTTTTGAGGTGAATACGGGGTATACATAACGCTGCACAATGAATATTATATCTTATCATGAAACATAGATATGGGATGCGATATCGCGTTTTGATAAGCACTAGAACTCTATTGCTTCTTACGTAGACATCTGCAAACGCTATTTCCTAGCAAGGAAGTGTCGCATTTACATTCTTTTGAGGTGAATACGAGGTATACATAACACTCCATTATGAATATTATATCTTATCATGAAACATAGGAATGAGATGCGATATCGTGTTTTAAGATGAATAAGAACTCTATTGCTTCGATACGCAGTCGTCTGCAAACGCTACTTCCTAGCAAGGAAGTGTCGCATTTACATTCATCTGAAGTGAATCCGAGATATACATGACACTTCGCAATGAATATTATATCTTATCATGAAACATAGAAATGAGATGCTATATCGCGTTTTAAGAAGAATTAGAACTCTATTTCTACGATACGTATTCATCTGCAAACGCTATTTCCTAGCAAGGAAGTGTCGCATTTACATTCTTCTGAAGTGAATACAAGGTATACATGACACTTCGTAATTAATATTGTATCTTATCATGAAACATAGAAATGAGATGCTATATCGCGTTTTAAGAAGAATTAGAACTCTATTTCTACGATACGTATTCATCTGCCAACGCTATTTCCTAGCAAGGAAGTGTCGCATTTACATTCATTTGAAGTGTATGCGAGGTATACAAGACATTTCGCAATGAATATAACATCTTACCATGAAACATAGAAATGAGATGCAATATCCCGTTTTGAGAAGCATTAGAACTCTAATGCTACGATACGTAGATATCTGCAAACGCTATTTCCTAGCATGGAAGTGTCGCATTTACATACTTTTGATGTGATACGAGGTATGCATAACACTGCACAATGAATGTTATGTCTTATCATGAAGCATAGAAATGAGATGCGATATGGCGTTTTAAGGTGCATTAGAACTCTAATGCTTCGATACGTAGACATCTGCCAACGCTATTTCCTAGCAAGGAAGTGTCGCATTTACATTCTTTTGACGTGAATACGAGGTATACATATCACTCCACAATGAATATTTTATCTTATCATGAAACATAGAAATGAGATGCGATATCGCGTTTTAAGAAGCCTAAGAACTCTATTGTTTCGATACGTAGACATCTGCAAACGCTATTTCCAAGCAAGGAAGTGTCGCATTTACATTCTCTTGAAAGGAATACGAAGTATACATGACACTTCGTAATGAATATTATATCTAATCATGAGACATAGAAAGGAGATGCGATATCGCGAATTAAGAAGCATTAGAACTCTATTGCTTCGATACGTAGAAATCTGCAGTCGCTATTGCCTAGTAAGGAAGTGTCGCATTTACATTCATTTGAAGTGTATACGAGGTATACATAACACTTCGCAATGAATATTATATCTTATCGTGAAACATAGATATGAGATGCGATATCGCGTTTTGAGATGCAATAGAAATATAATGCTACGATACGCAGAAATCTGCAAACGCTATTTCCTAGCAAGGAAGTGTCGCATTAACATTCTTTTGAAGTGTATGCGAGGTATACATAACACTTCGCAATGAATATTATATGTTGTCACGAAACATAGAAATGAGATGCGATATCTCGTTTTAAGAAGCATTATAACACGCTTGCTACGATACGTAGACATCTGCGAACTCTATTTCCTAGCAAGGAAGTATCGCATTTACATTCATTTGAAGTGAATACAAGGAATACATGAATCTTCGCAATGAATATTATATCTTATCATGAAACATAGAAATGTGATGTGATATCGCGTTTTAAGAAGCATTAGAACTCTATTGCTATGATACGTAGACATCTGCAAACGTTATTTGCTAGCAAGGAAGTGTCGCATTTACATTCATTTGAAGTGTATGCGATGTATACGTGACACTTCGCAATAAATATTATATCTTATCATGAAACATAGAAATGAGATGCGATATCGCGTTTTGAGATGCAATAGAAATATAATGCTACGATACGCAGAAATCTGCAAACGCTATTTCCTAGCAAGGAAGTGTCGCATTAACATTCTTATGAAGTGTATGCGAGGTATACATAACACTTCGCAATGAATATTATATGTTGTCACGAAACATAGGAATGAGATGCGATATCTCGTTTTATGAAGCATTATAACACGCTTGCTACGATACGTAGACATCTGCAAACGCTATTTCCTAGGAAGGAGGTGCCGCATCTACATTCATTTGAAGTGAATACGAGGAATACGTGAAACTTCGTAATGAATATTATATCTTATCATGAAACATAGAAATGTGATGTGATATCGCGTTTTAAGAAGCTTTAGAACTCCATTGCTACGATACATAGACATCTACAAACGCTATTTCATAGCAAGGAAGTGTCGCATTTACATGCTTTTGAAATGAGTACGAGGTATACATGACATGTCGAAGTGAAAATTATATCTTATCATGAAACAGAAATGAGATGCGATATCGCGTTTTAAGAAGCAGTAGATCTCTATTGCTACGATACGTGGACATCTGCAAACGCTATTTCCTAGCAAGGAAGTGTCGCATTTACATTGTTTTGAAGTGAATACGAGGAATACATAACAATCCACAATGAATATTATACCTGATCACGAAACATAGAAATGAGATGCGATATCTCGTTTTAAGAAGCAGTAGAAATCTATTGCTACGATACATAGACATCTGCAAACGCTACTTCCAAGCAAGAAAGTGTCGCTTTTACATTCTTTTGAAGTGAATACGATGTATACATGACACTTCGCAGTGAATATTATATCTTATCATGAAACAAAGAAATGAGATGCGATATCGCGTTCTAATATCCATTAGAACTCTATTGCTACGATAAGTAGACATCTGCAGACGCTATTTCATACCAAGGAAGTGTCGCATTTACATTCTTTTGAAGTGAATACGAGGTATACAAGACACTTCGCAATGAATATTATATCTCATCATGAAACGTAGAAATGAGATGCGTTATCGCGATTTAAGGAGCATTAGAACTCTATTGCTTCGATACGTAAACAACTGCACGCGCTATTTCCTTGCAAGGAAGTGTCGCATTTACATTCTTTTGAAGTGAATACGAGGTTAACATAACACTCCACAATGAATATTATATCTTATCATGAATCATGGAAATGAGATCCGATATCGCGATTTAAGAAGCGTCAGAACTCTATTGCTACGATACGTGGACATCTGCAAGTGCTATTTCCTAGCACGGAAGTGTCGCATTTACATTCTTTTGAAGTGAATACGAGGAATACATGACAATCCACAATGAATATTATACCTGACCACGAAACATAGAAATGAGTTGCGACATCTCGTTTTAAGAGGCATTAGAACTCTATTGTTGCGATACGTAGACATCTGGAAACGCCATTTCTTAGCTAGGAAGTGTCCCTATTACATTCCTTTGAAGTGAATACGAGGTATACAGAACACTGCACAATGAATATTATATCTTATCATAAGACATAGAAATGAGATGCGATATCGCGTTTAAAGTAGCATTAGAACACTATTGCTTCGATACGTAGATATCTGGATACGCTATTTGCTAGAATGGAAGTGTCGCATCGACATTCTTTTGAAGTGAATACGAGGTATACGAAGCACTCCACAATGAATATTATATCTTATCATGAAACATAGAAATGGGATGCGATATCGCGCTTTATGAAGCGGTAGAACTCTATTGCTACGATACGTAGACATCTGCTAACGCTATTTCCTAGGAAGGAAGTGTCGCATTTACATTCCTTTGAAGTGAATGCCAGGTATACATGACACTTTGCAATGAGTATTATATTTTATCATGAAACATAGAAATGAGATGCGATATCCCGTTTTAAGAAGCATTAGAACTCTGTTGCTTCGATACGTGGATATCAGGAAACGCTACTTCCTAGCAAGGAAGTGTCGCATTTACATTCTTTTTAAGAGTAGACGAGATATGCATAACCATTCGCAATGAATATTATATCTTATCACGAAACATAGATATGAGATGCGATATCGAGATTTAAGAAGCATTAGAACCCCTTTTGCTTCGATATGGAGACATCTGAAAACGCTATTTCCTAGCAAGGAAGTGTCCCATTTACATGCTTTTGAAATGAGTACGAGGTATACATGACATGTCGAAGTGAAAATTACATCTTATCATGAAACAGAAATGAGATGCGATATCGCGTTTTAAAAAGCACTAGAACTTTATTCCTTCGATACGTAGACATCTACAAACGCTATTTCCTAGCAAGGAAGTGTCGCATTTACATTCTTTTGAAGTGTAGACGAGATATACATAACACTGCACAATAAATATTATATCTTATCATGAAACATAGAAATGAGATGCGATATCGCGATTTTAGAAGCATTAGAAATCTATTGCTTCGATACATAGACATCTGGAAACGCTATTTCCTAGCAAGGAAGAGTCGCATTTACATCGTTTTGAAGTGAATACGAGGTATTCATGACACTTCGCAATGAATATTATATCTTTTCATGAAACATAGAAATGAGATGCGATATCGCGATTTAAGAAGCATTAGATCTCTATTGCTTCGATACGCAGACATCTGCAAACGCTATTTCCTAGGAAGGAAGTGTAGCATTTACATTCTCTTGAAGTGAACACGAGGTATACATGACACATCGCAGTGAATATTATATCTTATAATGAAACATAGTCATGAGATGCGATATCGCGATTTTAGATGCATTTGAAATCTACTGCTTCGATACGTAGACATCTGCAAACGCTATTTCCTGGCAAGCAACTGTCGCATTTACATTGTTTTGAAATGAATACGAGGTATACATGACACTTCGCAATCAATATTGTACCTTATCATGAAACATACAAATGAGATGCGATATCGCGTTTTAAGAAGAATTGGAACTCTATTTCTACGATACGTAGGCATCTATAGACGCTATTTCCTAGCAAGGAAGTGTCGCATTTACATTCTTTTGAAGTGTAGACGAGATATACATATCACTGCACAATGAATATTATATCTTATCATGAAACATAGAAATGAGATGCGATATCGCGATCTTAGAAGCATTAGAAGTCTATTGCCTCGATACGTAGACATCTGGAAACGCTATTTCCTAGCAAGGAAGTGTCGCGTTTACATTCATTCGAAGTGTAGACAAGGAATACATTACACTTCGTAATGAGTATTATATCTTATCATGAAACATAGAAATGAGATGCGATATCGCGATTTAAGATGCATTAGAACACTATTGCTTCGGTACGTAGACATCTGCAAACGCTACTTCCTAGCAAGGAAGTGTCGCATTTACATTCTTTTGAAGTGAATTCGAGGTATACATAACACTCCAGAATGAATGTTATACCTTATCATGAAACATAGAAATGAGATGTGGTATCGCGTTTTAAGAAACATTAGAACTCTATTGCTCTGATACGTAGACATCTGCAGACGCTATTTCCTAGCAAGGAAGTGTCGCATTTACATTCTTTTGAAGTGAATACGAGGTATACATAACACCCCACAAAGAATATTATATCTTATCATGGAACATAGAAATGAGATGCGATATCGCGATTTAAGAAGCATTAGATATCTATTGCTTCGATACGTAGACATCAGCAAAAGCTATTTCCTAGCAAGGAAGTGTCGCATTTACAGTCGTTTGAAGTGTATGCAAGGTATACATGACACTTCGCAATGAATACTATATCTTATCATGAAACATATAAATGGGATGCGATATCGCGTTTTAAGAGGCATCAGATATCTATTGCTTCGATACGTAGACATCTGCAAACGCAATTTCCTAGCAAGGAAGTGTCGCATTTATATTCCTTTGAAGTGAGTACGACGTATTCATGACACTTCGCAATGAATATTATATCTTACCATGAATCATAGAAATGAGATGCGATATCCCGTTCTAAGAAGCATTAGAACACTACTGCTTCGAAACGTAGTGATCCGCAAACGCTATTTCCTTGGATGGAAGCGACCCATTTACATTCATTTGAAGTGTATGCGAGGTATACGTGACACTTCGCAATGTATATTATATCTTATCATGAAGCATAGAAATGAGATGCGATATCCCGTTTCAAGAAGCATTAGAACTTTATTGCTTCGATACGTAGACATTTGCAATCGCTATTTCCTAGCAAGGAAGTGTCGCATTTGCATTCATTTGAGGTGTATGCGAGGTATACATAACACTTCACAATGAATATTATATGTTGTCATGAAACATAGAAATGAGAAGCGATATCTCGTTTTAAGAAGCATTATAACACGCTTGCTACGATACGTAGACATCTGCAAACTCTATTCCCTAGCAAGGAAGTGTCGCATTTACATTCATTTGAAGTGAATACGAGGATTACATGAAACTTCGCAATGAATATTATTTCTTATCAAGAAGCATAGAAATGAGATACAATTTTCCGTTTCAAGAAGCATTAGAACTCTATTGCTTCGATACGTAGACGTCTGCAAACGCTATTTCCTAGCAAGGAAGTGTCGCATTTACATTCATTTGAAGTGTGTGCGATGTATACGTCACACTTCGCAATAAATATTATATCTTATCATGAAACATTGAAATGAGATGCGATATCGCGTTTTAAGAAGAAATAGAACTCTATTGCTACGATACGTAGAAATCTGCAAGCGCTATTTCCTAGCAAGGAAGTGTCGCATTTACATTGTTTTGAAGTGAATACGAGGTATACATGACACTTCGCAATGAATATTGTATCATATCATGAAACATAATAATGAGATGCGATATCGCGTTTTAAGAAGAATTAGAACTCTATTGCTACGATACATAGACATCTGCAAACGCTATTTTCTAGCAAGGAAGTGACGCATTATCATTCTTTTGATATGAGTACGAGGTATACATAACACTGCACAACGAATATTATATGGTATCATGATACACAGAATTGAGATGCGATATCGCGATTTAAGCAGCATTAGAACTCTATTGCTTCGACACGTAGACATCTGCAAACGCTATTTCCTAGCAAGGAAGTGTAGCATTTACATTCTTTTGAAGTGAATACGAGGTATACATGACACTTGGCAATTAATATTGTATCTTATCATGAAACATAGAAATGAGATGCGATATCTCGTTTTAAGAAGAATTAGAACTCTACTGCTACGATACGGTAGACATCTGCAAACGCTATTTCCTAGCAAGGAAGTGTCGCATTTACATTCTTTTGAAGTGTAGACGAGATATACATAACACTGCACAATGAATATTATATCTTATCATGTAACATAGAAATGAGATGCGATATCGCGTTTTAAGAAGCATTAGAGCTCTAATGCTTCGATACGTAGACATCTAGAAACGCTATTTCCTAGCAAGAAAGTTTCGCATTTACATTCATTTGAAGTGTATGCGAGGTATACATGACACTTCGCAATGAATATTATACCATATCATGAAACATAGAAATGGGTTGCGATACAGCGTTAAGAGATGCACTTGAACTCTAATGCTACGATACGTAGACACCTGCCATCGCTATTTCCTAACAAGGAAGTGTCGCATTTACATTCTTTTGAAGTGAATACGAAGTATACATGATACTCCGCAATAAAAATTATATCTTATCCTAAAACATAGAAATGAGATGCGATATCTCGTTTTAAGAAACAATAGAACTTAATTGCTATGATACGCAGATATCTGGAGACACTTTTTCCTAGGCAGGAAGAGTCGCATTTACATTCTTTTGAAGTGAATACAATGTATAAATGACACTTCACAATGAATATTATATCTTATCATGAAACACAGAAATGAGATGCGATATCGCGATTTAAGAAGCATTAGAACCCTATTGCTTCGATACGGAGACATCTGTAAACGCTATTTCCAAGCAAGGAAGTGTCGCATTTACATTCATTTGAAGTGTATGCGAGGTGTAAGTGACACTTCGCAATGAATATTATATCTGATCATGAAACATACAATTGAGATTCGGTGTCCCGTTTTAAGAAGCATTAGAACTCTGTTGCTTCTATACGTAGACATCTGCCATCGCTATTTCCTAGCAAGGAAGTGTCGCATTTACATTCATTTGAAGAGTACGCGAGGTATACAAGACAGTTGGCAATGAATATTATACCTTATCATGATTCATAGAAATGAGATGCGATATCGAGTTCTAAGTAGCATTAGAACTCTATTGCTACGATACGTAGAATACTGCAGACGCTATTTCCTAGCAAGGAAGTGTCAAATTTACATTCTTTTGAAGTGAATACTAGGTATACATAACACTCCGCAATGAATATTATATCTTATCATGAAACATAGAAATGGGATGCGATATAGAGTTTTATGAAGCGTTAGAACTCTATTGCTGCGATACGTTGATATCTGCAAACGCTATTTCCTAGGAAGGAAGTGTCGCATTTACATTCATTTGAAGTGAATAGGAGGTATACATGACACTTCGCAATGAATATTATATCTTGTCATGAAACATAGAAATGAGATGCGATATCGCGATTTAAGATGCATTAGAACTCTCTTGCTACGACACGTAGACATCTGCAAACGGTATCTAATAGCAAGGAAGTGTTGCACTTACATTCTTTTGAAGTGAATACGAGGTATACATGACACTACGCAATGAATATTATCTCTTATCATGAAACGTAGA